>NC_041397.2:117236909-117575124 GCF_900747795.2 Erpetoichthys calabaricus | reverse complement strand
TGTCCTATGAATAAAAAATAAATACACAATGAGTGATTTTTTTCGTTATTGAAATATTGCTGTTATGTGGATTAACAAAACACTGCAAATGACTTCAGGATATTATCATCTGAATCAAGGAGTCTTAACAGGTTATAATATACTGAATACCATTGTTTCAATGCTTGTTGGCATGACTTTGCCAATCGTTACAGTGTATGTAACTTCACTTATGATGACTTTGGTCTTTATGGTACTAAGGTAATCTCAGTGTATCTTGTGTATAGTCAGGCTACAGGTGTCCTGTTACAGTACCTTTAATAGTTCCATGAGAATTTGTTTAAAACAAAATTAAATGGTAAATTATTAAAGGCTGCCATTTGACACTGAGACATGTATACAGAATTCTATAAAGAATAGTCTCACCAGTGAAAGAAGGGAAATATAAACTATCAATGCTATACAGTACGCTATAAACGAAAACCTGAGTTATGAATTGGCAGCTTAGTGGCACAGTAACCAATATTGCTGCCACAGACTCCTGACTTGATCGTTTTCTATATGGAGCTTGTACATTTTCACATTTTCCAAAGAGCTATTCTGCAGGTGTTTTTTTTTCTGTTTTTGAATTAATTCTTTGAATCACTGTAACTACAATAACCTAATATTCCATCTACAAGTTCCTATCTGGTGGCCATAGCAATCAGGAAAGACTCATGTTTCCTTTGACTTTGCATTACCTGTAGATTATGTGGCTAAACAAAGCTGATGGATGGAGGGTTGGATGAAAGGGAGGTGGTGTTATAGCTCATTTTTGGGGAAAAATTTGTCTAGTCTAATTAGTCATTTGTTGTGAGTATTTGTCCCATGGCATAAACGGCAAATTTTAAACTGTTAATAATGCCCCTCCAAATAAAAGAATCTCTTATTTATATTGGTTTTAACATTACAACTGTTTGCACTGAAGTGTATTCGTTTTTCACTATTTTTCTTTCTACTGTAAATGAAAAGAAAATAGTGTGCCGCAGCTACAGCTCACTTAATGCCAATAATGCGAATTGACTTGGTGCCCTTTAAAATATTACCCATTATGAAAGTGATGTAGTGCTACTTTATACTTAGCAGTACTTCCACAAATTGAGCACATATGCTCTGTTTCAAGTTAAATAACAATACATTTAATTCATGCTCTAATCATTATATGTTTGATTTGTGCTCGTTAGGCTTTAAGTAATGAATTCTGTGTGTTGCACACACATATGCTATGCCACAAATACACACTGTTATCTTTATAAAGAAAGATTATTTCTATAATAAAGAAAAAATCCAACACACTTTATTACATCTGGCCCTGATAAAACTTGTTTCTGTGTTTCTTCTTATTTTTTTTAAGTATGTACAGTACTTAGCATTAACCAATATTTTTCATTTTGCAGATGCATTCTAATACAGCCCTGTGCTAACACCTATAGTTATCTTATGCATCTACTAACAAATCATTAATGTTACCTACAATGGCAGCGGGTGTCCTGCTCCAACTCAAGTATCCACTTGATCACATGTAATCAGTCATTTTTATAATATATAAGCCCGATAATAAATAGCTTGATTGAGAAATCATTATTTTAGAAACTTTGTTTTGATTATCCTTTCATTTCATTATGTAATATTGGGATGTTATGTGACTGACCTCATTGGGTACTTCAGACTGCAATTACACTTTGTTGCTTTCTTCTTCTCTTTCAAATAATTTTATTAGTTGTAATGTTTTTTAGACTATTGGGTAACAAACACTCAAGGTGAATACTCTTAGGTAACTGAACACATGGTTGAGCCAATGAGAGATATGGATGACATAAGTGTAACCGGTCTCTGTTTATGTCTTTGAATCCACCTTTGTTGTGAGTGGGCATAAACCAACTCAATAAATAGATCCCTTTATCCTACAGATTTGCTGAATTCATTAGTTTTTGTACACAAAATCTCAAAATAGGAAGTGGAAGATAAAACACTCAGACATTACAGAAAAACTTTGCCAAATCATTTTCCTTTTCCATTCACCCATTTTCTTGTGTGTATCTATTCACTCATCCAAGAGCAACGTTTGGAGGTGGCAAGTGGGGCGACTGCCCCAGGCCCCGAGCCTAAGGGGGCCCTGCTTTTGAGGTCCGTGTGTCCAATTCGAGCAGATTTGTCAAGTTATATTCTCCAGTTATATTTTGATAAAGTCTGCGTGTTATCTTGCAAAAATTTAGCTGAATACTGTAATGAGAAAGTCCGGTGTATGTTAACATTATTTTTATTAAATTCGAATGCAAGTTTATACAGTCCACACATACTGGTAACAGCATTTGACGTCACCGGCCCCACGTGGGGTTGGTCAGCCCTAGGCCTCGCACACTCCTAAGGGCACCTCTGCACCCATCCATGTTCTGAGTCTTGTGAAATCAGCCTATCCGGGCAGCATGGGGTATGCATCACAAGAATCAGCAAATGCTCCTAATCAGTCATACCAGGCTAATGTATCTTTTAAAGGTGTATGTTTTTGAGTAGGGGAAGGAATGTTGAAGTATCCAGAGTTACTCTGTTTATTGTTACTTTGCAGTGCTTTGACCTCAGTATCTTTGAGCAGTGAGGAAGTAACACTAAACTCTATGACACCATTGTTTCTTTGTTTATATTTTATTAATACAATTGACATTAATAATAATAATAATTCTTTAAATTTAAATAGCTCTTTTCTCACAACTCAAAGTGCTTTACACAGTGAGTGGGAAGCTACTTCAACCACCACCAAAATTCAGCATCCACCTGGATGATGAGACGGCCGCCATTTTATGCCAGTATGGTCACCACACATTAGCTGTTAGGTGATGAAGGGGTGAGAGATTGTAGCGGGGCTACATAGTAATAGTGTTTTCAATGTTTGTGCTGGATGCATTTTGTTTCCATCGTCTCGTTTGCTGTTTGTAATGTGTGCGTCACTGAATGTCGTCCCCGTAAATACAGAGGGGACAGATGATGGAGAGAGACCGCAGCCCCAAGATGGAAAGCACCTATTCACAATCAATTACATCCGGCTTTTTACTATTTAAACAATCAGGAGGGAACAGAGAGAAAAAGGAAGGAGAAAGACGGAGATTTCATTTTACGACAATGAACCACCATTACCTGCTATTTTTCACATCGCGCTTTTGTATCCAGTTTGTTTTTGTGCAGAGGTTGTGCAGAGGTAGCATTTTAATTCCTGGGTCTACACAAATTTTCTATTTCCCAGGATTTTTCACCAGTTATTTTCAAACTGGTTATATTATCATCTTTACATTGTTTGGGATGAGAATGCGTGAATATAAAATTCACCCTCACAACATCTTCAAGCATTTTATCAAAGCCGGGCCCTCAAATCTGATGCTCCCTTGTAGGTGGCTTTAGACATCAAATCTTTCATCACAAACCTGTTTTACAGTATATCAATTGACTGTCTTTTCCTGTACGACCGATGTTCATAACATTTAGAGCAGGTAATGTTTAGAATTTTTTTATGCATTGTAAACAAATAAAAGCACCTTAAATCCATCGCAAAATCCATTAAAGTCAATATTGGGTCAAAACTGACCCAAAGAACATTTTAGTGTTCAATATGTGTACCAGCTATATAAAAATATTAAAAAAGGTGGAAAATGATTTGCTTTTTATACAATTTGGCCAATTAACTAAAACCTTTTGCATTTCTGAGCGGAAAAAATGCCATTTAGGATCTTTTTACAGGTGGTGAACAAAGAAACTACTGTAAATGGAGAGCAAAATAGATTAAAGTCAATGTTGTCAAAATTGTCCCAAAAGACATGACAGCATTTCAAATGTGTAGCAGATATACAAAAATGTGATATTTGGAAGCTATTTTTTGCTTTTTGCAAAGTAAAGGTATTTTCTGTAAGTGTTCCTGTTTCTGAGCTGCAAAGCTGACATTTATGATCTTTTTATGGGTTATGAACAAACAAAGCACTGTAAATGCAGCAGAAAATCCATTAAAGGCAATGATTATAGGATCAGAACTGACCTGAAGAACATGGCAAGGTAATTTTTTTTAGAAGTTGCAAAAATTAAGGGTGTTTAATATTTTTTATTTTTGTTGTGCTAATTTGGAGAAGTGTAGGAATAGTCACAATTTGTTTTTCCCAAAAATGCTACATTTTAGGATGCTTTTATAGATTTCAAACACAAAATTGTAAGGGTTAAATGTGTTCTGCCTCGCCTTCCGGAATGATTTATAGTTGTGACCATGTATTTATTCTGAAATAGTTGAATGAACTGCGGTGGGCTGGCGCCCTGCCCGGGATTTGTTCCTGCCTTGCGCCCAGTGTTGGCTGGGATTGGCTCCAGCAGACCCCCCGTGACACTGTGTTAGGATATAGCGGATTGGATAATGGATGGATAGATGAATGAATCAACATTTTAACTTCTAATACTATCCCTACTATTACTAATAATAACCCCCAAATAGATTTTTCAGTCTATTGCTCCACATCAACATCTGCCACCTAAGCAAAGACAAAGATAAACAGAAAAAAGGCAAATTCCCTAAAAAGTTAACGCATCTCTCTGCCTATACTGCAGTTCACATTGAAAGTCTGTGGGTGGGAACAGTCGCCTTTGACATTTATGTCTGGCTACCATGTATTATTTATTACATTTAAACAAACTGGTAGCCAATATTTCTTTATCCTTTGTATCAACCTTGTCCTTTGAAAGACTATACTTAATGCCCACATCACTTTAGATTTCAAGCACAGTCAAAAACAAGCTGTTTAAAACAACAACAAAAAAGATGCACAGTTATATGAGTCACTACTTAATGGTGCCGTCTCTTACTGTATTGTGAATGGCTCCTCAAGGCCAATTCTACATTGAGTGTTTGTTGTAGCTGCTGATAAAGTTAAAGTTTACTCAAGAAGAAGCCTTTATTGCTTCTTGGTGTGTGTGGAGGAGTTCCTGTGGATCCTGACTGAGTGATTAATACATAATTTATTTGGGCAGAAACTGAGTGGAGCTATGTGGAATGTAATTATGTCATGAAAATCAATAACTGTGAGTGTAAGCATGATGTCCTGTTCAACCATTTTTCAAATAAAGGTGCAGACATTTGTTATGTTTTCTAGCTCACTAAATCTAGGTAAGGGTGAAGCATCCACATTTTTTTTATTTTCAGTTATAGCTATTGTGTTTGTATAGCCTGAAAAGTATTTTCTCTTTTGTTTTGCCACTTTTATCAGCAATAGTACCTCTAAGTGATCCACTGGGATAAGTACAGTAAACAGAATGAATGCCGACATCAGCCAAAATTGTTAGCTTCTAGCCTCAAATGACACATTCCTTGCATTTTGTTCTATCATAATTCTTGTTATTCCCAAAATGTGTAAAAAAAACAAACAATTGTTTTACTATAAAAAGTAGAATATATACTGTATAATTACTAATATTCTACCATAATGCATAGTCAGATGGCTTTATAAAAATGTGATTCTGCTGTATAAGTGATTTTCAAATTCACATCAGAGATCACATTGTGAACAGGAGTCAATTAACATAATGAAACAAACTGCAAAAAATGATAAAAACTACCTCTTTCCAACCTACTGTGGCATAAAAATCACCTTGAACAATTGGATGACTTTTCCTGTAGCAGGTGTTAAACAGTAGATTGACATGCTGATGGTGTAAATCACAGATTATAAACCAAGCAAGGCAAACATTGCATTAGAAACCAAATAGTGTTAACTTCTTGAGGCCCCGACTTCAAAGAGTATGTTATTAAAATGGAGAAATGGATAGATGAATAGATATTATAGGCTCTCCAACTGTCAACATTTGATCTTAACAATTTTTTAAAATACCCCCCTTATCCCGCCTGAAATATGTCTAGTCTCACATGTTCACTGCATTGTTGTCAGCCAGCAGTTATGGCAAATCACAAAAATCTCTGACTGACTGCTGTTCCTTCTTTGGCTGTCTGCATCTTTGCCACATTAAAAAAACTGCTTCTGATCAATATTCTAGAAAATGAGGGTGATATACTTCTGTTTTTGTTAATAATACAGCTATTATTTTATATTATCTAATTTTAAGTTTCTTATAGTCTGAAGCAGTAAAATGTGAGTACACATTTTAACACTACAAATAATACTACATTTGCATTACAAAATACAACAAATTGCCAAACCTAACATCTTCATTGCTCAAACCAGAAATTAAGAGTTTTTGGAAAACTGTCCTTTCACCTGTGTATACTGTATGCATTGCTTGTTTGTGTTCTGCCAGATGTTTGTATTTCTATCAAAAGATGAGAAAACATAAAGCAGGAGACCACCTACACAAAATGCCACTCCAGCAGGAGACCTAGTAACACATACCGCAAGGAAAGTTAGGGACTGCAAACTGAATTAACATTCACACTTTTGCATTGTGGGAGGAAATCAGGGTACCTGGAACAAACACAAAATGAGGAAAACATGACAACTTCACACAGACAATGATGGGCCTACTAATTGAACCCAAGTCTCTGGAGTTTTGAGGGGGGTTGAGTAAATAGTACACCACCCTGACACTGTCCCCTTTGTTTTAATTATTGTTTTGCGAGCCTCTTTTAAAATCTCATCTGAAAGAAGTTACTGTGTAGTAATGAAGACTGCAAAAACCCTATTGTATCGAACTTAATTGTGCTTTATCGTGTGAATCTGTGTTACTTTTAACCCCATTTTTCTCTAAAGCTATGTGGAAAATAACATTGTTTTATTCTGTTCTTTTTCTTGAGTAATATAGCATAGTCAAACTATTTACCCAATTTAACGTCATGAGAGTCGGTTGATATCCTTGAAGCACTCTGCCCAAAGCAAGAACCTACCCTGGATTGGATACTGATCTCTCACAGGGTACACTTGTGCACACACTCACACAGGGCCTATTTGGAATCGCCTTTCAACTTTTGCACAAACTTCCAATCAATGTCAAGTTTTTGCCCTGCAGAATAAGTAGGTTTCTTAAGTGAATTTAAAGAAATTTTAATTTTTTTCCAAATTTGACATGCAATCCAAGATGCTTTGAACATAGAACCTCTTGTCTGTATTTTCACTGATTAGACTATGGCTTTGTTTAAATGAAGCCTAATGGTTCACTAATAATGAAATTATTTCTAATAACAATTTCTACAGACAGAAAAACAAGATCTGAGGACCTTTGAAATTAAATTCAGACTGTAATGTAATTGGTAATTTTATTCATTGTCAAAGCCAGTTCATACATATTCAGTTCAGGATCATTGGTGTCACAGCCTATCCTGGCAGCAGTGGACATGTCAGAAAGCAATTTGGTTTAGTTCTCTAGTCCATCACAGGGTAAGCACCTTTAATTTGAGTCACAACTGGAGTACCTGAAGAAAAAAAAGAAAAACATTTAGACAAGAGGGATCTTATGTTTGCCAAAAAAAAGAAGGGCGACCTAGAACTAATGGAGGTGAAAATCCAGAAAAAGTGTCTGTACCAATGGTCTGTCCTATCTTTTGTCTAAACCAAATTGTTTAACCAAAAATAAAAATCAAAGCCAGAAAATGTGTCTGTAACAATAAAGAATACTACCAATGATTTGTAGAGATTTATTTTGATTTATCCGTAAACTCGGATACAACAACAACAACATTTATTTATATAGCACATTTTCATACAAATAATGTAGCTCAAAGTGCTTTACATGATGAAGAAAGAGAAAAAAAGACAAAATAAATAAGAATTAAAATAAGAGAACACTAATTAACATAGAATAAAAGTAAGTTCTGATGGCCAGGGAGGACAGAAAAAAAAAAAGAAAAAACTCCAGACAGCTGGAGAAAAAATAAAATCTGCAGGAGTTCCAGGCCACGAGACTGCCCAGCCCCCTATAGGCATTCTACCTAACATAAATTACCTCATTCAGTCCTCAATGTATTCAGGGTTCTCATGGAAGGACTTGATGATGACGGTCACGTGGACTTCTGGTTTTTAATCCATCAATGTAGGGACATCATGGTGCACAGAGAACTGGAAAAAGAACAGAAGAGAGAGTAGGGGTTAGTATGGATTTTGGAGCCACTGAGAAAAATAATGATAATTAATTGAATATACAGAGCATCAGGATTAAACTCAAATGAAGCTATGAGAAAGCCATGTTAAAGTAATGTGTTTTCAGAAGTGTTTTAAAGTGCTCCACTGTATTAGCCTGGATAATTCCTATTGGCAAGCTATTCCAGATTTTAGGTCAAAGAAAGTGCATGGTTCCAACCTTGTATCCCATGACAGCAATAACATGAACACCTTAACAATTAATCCTCAAAATAGCGGCACCCAGGAAAACAAAGACAGCGTTGGAAAAAGATTACCATTAGAAAATTATCTCCAATCCAAAACTGAGATCTACATCCTAAAAAAACTATTTCCAGATATATAATGTAATAACCAGAGTTCTAAGAGAGGAGGTATACATTTAAAATGAACATACTAAGTTTGACAGTTTAATTCCAGGAACCACGGTGCAGTGTCACATGTGCTACGGAATGCTACTGAAACATTGGAGCTGTTGAAAGTGGCATATGGTGAGGATGCTATGACAAAGTCAAGTTTCTTAAGTGTCTTGAGTGGCATAAGATGTTCAAGGAGGAGTGAGGAGATGTAAATGACAATGCCAGAATGGGATCATCCATCATGACAATGTCCCAAGCCATGATACACTCGTAACTTCCTGGCTAAGAAATCAGTTGCCAAACTGGGCCATCCATGCTATTCACCTGACTTCTAAATAGCCCCTTGTGAATTCGAGCTCTTTTCAAAAATTGCTGCCATGAGACAATGAAGATTTTCAGACATTTCTGACATTCAGTGTAAAATGACAAAGGAAGTCAAGGATATTTCAGAAACAGAGTTCCAAGTATGTTTCCAGCAGTGGCAGTGTCATCTAACTAAATGCACAGCTGAGGAATTAGATTACTTTGAAGGTGACAGTAGCTGCTAGTGTGCAGATAACACACGCATTTTTTCTTCAGGTTCATTCTGAGAATTAAATTGTCACACCTTGTAAATCATAAAAGGTAGAAAGTGGAAATACCAACAACATAATTCCCAAGTCAGGATTCAAAAAGTCTCCTCAAGCAATGCTAACCACTGCGCCATGCATAGCTTAATACAGACATAATCTAAAAGGACATGGCATTATTTAAAGCCACTACAAAGTATTATTAATTCATCCATTTTCAAACCTGCTTAACCCAACCTTTATAAGCATTACCTTATGTGGGTAATTTCCAGGTCTTCCTCAGAATTATTTATAGACTTAGGGCTTGATTTATAAAGTCGTAGTGTCTGCAGGTCTCCTGTAGCTCTATTCTCTACATTCTAAAGCCATGAATTAAGAGCTACACCTGGAAAAGCAGCCCATCACTTTGTTGAGATCGGGCTAAATGTTTACTGGTTCTGGGAATCAATTTATATATTAGAGTGAACAGTCATGGTCTTCAGTTATTTGCTCAATACCTTGCTCCCCAAACCTAGAAGGTGGCCACTTGTCTTGCATAATGCCCCTTTCCCAGGCCCACAAATAGTATGTGCATGATAATAAAACTTCAAGGTACTTAGCCTCTGTACCTTAACTGGATCTAATATTTGTTTTGAGCTTTGTGGCATTTCTCTCTCATCTTCATTAGAAATCGAAAACTCATATTCTAGTTATGCCTTGTGATATTATGTTACAAAATTTAGATTCAGATATTCCCAAATGTTCTTTTGAAGTGTCTTATATTTGCAGTCTTAAAATAACACATATTAGCAGTCTCTAACATGCACAATCCATTTCAAGGTTATGGGGAGCCAGTGCCTGGCGCTGGGATAGGCTTGAGTTACATGCAGCCTAAGTTGATTAAATTAGATTATTATAATTTTTACCAAAGTAAAAGATCATTCATTCAAATGAAATCAAGACTATTCTAACTGGTTCAGAATGCTGCTGGTAGAATATTAATTTGAGACAAAGTCATTGTCACATATTGTACACCAGTTGGCTCAATTACAGACACAACCTTTTTTGCTTTAGGATAAGACCCTGCTATTCGCTTACAGCACCCTGACATCAAACTGTTCAAAATGCCTGTTTACACTGCTTATCCTGTATAAACCTGTCAGACTATGGAGATCCTCTAAAGCTATTTCAAAGCTTTGCTGCACTGTTCTTGGCAAGCCCTCAGTCAGCTTTGCGATGCCCACTCTTAGGAATTCTTTCCACATGTATGTCTGTGAAGCTTCTTTGGGCACAACCTTTAAATCTAGACTTAAGAGCCACATTTTCTTTTTTTGTGTTCTGGAAACAGTTGTGACACTTAGTGACTTACTGTTGTGACAGTTCCACCTGGGGAAGCAACTACTATGCAGTATATGTCAGAAATAAAGATTGATAGGCTGACAGTTTATTTTCAATAAAACAAAGACATAGTCATGAAAGAGCTTATAAATAGGATGTTAAAGAACTTAACAATGTAAGTTACATTAAATTAGGAGTGGCATTGTTATGAGCTGCTTTTATTAAGAATCACCTGCTTTCAAAAGCTCATTCTTCAAAGCAAATTATGTCAAAATCCTTAAAGTACAGCCAATACATTCTAATTACAAACTATTATTTTATAATATAGTATATATGCATATATGTATATATATATATATATATATATATAGTGACAGATTTAGGGTCCCCGTGACCCCTTGAACCCTCAGATCACACATTAGACACCAGGTAAAAGTCCAAATATTATATTTATTAGGACAAAACATGCACAAGCACCCTCTTCTCCACAATCTTCAAATAACACAATAAACACTAAATCAATAAACCTCCTCACTCCCAGACGCATTGCCACCCTTCCACCCAGCTCAGCTCGACGTCTGGGATTTCCCATAGTCCTTTTATAGTCCTTGACCTGGAAGTGTTTTGCCCTCTCTGTCCACGTGACTAGGAACACTTCCAGGTCATATAAAAACTCCAGTTCTTCACGCCAGAAGCACATCGTTCCTTCTGGTCATGTGTTCATGGCGCACTTCCGGGTTATAGGGCACATAGCACTCTGTGAGTCTCCCTCCAGCGGCTCCTAGTGGTCCCCATGGTATCCAGCAAGGCTGTTTATAAAAACTACAATGTCAATATGGCCCTGCTGGAATTTGAGGCACTTCCATGTTGTTGGGAGAGCTCCATCTAGCGGCTTGGAGGTGTGGACCGGAATATTTGGCCAGCCATCCCTCACAATATATATATATATATATATATATATATATATATATATACATAAATATATATATATATATACTGTATATATTCATTGCATTCGTAGTCTGAGTCCCGACCTGATTGTATGGGTGCTTACCTACCAGGTAACGCATGTGGTTGGTCTGCCATTCGGCAAACATCCGCCACGGTGCCCTCTTCAGTTGCAAGAAGCAGATCATGGAATGTTGCATAGTTTACTGTCAAATAATGCAAAGAGTATGTGACACGTGTTTCGCCCTTATTTGGGCTCATCAGGCATACACACTCTACTGCTCCCCTTGCAGGGATTGAACCTCAGACATCAGCGTCAGAGACGAAGTCTCTTTATGCTGCGCCACGGCGTGTAGTTTGTTTATTTGACAGCCTGTTGATCGGAGTATTTACATTCATTGCATTCGTAGTCTGAGTCCCAACCACATGTAACGCACAAATATATATACATACACATACATACATATATACAGTACATGCCTGTAGATCGCCTTCTTGGTTCTTCTGAGGTAAGCAGTACCACTCTGGGATAAAAGAGGGCACACAAGTCAACTGTTTCTCCTTGTCTACCTGCAGCTCCAAGAAGCTATCCAATGAGACCAACTAACCCAGAACTGGCCCAGCCCCTTCTGGTTAGGATGTTATAAAATCAGATGGTCCCAGAGAATGGCATCCGATGTTGGACCCAGAAACCAATCTGTAGAAGGCTCCAAGAAGTTGCCTAAGCCTCCCTAACCTGGGAAACCTTTATTTGTTGCTCTCTTTCAAGCCATCTTTTTTCATTGTTCATGATTTTTTGTTTTTTTTTGTGCATATTAAGCGGGGCCATCCCGCTTGTGCCCCAGCATTCGAAATGGCTCTACTCCGCTGTCGCCACCTGCCAGGGGGCAGCTGTGTAAAGACACCTCAGTGGCTGGCCTGCTGCATATTCTTCCCACCCACCACCGGCAGCTGCACACTGACACTCTGTTAAACAGTAAACCAAATGGAAAAACTCCCTCTTAGACAGTATTTTGAGGGGAAACAAGCACATTCTTAACTTGACCTCTGCAAGATCAGCTGCATACTTACCGCATACCATGCTTGTCGCACGATGTTTAGAACATTTAAATCTGAGCTCTGATCTGCCCTTTTGCTCACTCTCCTGTGCTCCCTTCTCCAGACTGTGTTTTCCAGCCGCTGAACTTGCTTGAGGAAGAAGGCTTTGTGTTCTTTTAATCTGAAGAAGGGAGCTAAAGCAGGATGGTTGGTTGTGCTACTGCTTGTATCTTGTGTGCTTGAGTCTCTAATGAAAAACACCTTGAGAATGTTTATGCCTTCTCAACAATAAAGTTATTTTTCCCTTGGAAATCTGGTTATGCCTTCCTGTCTCTTGTGCAACTATGTGACCTAAGCTTTACTATACAGTATATATGTCATATTGACCATATGCTGATCACAAAATGTACAGATCATTGCAACTGAGGTTCTGTGGGTCTGGTGTGGGTCACTGGTATGTATACTTTAGCTATCGGCACGGAGTAGTACAAATTGATCTTCAAGTGTTGGCAGCCAAAGACCAGAACTTTGTGTAAGGGAATGTGGTATAGGCTGACTGCACAAGATTTAGCCACGTGGAGTGATGCTGATCAAAACAAATCTCCCAGAGTCTAAAAATATATGACACTCTGTGCAGTAATAATAACAACAAAAGATTTATTACTATTTACAAAGCATTTCTATCTGCTCAATGGAAGCAAAAAGTGTGAACCATCTGCACAGATCAGAAAGAACAAAGACATACAAAAAAAATGCTGCATGGCCAATCAGTGCTCTTAATATTAGAACTCTGTGAGCTCAATATGTTTTTTTTTTACTTATTGCTAGTGTGTGGCCATTTGTTCGTTACAGCATAAATACAGATAGAAAAACAGCCAAGAGACTGCTACCTTTGCAGATCCACCACCACTTCTATCACTGCTTTGATAAACAAAGGTGTACAGCTTTTGCAGCCTATAGCAGGTGGTTTTATCAATTTCTAGAACATTACCCTACTGGACATGCTACCTGTTGAAGATGTGTAAAAGAATAATTTAAAAATATTTGCTATCACTTGTCCTATGTGTATCTTCAATGCCTTTCCTCTATATCAGCATGTGTCTGAACCTTTCTTGACAGGCGCTCCCCCTCTCAAGTGCGTTCGATTAAAGCTTGCTTCTCAGCTTCATTTTTTTTGAGACGCCTATATCACCTCCAGTCTGCTTCTTTACTTCCTTTATTTGAAAGCAACTGTCTCAGAATGCCTCCTATGCCGTTTCTCCTTCTTGTGTGTAAAGTGAGCTATGGTTGAAATGTAAGTTCAAAGGGGATTCCCTCTGAGGCCAGATTTATTAGTTACCTAATGCTTTACTTAAGGTAGAAGGTAATGTTACAAACCACAAAACCTTAAGAATTTTTTATATGAAAAATATAATCTTCTTCTTATACAGTAGATGTTTTGTGTTGCTGTATGCAATAACTCTTCATTAGACGTACTATGTTTAAAGACCTGATTTCCATAGAGAAGCTCACTTAATGTTAATATGCAATTACACCCTGTGCTAACTAATAACATATCTACACAATGTCCGGGCCTCTTATTAATTGGGAACCCTTGACTTCTGTTCAGAGCTTTTACCGGTAACTCTCTCCATAGTCATTTATCTATATACATAGCCTGCTGTGCTGATGCATTATGTTTCTTAATATAAATGGCGTTAATTGCTTAGGAGTAGCTTAGTGATGTTAAAGCGTTAATTAATACAGTATTATGACCTCATTATAATTTGTGAAAAATCTCTTAATGAATTACCAGAAAGGCCAGACTTGCCAAATGGAAGTAAGGTGAAGTGAAGAATACTTTAGGAGCAAATCATTTTCTTTGTTGCTCATGTCTCTTTCTAAGATTGGATGCAAACTGTTCATTCTTTACAGTAAAGAAAAAAGTACTGACTGAGCAAGGTGGCAATCGTGTGTCTAACAAAAGGACAGCTGAAGAGATGTCCATAATTGTTATTTGAAAATTAAATGAATCATTCTGTTGGGCTCCTCACTACAAAGCTTTCAAAGTCAACACTGTTGCACATTAGACTGTTTATTTAGTAATTTCAATGCTTTCATGATGTGACCTTTTTTGCCTTTTAAGACATTTGATCTCTTTTGTATAGACATACATATTTATAAACTGCAAGAAGCGAATACGTTTGGGTCTGCTAGGCCTATAACAACTAAACTGTAATCACCGTGAATGTCAAACAGTGATTAAGACTGTACACTAATCTTAGGATTATGACCTTCCTCCATCAAACTGAAGAGTCACTTCCTGACCAGCATATAAAATGCTTGCTGTAATAGCCTTTCTTCAGTCACGTTGTTACACTGAGATTTCTGATTTCAGAAAGCTTTTGATGTCATTTTTCAATCAGGAGGTATTGATCTTGTGGTTGCCCTGATTTTTTTAAATAAATTAAGGTAATTTTTCATTTGGCATGTTAATTTGTCCTGTGTGGTTGAGGATGCAGAATGTTTGAAAGGCACATAAGCCAGCACTGGCCTATTTACAGTGGATGTGGGATTTCTTCTTGTGTACCACAAAAAGTGTTTTTGAAAATGGTAGATCAGACATTGTTATGG
This sequence comes from Erpetoichthys calabaricus, assembly GCF_900747795.2. Taxonomy (NCBI): domain Eukaryota; kingdom Metazoa; phylum Chordata; class Cladistia; order Polypteriformes; family Polypteridae; genus Erpetoichthys; species Erpetoichthys calabaricus. Next base: position 117,560,172 of record NC_041397.2, on the reverse strand, counting down.
GAATATCTACTATACAAAAGGTAAATGGCTGACAAGAGTTAAGTAGTAAATTCACTTGAGTTATTCTTTTAGTCAAATTGTGTCCCTTTTTCTGTTATAGGGCTGTTAACTATCAAATACACACTCTTAAAGTTAATTGTTCTTTAATAGCACTTTACGATTCTTTACTGTGTTGTTTGGTTCCTTGTAAAACCATTGCTTGACATTCTGGCATATGGAGTTGGGCCTTTGCTCTTTGAAAAACTATATAATATGTAGAACAAAACTGGAACCTTTAATGTATGGTAGGCTACCTAGTAGGACACTAACATATTAAGAAAACCTGTCTTGGCCTGTGTTATTGTATGCAGCAAGAGTCCTTTTAAAATAAGGTACCCACTGGCATTTCACAAATCTGTTACCATCTACACTCTTAAAAATAAAGGTGCTTGAGAGATTCTTCAGAGCAATACCATAGGGTAACCATTTTGGGTTCTGAAAAGCCCCACCCACACGAGGGTTCCAGAAAGAATGGTTTTTTTTGTTTAGGTTTCGCCCCTTACAGTAAATAATGAGGAATAGATGGTAACAAATTTGTGAAATAGCAGAGGGTCATGATTTTAAAAAATCTCATACTCCATACAATAACACCGCTTAAGCCCAGGTTTTCATAATCTGTTACTTTCCCGCTAGGAAGCATACCAAACATTATAAAGATTTCTGTCTTTTTCTACATATTTGGAAGTTTTTCAAAGCACAAAGAACCAATGTCATATGCAAAGGACCCTTCCTAGAATGAAATGGTGCTTGGTCAAGCAATAGTTATACAAGAAACCACACAACTCAGCAATGGACCATAAAATGCCATTGAAGAACCAGTATTTTTAAGAGTGTATTCATGGTTATTTCCTGTATGAAACCTGTTACAGATCAAAATAAATATAGGTTCTTTTTTTTAAGAACCAAAAATGATTCCCCAATGGCATCACTCTGAAGAACCAATCCTAAACAAGACTGCAGACCATTGCAATGATGACACCCAGTCTCACACATATTTACTGCATGTCGTCAACAATTAATCTAACATCTTTAAGATGTGGAGAAAATCTTTGTAGACATATGGAAACTGTGTAACCTCCACACAAAGAGGAACTTTAACCCAGAGCAATGACCGCACCTGCAAACACCTACACTCAGCTACAGTATTTGATTTATTGATCATGGACAACCCAGGATGTGGAGTGCCTGCAGATAACCCTCAGAGATAATCAAAAAACATCTGCACTGAAAGGAAGTGCAACCCAGGTATCTGGAGCAGCGAGTCAGGAACTTTTAAGAAACCGACCACCATGCTGCTCTAATTTAATGCATTTAAAATAATTTAATTTGAATGTCTTTTATATCACAGCTTGGATCCAAAATGTTTCCAAACATAATTAATTATTGAAAATATAAAAAGATAGCTAGATAATCTCAAATCAAAGTGTTGTTACTGAGACTCTTTAATTGTGAGCAAAATCCATATGTCCTGAATTGAGGGGTATAGTGTTCATCTTTTGCCTAAATGCTGGAATTGTTCATGATCTCTTCTAAGTAAAATGTGCCAGTTTAGAGGCAGAAGGTAAAATAGTATAAAAGACTAGATTAGTGATCTCTGTCAGTCTTGAGTAGGTTACTGTATGTATTCTGATAAATTTAATAAGCTGCTTAAATTTCTTGCATAAACATGAAGGCAGTGAGAAGTGTCAATAATGCACAGAAAATAATTACCAGACACACCCATGTTGATTATAGCATTTGTCCATCACAGATTCTAAAGCTTAGAAAACTGAATGCATGAGACACTGTTAAACTTCTTTCTTTTTTCAACTAACTGCCGTAAATGCTAGCAATACCCTTTTTCTCACTTGGTGGGTTTAGTATTAAGAGACATTCACAAAGCCCATTGACAGGAAAAGGAAACAAGGCAATAAAAGGTCTCTATAGATGAAAACAGAGGAATGTTGCCACTTAGTGCTGACACCAATGCTGAAGCAGCACAGTAGGTCCTATCAGTTCAGAAGGGTGATGTGCAGCCTGAAGGACTGAACTATAGGAAGAAATGTGATATCAGGAGCCAAGGCAGTGCAGAGGACGAAGGAAAAACTAGAAGGGCCTCATGTTGGTTTTGCAACTACTATATATGCATTGCTACACAATGACTATGCTCTGCTTCACAGTACACATTGAATACTGTAAAAGTTACACTATTTTTAGATACATTCTGGTGTGACTGCAAAATTAGAAGAACAATAAAAAAGAGGACAGCTGGATGCTCAATTTATTTATTTTTTCTCTACGACTTGTCACACAACTCTGTCACCAGAGTGTTGCTCACCTTATCAAAAAGGATAATGATCAAGTGACACAGACCTGTGAGTAGCAGTAGTTAACCGAAATTGGCAGAGAATGACACTGCCTAGGAGAAGCAAATCCCACGCAGCATGTGACCCTTTTCATTTAGGTTGCTTTGCCATGGAAGAGTAAATTTGATTTGATAAGGGTCAGACCAGTTGACAGTTTCAGACGGTTTTGTTAGACGGAAAAGGAGGTGCTACCTGTGGCTTATATTTGTTGTGGTATCAATTATTTTCAGGATTTCACTACTTGTGTTAAAGGAGTCAGTTTCACTACTAATTCCAATGGGTAGAAGAAGGCATGAAGGAAGGTGCTGTTGATAATCAAGCAACGTCGATCCTTCAGGACAGTGATCCTGCTTCCTTTACAGCACTGTTAGTTTATGTTCAAATATTATATGCCTTCTTCCTCAACCAAAGGCAAATTTTAGGTGAAAGCGGGCATGTACTGTAAGGTTAGTAATGTCCCTTTCAGAATAATTTGCATGATCCTCAGTTTAACAACCAGTTTTTATATGACCCCCAAATAAGCTTAAAAAAAAGTGCTTTTTCTTATTTTACTTCAATGTGATCTCCACTGAACTGACTCTGAATCAAAGTTATTATGTCTTCGCCATTCAGTGTCAGTGTTAGGCTTTAAAACCTTTTGCTGCTCTATTTTGTCAGTTAAGTCAACATTTAGGTTAAGTGAAATAATTATGCATGACTAGTTTATAAAGTGTGATTATTTTTACTTTTATAATAGAGTGGTATTTATTGTGGCCTGCGGTGGGTTGGCACCCTGCCCAGGATTGGTTCCTGCCTTGTGCCCTGTGTTGGCTGGGATTGGCTCCAGCAGACCCCCGTGACCCTGTGTTCGGATTCAGCGGGTTGAATAATGGATGGATGGATTTATTGTGGCAAACTGTTTTTTAACCAAAAGTACATAATTTGAGATTTAGCTATAACTAACTAATAATGTTATTATTTCTTTTTTACTAGAAGCTCACTTTATGGAAGAAATTCAACTTTATAAAAGATAAATTAACTATTATGGAAGGTATACTATAAACTCAAAAAGTGCATTTAGACTTTGTGTATGTACACTAGCATGCCTGCATTTCTGTGTGAATGATTGATTATTCATTCATTTATTTGCATTAAAAGATTTTTTTTTATAACAGTAAGGGCAATACTGTATTGAAGCATTCTTTTTTTAGGTTATGATGTCTTGGACTATTACACATGAATAATATTAATAGTTATTTAGTTCTTCTTACTGATCGATACTTTTATGTTAAAGGTTATAACATTAATATTGTAAAATCACAAATCTGGATTTCCTTGTCAAACTATACAAACAAATCATGTAGCAGCCTTATTTTCATAATATTCTTTGAGTGTAATTTTCAGTTGTGTTGTCCAGTTCTGCCTTACTTTAAAAAGTATGGTAATAGCAGAGTGTGACAGATATTTTTCCAAAATAATTAGCAAAACAGTAAACTTAGTGATTCAGATGGCAAGATTGTTTTTAAAAAATGCCCAAGCACTAAGCAAACTTTATTCTGGAGGTCCATAGTGGATGCAGGTTTTCATTTCAAGTTAATTGCTTAGATAACAGATCTTATTTCATTCCATGGCTTGTTACTGTTTTGATTTTGCAATGTCAGGTTGTTCTTATATCATAGATTTTTTTCCCTTTCCTCTTCAGTTTCCTTCCAGGTATAATCAACCAGATACAACAACAACAACAACAACATTTATTTATATAGCACATTTTCATACTATTACACTACTAAACTGCTCCAGATTTTAGGTGCATAACAGTAGAAGGCTGCCTCACCACTTCTTTTAAGTTGAGCCCTTGGAATTATAAGTAGACATCGTTTGAAGATCTAAGGTTACGATTTGGAGTGTAAGGTGAGAGCATTCCGAAATATAGGATGGAGCGAGATTATTTAAGGCTTTGTAAACCATTAGCAATCGATACTAAATGGCAAGGGTTACAAATGTGACATCAAAACTGGAGAGATGTGTTCTGATTTTCTTTTCCTAGTTAAGATTCTAGCAGCTGCATTCTGCACTAGCTGCAATCGATTGATGCTTTTTTTGGGTAGTCCTGAGAGGAGTGTGTTACAGTAGTTTAGCCGACTGAAAACAAAAGTATGAACTAATTTCTCAGCATCTTGCAAAGTAATAAGGGATCTAACCTTTGCTATATTTCTTAAGTTAAAAAATGCTCCCTAGTGATCTGATTAATATTTGATTTAAGATTTAGATCAGAGTCAATAATTACCCCTAAATTCTTTACCTCTGTCTTGACTTTTAAGCCTAATGGATCAAGTTTATTTCTAATACCCTCACTATATCCATTTTTGCCAATCACTAAAATTTCTGTTTTCTCATTTTTTAGTTTGAGAAAATTACTACTCATCCATTCAGAAACACAACTAAGACATTGTATCAGTGAATCAAGAGAGTCTTGGTCATCAGGCACTATTGATAAATACAGTTGTGTGTCATCAGCATAGCTGTGGTAGCTCACGTTATGCCATAAAATAATCTGACCTAATGGAAGGATGTAGATCGAAAAGAGCAGCGGACCCAGAATAGATCCTTGTGGAACACCTTATAGCATATCATGTGTCTGAATTATAATTACCACAACAAACAAAGAATTTTCTACCTGCCAAGTAAAACTCAAACCAATTAAAGACATTGCCAGAGAGGCCCAGCCACTGACTAAGGCGATTTCTAAGAATTTTGTGATCAATGGTATCAAATGCGGTACTCAGATCTAAGAGAATGAGAACAGATAAACGGCCTCTGTCCGCATTTACCCATAAGTCATTTACTACTTTAACTAGCACAGTTTCTATACTGTGATTTGTTCTAAAACCTGACTGAAACTTGTCAAGAATAGAATGTTTATTCAGGTGATCATTTAGCTGCATAATGACTGCCTTTTCTAGGATTTTACTTAAGAAAGGCAGGCTAGAAATAGGTCTAAAATTTTCAAAAATGAAGGAGTCAAGATTATTTTCCTTGAGCAGGGGTTTAACTACAGCAATCTTAAGACAGTCTGGGAAGACCCCCGTATCTAATGACGAGTTTACTATGTCAAGAATACTATCAATTAGCACACCAAATACTTCTTTGAAATGAGATGAATATACACATGTGTAAATGGAAACAAGTTAAATGGAGAGCTGTTGGTTCCATTGTCATTTGCACCCTTTTGCTAAAAAGTAGCAATTAAAAACAGTTAATGCAACTGTTTAAGACTAAAAGAAGAAATTAATGGTAGGGAAACTTATCAAGCCAAGACAACTAAAATGAAGCATAAAAATATTGCTTCAGTATAAAAGCTTCAAAGGCAGCAATTGACTTCTCATTAAGAAGCTAGGCTGGAATTAAAACCTGCAGCCACTGCGGCCCTCCAGGACTGCCGCTGCCTACCATGGGGTTTAAGAGGACATCTTTATGCTAATTACCAGTGACTTTATGAAGGTTTGTACATTTTGCTGTTCACAATTTGTAAAAATGTGGTATCAACATCTCTCAGTGCCCCTGGTGTAACTTAAACCTACGGATAGTCCATTTCTTACTTAATTAAATACAGTTGATTATTCACACTACACACTGCTATTGCTGTAGTTTATTATATGTGAGAGAAATATCTTTTGTTTTTCTATTTCTTTATGTTGAATGAGAAAAGTCTGATTTAGGACTTCATATGGGATAATATTTTCTTTAGTCATTGATTGAGACATAGACAATTAAAATGTCTATTTTTTAAGAAAAATGTGATACATAATATAGTTACAGATGGGATTTGAACCATATAAATTGACTTAGAATTGTCCATCTCAAATAATAATATGCTGGCTGTTACTGTAGAAAGCACAAGGACAGAAATAAAAAAAAAATGTTCTCTTCTTACTATGAAAAACACCCACAAGGATTTTATAACTAATAGATCACATCTTCTTTGCGTTGCAAATGAACTCTTTAAAGATCTGGCACGTCTGTTTCCGTGACATTTTAAGAAAAGAATTTCATAGGTAATGTCAACCTGTTTGAACATATTCTGTCAGCTGTCTGCACTTCTTCATTTTCATCTGATTACTTTAAGCAGAGCTTCTAGATTGCAGAAATATTAAAAGGACTACTTGACTTTTTTGAAGCCTTTTGAAACTCAAACATTTGTATAAGTTTTGCATGCCATCATTTTCTTTCAGGGCGTACACATTCTTCTTTATCATTCTTATCTTTAAATCGGGTTCCTTTAATCTAGTAGTCACCAGTGATTTTTTTTAATCTTTCAAGTGTCATGATGTGAAACGTTCTTCTCAGTATGTCTATAATAATTTGTTTATGTTTTTACTGCCGTGTCATCTTTAATTTTTATGGGTGCCTTTGTTTTAGGCCTTGTTTTTAACGGTTGCAGTGGTAACTTGCAGTCATTTGACCAATCATCCCGTGACTCTGTGGCTATGAAAACATGGCCGGTTTGCCGTCATTTGATTTTTGCACTTTTTTGGTATAATCCCCTTGCTATGATTTGGACTAGTATTTTTCTCTTTCAATTTGTGTCATTGCTTAGATACTTTGTCATTTTGGTTTAGGTCTTGACTTCCCATTCAGCCATTCTTTTTTCATCTCTGCATCTCCTGATCAGTTTTTTCAAATGTCCTTTTAAAAGCAAAACACTTTTTTCTTTTTTTAGGGGACCTATTTCTATTTTGTTTATTTTTATGACAAAATCAGCTGTTAAGCTGTCCTTGTAATACAAGTCAGTTTACTTTTTTACAGGCATAACATCAAGGGCATGGTTATACAAACTCTCTGTCATCCTCTTTGATTTATACTCTTCCATCCAGCAGATTAAATCCAGATTTCATCACCTTAATGACCTCTCTGCCTAGATGTGGAACAGAGTAGTCTACACCAATTCACAGGTCTTCACTGGTTAGGTTGCCCTTAATATACTGTATACTGAAAATAAAACTTACATTCTGTATCTCTGCCTTCTCACAATTGCTGTCATGCTTACTATAAAGACTAACAACTGATTGATAAATGCTCCTCCAAGGTTTGAGATCCACAAGAGAATTTTACTAGCTTCTTAGTTTTGTATAAATAAAAAGGATTCCCCATAAAAGTGACACCTGGGTGACAGAATGTAGGTATTTCTAAAAGATGACACTCAGACAGTTTTTGTCTTTTAGTGAGTTCAGTCTTCTTTAAATATTCCCTTAAGCCTTTCATAAATTTGAAAAAACCAAATATAATGGATTTGGTAAGTATTCAGTCCCTTTCACTTTCTAAACACTTTATTGTGTTGTAGATTTAATTTTTACATGAATAAATGTGAATTTTTTTCCCATTAATCTACATTCAATTACCAAAAATGGCAAAGGGAATAGATGTTTTCAGAAACATTTTCAGTTTGTCAAATTTCAAAAACTGAAACCTTTCATTTCTATAAGTTTTCAGATCCTTTGCTGTGGCACTCCAAATTGTGGTCAGGTGCATCCTGTTTGCTTTAATTCTCCGTGAAATGTGTCTAGAACTTGACTGGAGTCCATCTGTGGCAAACTGAATTGACTGGACATCATTTAGAAAAGCACACTCTTGTGTATATACTGTAAGGTTCCACAATTCACACAGCATGCCAGAACAGAAAACAAGCCATGAGGTCCAAGGAACTCTCTGTAGGCATCCATGATACGACTGTGGTGAGGCATAGATCAGGACAAGAATTTAAAACCATTTTTGGTTAGGGAGTTGACCAAAAATCCAGTGGTCACATGAACAGAGCTTCAGAATTCCTCTGCTAAAATGGTAAGACCTGTCATACTGACAGCCATTTCAGGAGCATACCATCAATCAGGCATTTATGATAGAGTGGCTACCTAGTCAAGTCAAGTCAAGTGGCTATGTTGTCATACCATTCATACACAGTATTACTGCATACATTGGTATAAAATAATCTTCACCAGGAACATGGTGCAACATACACAAAAACACAGCACAAGTACAAGACAAGTTAAGAACTGTGCTACACTGTATAATACTACACTACAAGGAGAATTCAAAAAGTAAAGGTAATTTGAAAATTATGCGATAACCACAAGCTGACATAATAGTTCAAACATGCGCAGTGCAGTGCTCTGCCATTAGTCTAGTTGAAACCAAGGTCAAATAAATATGAATGTTCTGCTTTGAGATTACACCATTGTTGAACAATGCTCCATTGTGCATTTCTTTGGACAGAGGAAGTGAAACCTGTTGAAATTCACCAAAGGATATTGGCTCAATACAGAAGTGAAAACAGCATGACTCAACAAAAAGTTTTTGAAAGGTTAGAAACCAACAAAGCTCAATCTGGTCGACCATCAGCATCGCACACACAAGCCCACTTCAACATGGCGAATGCGTTCATCAGAGAAGGCCGACGGATTACGTTGGCTGCTGTTGCTGCACATTTGGAAATCAGCAGTTGATCTACATGTGTCATAGAGCATTGATGACTTAGGGTGCCATAAAATCTGCACCAGATGGGCACTCAAAATGCTTACTGATCTGCATAAGCCAAAATCCTTTAATGATTCAGCAGGTTTCACCCACCCTCTGCCCAAAGACACCTAAAGATGACATTTTACACATGCTTCTCACCTAGTCTGATAGGGCTTGAGAGGATCTGCATGAAAGAATAGGATAAACTGCCCAAATCCATGTGTGCAAAACATGTAGACTTATTTAAGATGACTCAAAGTTGTAATTGCTGCCAATACTGAATGCTTAAATGAATGAGTGATTTCAGTTTTGGGTTTTTAATACATTTGTAAACCTTTCTGAACACGTATTTTCACTTTGTCATGGGTTACTGAGTGAAGACTAATGGGCAAAAATGGCAAATGTATGCCTTTAAAATTAAATCTTCAGCACAATAAAGTGTGTAGAATGTGAAAGGGTTTGGAAACTTTCTGAATCCACAGCTGATTGTTTCTCTTAATTTTTTTGCAACCTTTACATCCATTACCTCATGAAAATGCTCAATTAGGAAGAGACAAGTAATGAAATACAACCACCTCACTTCCTCTGTTATCTCTTGAGCTGGCTTTCACAAAATTGGGGTCATAAACATTTGTGTTTATTTTATTAATTTATTCTTTCATCTAAATATATAAAAGCAGTGGGCTGGAAATTCTTCTCAGATTTTCTTCCAAAATATAAATTAATTCAGGGCTTATTCAACTTGAAATCAATTCATTGCCCTTATTTGCAAGGAATATCAAACAATTGAGAGTTTAATATCTTTAGCCTTTCAATAGGAAATTATTTATTAAAAACATAACCTCTGTTCCCCCGGAATGTGTAAACTTACAGCAGAATATTTATTAGTGCCAACAGAGATGTGCTATCAGAGGTGTTTTGCTGCAGCATCGACTCATTTGCCACACCATTTTTGCTCAATTTAGTGGAAATATGTATGTAAAGTTTGCAGCCACAGTTTTCAGTAACTGCTCTTGTTTTGTTCCAACAAAGCTAACACTCTATCATAGATAATGATACTTCAGTCATACAGTCAAAAATCTCAAATTTTAATTAGTTGTCCTCGAGTAGAAGAAGCTATGTGGCTTGCTATTTGACATGAGACAATTTATTTGAGTTTGAGGAATATACTGATTGCCAAATGTCCAGCAGCAGAGGAGTTTATTAAATCTTATCACATTTTTATCTTTCCTCTTCATGCTGTGATATATTAATACTTTCACAATGACAAATACGAGAGTTTTTATCAAAATCACAGCAACCGAGCTTTCCTTGAAAGATGTCATTATTGTTAAACCGAGCTAATGGGAGTTTAACTGCAGACACGAGACGGTATTGGCTCTTGGTTAATGAAAAAAGGTTCATAGGCATTGAATCCAAGATTATCACACTCCATGCCTTCCTCTTAAGAAAGATTATATGCAGTAATATTCTGCAGCTGAGAATGTCAGTCTGATGTGTGTGAAGTAAACATAATGCAGCAGGGAGAAAATTTAAACAAGTCAAGCTGTTGAAATTATTAAGTTATTCCATCATTATACCATATAATAACTTTATCTCTTGAGAAAATAGATATGCTTGCTTTGTATTGTTTCCTCATTTACAGTTATAGACCTAACTTAACCATGAATGTGTACTGTATATGTATAGAAACTTTCAACGGCCACTTTGTAAGGTACACTTGTATCAAGTACCCTGTAGGGCCCATTTTGCCCAATGATCTGCCTGAATTCTTTGAGATATGGTTAGGTGCAACAAAAATTCCATAATGATTTTGATGCTCTGTCACTGGTATCTTGCAGTACCTGCAGATCTACCAGCCAGACATTTTTGCTGCGAAAATTCCTATCCACTTCATAACTCTAAGGTATTTTTTGAACTCACATTTGGTGAGAATGTAGGCCACAAGTCAATGACATGTTCAAGAAAATAACTTGAGGTGAAGCATGCCTAGCAACATGGCGCATAGGAGCATACCCATAGCATACACAAGCATTGCTGCCGACCATATGATCCAAAAAATGGTCAACATAATCAGAAACAATGTATGCAATGACATTCAAATGATGTTCCTCTGGTATAAAGGAGCCTACTTTGTGCTATGAAAAAATACATTGTAGCACTACATTACCAACACCATCCTTTACTGTTGATGAAGTGCAGGATGGATACATAGATTTATGTTGAGTATTCCAAATTCTGTCCTTACCATCTGCATGCTAGAGCAAAAATCATCAGGCTGGACACTTTTTGATTTTTCAGTTATGCAGTTTCAAGGATTACAAAAACAGTGCAGTCTCATCTGCTTGTTCTTAGCTGGAATGAGTGGAACCCAACATACTCTTACGCAGAGTCTGTTGTTCAGTTGTGTGTTCAGTTCTGCTATTCTATGAAGGGTATTTGCGTATTTGTGGTCTGAAAATTCTCCTCTGACCACTCACACCTTATTTTCTGTATATATGGTAACCTTATTCAAACCCCAGGTCACTAATGCCTGCATCTAATATCCTTGTAACTTGGAGATAGAAAAAGGACTCCATTCTTCTTATGTGACATAAAAGATGACTAAAGGAGGTGAGTGTCAGAAAGGGCATCTGGCCATAAAAAATCTATGCTCCAAAACTTGTGGAGCAACCAGCCAACAAGGTTGAATTTATTTCACTTTAATAATTTAATGTAATGTGTTTAAGTGGTTCAGAGGACTACATTAGAAAACACACCTAGGCGCTGTCTACATGGAGTGCATTCTTCTTCCCAGTGTCTGCATGAAGTTTTCTTTCAAATACCAGTTTTCCTGCTATATCTCAAAGATTTGTGTGTTTGGTTAGCTTGGTTCTAAGCAGGTCCAGTTTGAGTAAGAGCGAGTGTCTGTATGAGTGTCTTCTGGGGTTAGTATGTGCTTTGTACCCAATTGTGTTGCTTTATGCTCTGGGATGTACAACCATAAATTGAACAAATTAGGTGGATGCCTAAAATGAGACTTTTAAACTTTTTAATTGGGAGGACCTATAAGTACTCAAAAAAGCCCCTGTCCCCCTTAAGTTTTTTCAATATTGTAATGGGTGGTATTCAGGGTGTCACATCCCTGCCGGGATGGACTCCCTTCCCTTGCCTGGCTGGAAGGCCCAGGTTGCAGATGAGCAGAAAGAGTAACAGGGTGTTACCTGCCTTAGCCAGGAGGGTGGCAGAAGATGTCAGTGCAGAAATAGGCATGCTGGCAGGGTTGGACAGAAGAGCAATACCTGGCCGGGAGACCAGTATGAAGGAAGGATTTGGGTAGATATCCTGTTAGGACTACATCATTCCCCCAATTTGTTGGATGGTAGTAGTCCTGGTTCTGGTTTCTGACGTGTTGGTGCTGGGACTTGTTATCCAATTGGGCAGCCCTGTTGGGTTCCGTGGTAGCCACAGGGATTAAAGTTCCCTACTTTGTAGGGCTTCTGTTTGACCCAGGGTTGCTTCCATAGTGGCAGAAGTGCTGCTGGGTACAAGATAAGTGAAGCCGCTCAACCTCATTCAGGCAAGTTGGGTCAAAGAGTCAGGTGGAAGAGGACAAAACTCTCCTGGGAGGAGTGGAGGTGAAAAAAGAGAAAGAATTGTGTTATTTGTGATTTCAAAATCTTTTAGTATGGTATTTATACAAATAATCCTTTTTATTATACTGGGACGTGTGTTGGTGAAGTTATGTCTGGGGTTTGAGGTGCTGTAACGCCCTCTACTAGTTACGAAATATATTATGATGACAATAAAAATTATGATAGCTTACAGTAGCAAAACTCTCTGATTTCAATTTAATACCCAATTAATATGCTTAATGTTGTGGACGCTAGAGGCACTATTGCCCCGTGAAAACCACCAGACAGACGTCCAAGACACACTTATAAAAAGCACCAAGAAGAATTTTAATATTTTTCTTTAAATAAAGTGCACAAAGCACCGCACACTCCACAATTCACAAATCAATAATCAATAACAATCCTCCACTCCCAGCAGCTTAGTCACCCAACCTCCCAACTCCGTCTCTCTTTGCTGGGTCTTCAGCAGTCCTTTAAATAGTCCATGACCCGGAAGTATTCCTCCCGGGTTAAACGCCACATTATCCATTCTCAAGTAGTCCGGAAGTACTGCGGGCTTCCGTCCTCGTGACTCCGAAGTACTTCTGGGTTGTTGTAACAATAGGAGTCCCCAGGTTCTTTGTGAGCTCCCTCTGGCGGCACCCACGGCACCCAACAGGGCTGAGGAAACAGACTCCATGTCCCAGGATTCCCTAAGTGAATCTGGGGAACTGTAGCCGTCCAGGGGAGCTGCCACCTAGCGTCCCGGGGGATGCAGTGCCCTGAAAAGGCTGCCTTCCATTCTTCATTTCCAGAGATATCCCGGCTGAACTGTCGGTCGTTCCTCACAATGTATTATACATTTTTAATTTTTTTACATTTAAAAAACTTGCTAGTAGCTTCCTTTCATTTGGGAATGTATAAAATAAATTAAAGAATTTAGTTTGAAAACAAGTGCAATAAATAAACGTTTATTTTTAAATACCTTTTAAAAAACTTTTAAATGTTTTCCCCTTGAGATTAATAAAGTATCTATCTATCTATCTATCTATCTATCTATCTATCTATCTATCTATCTATCTATCTATCTATCTATCTATCTATCTATCTATCTATCTATCTATCTATCTATCTATCTATCTATCTATCTATCTATCTATCTAAACTTATTTCATTTTATTAACTGACTTATGATATTAATACAGCATTGCTATTGGTTAATATTCTTACACAAGCAGGAACACTAAGAATGAAACTGAACAGCTAATTTGTGGGCAGTTATGAGAAAGGTCCCTGTAGTTAAGGGCATGTCTTTGGGGGCAAATGTCTGAACTGAAAGAATTTTCAGTTTACAAATATAGTCACAATGCCTTTGGTAATTATGTGAAGTGAATTAATGAAAACTGAAGAGGCACTCTGAGCAAATTAAATCTATAAATACATTTTCCTGTCTTCCCAAAGCAAGGAAAACAGTTTAGAAAGAAAACTATGGTTTACATGTAGTTAATAATTCCTGTCTATCAGTTTGGGTACATCATAATTGCCAAGCCTGTGTGTTAATGGAACTGCATTTAAAAAATGTTATAATATTGAATCATTTTGTTTCATGCCTTCTTGTCCTTCACTGTTATACTAAAGACTTGTAAATGATATAGGATAAAAATACATACCTAATTACATTACCCAGGCTTTGATGTCATAAATGTATTATTTAAAATACTTCTTTTCTTTTTGTCTCTAAGCAGTAATACTCAGGCTTTATAATGTCTTACAACTCAGTGTTTCATTCTCTTGCACAGGCTGGGAAATCACAGATTCAAGATCTCTTCACTGACCTTCGAGATGGCAGGCAGCTGTTGGAGCTTCTGGAAGGCTTAGCTGGCCATGAACTAGTGAGTTACATCCAACTTTTATTTGCTTTTTCTGCATATTGTTTTTAAAGGTTTTGATAACTTTTTCCTATAAACTGAACTTTGCTTCCCACAGACTTTAACTGTCATAGAATGTAGAGGCACCCTCAAACTAAAACAGAAATGTTTTAGAATTATGAAGTAAATTACATTCACATGCTCCATATATTGCTTAGATTCATAGATTTAGTACTGCTTTTAGGGAAGAAGAGGCCTCCATTTTACCTTCTTCTAATGACTGTTTGCAGCCTTTATATAAATCTTAGAAAATAAGCTTTGAGGCAGTACAAGTATAATTGAAAAAATGGAGGTTTATTGTAGCAGCTAGTGCAAGCAAATCAGCCATCACATTGTAATCATCCCTTATACAGGCAGCACAATGGGAAAGAATTAAATCAACAGCTCTCAAAAGACTAAGTACACGTCACGCTCACCCCTAGCAGCTGCACAGCACCTTTGGATGAGGTTTCTATGGATAGCCCAAAGCTACTGTGCTTTGTGTTAAGCCATGTACATTTCTCTGCCTCATGTTGAAGTTGTAAGGAAACTTCAATTATTAAGCTACATTTTAAGTACACCTTGTGTAAGTAGGTGCTGAAAGTAATCACTAATCAGTATGTTGCTGTGATTTGTGCTTGATGTTGAATGAGGAAGAAACTGTTCAGTGTTGGGACTTTGTTGCTGCTGGACAACGAGATAGATTTTTCCAAGTCTCTAGAAATAGCAATAGAACAGGGGTGGGCAATGTTGGTCCTGGAGAGCCGCAGTGGCTACAGGTTTTCATTCCAACCCCACTGGTTAATTAGAAACCAATCCTTGCCAGGTTCACACCTTATTTAATTTTATGGCTTGTTAGTCTGCAATGTAAGCTTCTTATATCGTAGATTTTTTCCTCTCCAAAGATATCATCTAAATGTTTTGAAGCCTAAAACAGATAATTTTCAGTCTGTCACATTTTCTATTACATGTTTTATTAAATCAAACAGTTCATGGTGAACACTCACAGATGTAAATGAAAACAAACTCGATGGAGAACTCCTGGCTGCTTTGTCATTTACATTTTATTGTTATTAAGGAGCCATTAAAACAATCAATGCAGCTGTTTAAGATTGAAATAAGCAATCGAGGGTGGGGAACCTTAACAAACAAGACCACTAAAATGAAGCATCAAAATGTCACTTAAGCAATAAGTGTTTCATCAGCAATAATTGTTTTCTCATTAAGAAACTGGGTTGGAACAAAAACCTGCAGCCACTGCGGCTCTCCAGGATTGACATTGCCCACCCCTGCACCAGAACAAGGCAACTAAAGTAGCTGTAACAAAGCATCCAGACTGTCATCTAACAAGTTTGCTAACAAATAGCAGACATATTGTCACATGCAGAGAGTACAGTTCAATCAACATTGCACCATGATACACTGCTAATAACTGAATAAAAATGCAAGAAAAAGGGCTCATTTAAAATTTCGATATTTTATGGCTTGCCCATTATAGAATCTTGATCCAAATATGTTGCGTCCAGTTTTCATCTGCCAGATGAACTTTTATGATTGTTTATTGTCTTTGAAGGCATATATGTAGCATGAATTCAGAATAGCCATTTACAGTGTATCTAATACTGTGTTAATAGTCAGTCATTTTCAAACCTGCTTAGTCCTGAACAGGGTTTCAGGTGTCTGATGGAGCTTTATCTCAGCTAGCTGAGAAGCAAGGCAGGACAGTGGAACTACAAACTGCCTGTGGTCAAACAATGTCATGCCTCTAAGCTCTAAAAATGACTGAGTCACGTACACCAAGAAAAGAAGATGCAAATAAAATCATTAACCAACCTTTCATTATTTTATATTATAATAATCTTTCAGTTTTAATCCTTTTTGAAAAAAATACCAATGGCAAATGAATATAAAAATGAAAACTATTGGAACTCTTAGTTTAGCTGGACGATAATGTTGTAATCTGAGAACTTTGGTGCCTTGATCATGCCATGTTAAGTAGAAGCTGAATGATACAAATAGCCTGGCAACAAAACAGTTTGGTGCATAGTGTGTTCTGTGTTTCATATTTATATCTAATTAGTACTGCTGCTTCCTAGTCCTGCTTTTAGACCTTGGTAGTATCACTTACTGTGTAAAATAAAGCTAGAACTAGTTGAATTCTAGTTAAGCACTAATTTTTTGTCTATCTGTTTAATTGGTCTTAATGCCACTTAGACTCCATCTTGGCTAGTTGTGGTCTTGGACATGTCTTGAGCTCAACAAAGGTGGTTTGGAATCAGGTCAATCTTCACATATCCATGTAGAAGAAGTGTCCTGTCCTCCACAACACATGCGTGCAAGGTTTACTGGTGGTTCAAATTTGGAACCCTATGAGATTGGAGGTGTGCATGAGATGGTGTGGTAATAACCTGGCACCTTGGCCAGATTTAGTTCCTATCCTGTTCCAAATATTACCTGTATTGTCTCTGGCCCTCAATATAACATAACATCACCAAATTTGTTTAATCTAAAACTGTGTTGCAGTGAGAGTAAAGCCTATACTGGAAATAAAGAGCACAAAGTAGAAAATAGCTCTTGAAAGGGTGCTAGTGCATCACAGGCTTAAACAGATCTCCACAAAAAGGCTATTTTGCACAATTCATACCGACATCATCCCGGCCTGAAATTTTCACTTAGGATGATGGATCTGTGCGGCTAAAATAACAGAAAATTTATAAAATATGAAAAATAATAATGCAAAAATAATAACAAAAACACATAAACACATAACAAGGGCATACTGTTAGTTGCATTTTACAGGCCCCCACACCACAGTGCAGTTTTTCAGTTTTTCATGTGAAGAAGACAATGCCGGATGGCTGCTTTGTGTGTTCTTCTGCTTCTGTGGGTACATCTGGCCAGCATGCATCTGACAATCTAGTAAGTGCACCATCCATTTTGATTCTAATGCAAATCACATTGTTTAGCTCCTGAAATATAAATAATAATCACTCTGTCCAGTAACCTTGAAGAATAGATGTACAGGGCTTAGATGCAAGACATGATTGTCAGCATTACAAAGCTGGTCACCACTTTAAACCATAAATAACTAAACTTATATTTTGTCTCAAGAAATGTTCATATTGCACTTTATCAATACTTCATATCATCACACATTAGCTAATCGAAACATGCTACTTCATTGTCATACAGTATATGCTAGATACAGTATATTGGGACATCAGGTATCATTCAAGTTAGCCATATTTAATAGTTTTTGAGCAGTACTAATGTCTCTGCCTACATTTGAGCATATCTCAGTTCACCACAAGTTTAAGCTAAAATAATAGGATTGTTAATGAATTGCTATTGTTACAATGACTGTGTACAATACTTTGACCTAGTGAAGAATGTGGAAAGAAGATGACAGAAATCTTTCTACCATGTTAATAAAGATCCATGCCTAAGGAGCTCAAATGATGTTGAGGATGAACACCACATTTTCATTAATCTGCTTTTCTTTGGACATCCATCCATCCATCCATTATCCAACCCACTATATCCTAACTACAGGGTCATGGGGGTCTGCTGGACCCAATTCCATCCAACACAGGGCGCAAGGCAAACCCCGTGCACGGCACCAGCCCACCGCAACATTGACAATTAATAATATTGCATCAAATGCAGCCAAGATATGAATAACAGAGTGTCCATTAATGAGAAGCTTTTCACATGGTGCTAAATATGCCCCAAACGTGCCAAAATTCTCTCCTATCCTCCTCAATTAAAACTGTCAACCATAGCAGCTACTAATATGTTGTGGGGGATTCATCTGTGATGTCCATCACAATAAAACTTTTGAAGAATGACAGACTTCATTGCAGTGGCCCCTATTTTGACCTCAGCAAGGACTTCAGAAAGGGCCATCACAGTCTGAGTTACTGAATATGTTATGCTGTTGCAGAAGGGGTTCATTCACTTATCCAAATCCTTTACAGAGAATGGAATAAAATTATACTCAGCTTGGGAAAGACCATTATTCTTTCTTTGGGGACAAACATTTTAACCAGTATGTCTATGTATGTCTTGTTTTAAAAAATGGTGATGACCTTAGAAGAGAAAAAAGTGCTGTCAAGACATAGTAGTTACTTGTTATTACAGAGAGATGTTATCACTGTTAAGCAGCTACATCTTCAAAGAGCAGATATTTTACCACATATTCATCCAGACACCTGGGCATGACAACATATAACCAGAGATTATATGACATCATGTCGTAACTGGAGTGATGAACTTGGAGTTCCAAAGGACAAAGAGAGTTCCACAATTCTCCAAAATACCCACTAGGGGCGAAATTTACCATAAAACCCAGATAGATTTAAGGGCAGAAGATTTATTTTCCAAAAAATGCTTTTCAACAAAAACAAAACTGTTGGAGCAAAAAGGAGTTGCCTAAAAAAATAAGAAAATCCAATGCAAACAAAGTTTCAATACAAGAATCCTAAGAGTGGTCAATAGGCAGGGCAAATGGATCAAAAATCCAATAAACACAAGTAAACTTAAATAGGTTAGAAGTCCAATAATCATGAAAGCACAGTAGAAAGCACAAGTAAACTAACCAACTCCCTAGCACATTCAAATGAACTGGCAGGAATGTGGGAAATCCACACCTTTATACAGTAGAGTTGAGGGTGGTCCCAGGTGATAATGGGCAGGTGGTCCTGCCTCTTGGGGAACCACCTACAAGACACAAGACACATAAATCAGGTGTAGAAAACAAAGTGGATAATTAAAAAAAGTAACATTAACTTAAATAAATTAAAACAAGGAATTAAACCCCAGCTAGGGGAAGATCCCTGTCTGAAATATACAGTAATAGCTGGGTTATGCAAGCAAACTGTTAAGGATGTGGTCAGAAAGTGGCCACTTACCTCACTCAAAAGCTTCACTTCAGAAGCACAGTCACTATTGAATAACCATAGTATCTCAGACAAACAATGACAAGCTGCTGTACGGATCTTTTCTTCTGGAATAACATGGACTACTGTTAGTGTTTCGTAACATTCTTTTTGGTCATCTGCCTGTGATCCTAAACAGAGACTCTCAGTTGCAGATTGGAAAATATTATTGTATAACTCCATTTTCTAAATATTGTTTTGTTCTCTGAAAGACTGTTTCATGATGTCCAGTTAAGGATCTTTAGACTACATTATTATTGTGGGCTACTAGATCTGGCATTTCAGAATTTTCAGACAGAATTTTCAGCCCCACATTCACAGCTATGATAAATACCCTAAAAGCAGGCTTTACTAAAATGCAGACTATTGTATCAAACAACTGCCTCTAGCAGAAGCCAAAATTATTTCTTCTAGTCAGTGGAAGTCTACAGTATACTGTAACAAGACAACAGGCCTACATGATGCATAAAAAGTGATCTTGTTGAAAAGTATTTGCAGAGCCACTGATAAAAATGGTTATAGAGGACCTGAGAGATCAATATCTTAGACTGTTAGTATATTATACTGTTGTTGTGTTGCTGGGCATCTAATTCTGCCATTTACAAATATAAGGTTGGAAGTAGCTGGAGCTCTGGATTAGGCCCCAGACCTATGAATGAGTGAAGAGGGCATAAAAGTTAAGATATTTACACTACTCCAAAAACATAACAGGTAACAGAAGGTACTATGCTTTATAAAATATAATACATAAACAATCCTCATATTAATAATAATAATAATAATAGATTTATCATCATCCTATCTTAACTAGTGCTTGAACCCTGACTCTCCTGTAGGATGCTTACCTCTTTCATCTCCATGCATCATCTTCTTCTCTTATTCTTCCTCTCTAGCCTTTCGTACTTCCACTCACTGAACCTGTGTCCACCTTATACCTGACTGATCACATCCAGTACTTCTGGGCTATTAAGTGGCTATTCAAAGCCATGATGAGACATTTCAGAAGCTCCCCCAAGTGGCACCAGCTGTTTCATATACCCATTACTATTGTGTTGTGATGGGGTGGAACCACACAGACTGTCCTTTCCATTGGCCATGTGGTTTATTTCAGACACTGTACCCTCTCTTGGCCAGAAACACATGGACCTTATTTATACTACTAGAATTATCTTGATTTATCCAAGGCGGTACTGGTAGTGCACCTCTCAATTGTATCCATGCTTAAATCTCTGACAATATATTTTAAAACAGTGAAATAATACACAAAAATAAAGGAAGCAGCTCTAAATGAGAAACCATAGCAGGTCAATCAAACTATATTCATAGCTGGATGTAGGAGAAGCAATCAGAATTCAAAAGCATGTCCACTGGAAATCCATTACTTTGACAGTGATTGGTTTTATATGTGTGCATTGTACAGCAGCACAGCTACTACAGCACTCATTCTAGAACAATCATTGGTGGTGGACATTTAACCTTCCGCTGACCATACAAGATATTGTGAACAAATGAAACCTGTTCTGGATTGATGAGATTACAATGAGGCAGTGTGGTCTAGTGGCTAAAACATTTAACTACTAAGTAACCCTGAACAAGTTACTTAACCCATTTGTGCTTCAATTGTAAAAAAAAATATACATTTGATAAATATTCTTTGGAAAGAGGAATTATAAATTAAGATGACACTTTATAAATGTATGTTTGCCTTCAGTTTGCTGCCTTTCAAAGAAGACAGTATTATGAGTTAAGCATCAGTAAAAAGATTATTGAATGGTAATTGTGAAAACTGGAGATTTAAAATGCTACGAATGTGACATATGTACATAAACAGGCTGCAAGTGAAGGGCTCACTTCACTCAGGAACTGAAATTATTTTGTAAAAAATGAATGAACTCTTCAGAATAGGTGAAATCCAAATTTAAATGCAAGGACATCTCTGTTATCTGTGTGGAAACACTAAAGCATGCCACTTATCACTTGACTATTATAACATGAAAATGTAGCAATAAATGAGGTGGCAGGGCAATGTAAAGAGACTGGAAATGGTGCACTCAAAATGACCACAAATGGCTCAGAAATGGGTGTTCTTGTACATGATCCTGCTTTAGTGAAGAGATGTTCAGATTTGTCTGATGTTTTTTGAACGTTTCGTTTTTCATTTTTTCCATAACTGGAGAGACAACAAGAGTCTACTTAAATATATAAAGTGAGCCTGGGAGGCAAGATAGAGTGCTGAAAAGCAATCATGAGTGACATTATAGTTTGTGCCCTGCACTAGGAATGAGGGTTGTTTTTAGTAGGCTAAGTTCATAGGAGAAAAACAGTCAAGTGCTGAACTGAAACAAAATCCAAAAATACAAGAAAAAAAGGCAGAAATTCAAATTTAAATTACCAAGGTGTTTTAAAACTGGTGTGGCAAAACATGAAAAATGTCTTGTCTAATACCAAGAAGGAAACATTTTACAGCTTACAGAAAATGAGAGAAACAATAATTGCAATGCAGAAATATGTAGGAAACTATCCCAACATGGAAATCAGAAGTGATTGTGTAATTCAAACAAGGCAGTGGTATAACTTGAATATAATGGGCCATGGTGCAAAAAAAATAAGGTACTCCCCACTCTTGTGAAATTAAAATAAATCCAATTAAAAATGGGCCATATTTCAAGAATATAAGCTACATGAAAGGCCAGCAGTTATAAATAAACTTTACGGACTTTTGGGAATGATAACAAACTTTTCATTTTGCTTCCAAGTAGGCAAACATGGTAATAATAAAGACTTTCAATACAACATCACCATGAACCTCATGGGTTCTGTTGCAAATGCCTTCCTACACTACCTATAGTTATGTCTCTGATGTCAGGTCAGATTTATGTAGGAAAATGGCTATTTGTTAGGAATTAAATTTAATCTATGTGGTAGGAACACTTAAAGTCCACATATAGTCAACATGAAGACTTAGTTCATGAAGACATTAACAAGGACAAGTCTTAACAAAATTATGTATTTTTAGAAGATATGAGTGCTTATCTGAGGTACAGGCAGTCTCTTTGTGTGCTGTCAAGGTGCATCGTAGATATTGTACTGTTTATAGCAATATGTAAAAAAAGTATCTCCTTGCAATACCAAAAAACTGAATTTTGAATACAGAATGTAATTTAAGTCATACGCCATGATGCATATGGGATTGCAGTTAACCAAGAATTTAAGTATTGCCAGCAGGTGGTCTGTTCAATCTTTTATATGTTTAAAGTAAACAAAACATGAGTAACATGAAATTTATCCATTCTCCTGCTGTGAAAGTTATCACGTTATACTAGCATGTGAGCAATGAGGGTAAATCCAAAAGTACAGGCAATTTGAAAATTATGTAGTAACCGCAACGGATAGAAGCTGACGCAATACAACGCCTTCCCTATGACTTATGGGTAGTTTGAACACAGACAGCACAGCACTCTTCCATTAGTCTGGTTAAAGCCAAAGTCAAATATACATATACGCTCTGGTGCGGGATTGTACCATTGTTGAACAACACACCATAGTGAGATGTCTGGACAGAGGCAGTGTATATTGTTAATTTCATAGAACATACAGTACATTTTCACCAATATTTTTGTTCATCTACAAGTGTTCTACAGAGAAAAAAAAATTAGCAATTAATTTAACTAATAGGGCGGCACAGTGGCGCTGCTGCCTCGCAGTAAGGAGACCTGGGTTCGCTTCCTGGGTCCTCCCTGCGTGGAGTTTACATGTTCTCCCCGTGTCTGCGTGGGTTTCCTCCGGGTGCTCCGGTTTCCTCCCACATTCCAAAGACATGCAGGTTAGGTGCATTGGCGGCCCTAAATTGTCCCTAGTGTGTGTGTGTGTGTGTGTGTGCGCCCTGCTTAGGAGATGCATAGGAGCAAAAGGAATAATCAACATGCATGAATAATAGTTTGTCAACCTAATTTTTCATTACATTGTTAAGGTGAAACCAAAGCATAAACCAGCAGAGAATGGAGTGTCAATCCATAATAGGGTACACTTACACACATCAGGACATGAGTCACTATATAACCTAACATGAATGTCTTTGTGATGTACAAAAAATGGGAATATCTAGAATAAACCCATGGGAGAGCATAAAAACTGCATATAGACAGTTTGAGGTTTAGATTCCTGGAGATATAATGCACCAAAGACCACAACAGTACTTTAATTGGGATGCAAACAACTAGAATGGAGCTCCAGGTACAGACCTAGCAGTTCCAGTAAGTATGTTGGTCTCCACTAAGATATTCACACACACTTCCAAACTGTGTTAATAAGACATCACTAGTCAACCTACTGAATCAAAGTGTTAAGTGTGCTAGAATAGTCAAGCCTTTTAACCAATCAGAGTGCCAGCAGTGATTTTATGACCCCTTAACTAAACCTCATAGAGTAGCATGGAATAGCACAGGACCAAAGAATAATTGCATTAAGCTGCAATTAACTCCTGCTCAGGACTGGGAAAGCAAAAATGGTCTTTTAATTTTAAATTGGAATTCTTCACAGATTTTCCATTATAAAAGAACATTTGCATTTTATTCAGAATAAACCCAAGGTTGTCTGCTTTGTAAAGCCACCATGACTGATATGAAGTAAATTAGGGTTGTAAATTTTACTTGAAGCAATCTTTTGCAGGTTGTGTATTAACATGGCTAAACCAAGCAATTCAAATAGCAGATGTATTGACACAGCCGTGACTTTTGCTGTCACAGGATATGACTTGCGGTTAAACCTGCAGCACACATGTATAAAGTGCTGTGTACAACAGCGTGCCAAATGCAATGTCTGCATAATTTCTATTATTGATAACTTTTCCATGATTAAAACATTGGACTATGAAACATTAATTTTAAGAATAAGTCGTCAAGTCTAAATTGGGGCCGATACACTGGATTGTCCCTATGATATATATAGTATGCAGAGGATTTTCTTTCTTCTGATCATTTATTAAAATTGGTCTTGGGTTCTAATTCTATTTGTGTCAGTTCATAGCATCATGAAAAAATTTTAACACTGCCTAAGCTGTTTCTCTTACTAATTAAAAAATAATCTACTTCATTACTGATAGAGGTATAATGCTGATTACAAAGTAATATACTATAGATTTCGCTGAAGGATGAGCCATCATAAATCTACCTGCTACACTAACATGGCATCATTGTTTTAGGGTGGGGGGGGGGGGTCAGACTGCCGTGGTTGCCTGACAGAAGGAGAAGTCCTACACATGCTAATGTGGTAACATTGAGGACACTCAGCAAAAGAAGACTCTGTGGGTATAAGGGCAACAGAAAGAGGCAACAGTACAGAATATAGCAAGGGATGTGGCCTGGGTGGAAGTATACAGTGTTCCTCCAGGTGATCCAGAAATTGTCAGGAATGTTTAGCCTCTCTAAGGAAAAAGAAACAGAGAAAAAGCAAGAGAGAATGAGGCTATGTAGAGTTGCAAATTAGGGACCACAAAACCTGCTGGTCACCAAGAAGTAGCTAAATGTCATTGCTTATAAGTATAGGAAACAAGTTGCCTCAAGGGAAGAATGACCTGGCCCTTGACTGAATGTTAAGTGAATGTTAAGGGTGTGGAGCGACACAAGGAACTCATAGATGGAGTTGTAGTTTAGTTTCCCTATAAAGGAAGCAAAGCCACTCCTCATTATGGAAGTAATTATCAGATACCAGCAGTTTGCCTCATTACAGAGACAAAGTTACAGTACGTCTAAAGAGGGGTGTTTACAGCAGTGGCTCAGCTTGTGTGAGGAAGAGGTCATAGTCCGCAAACCTATCTATCTATCTATCTATCTATCTATCTATCTATCTATCTATCTATCTATCTATCTATCTATCTATCTATCTATCTATCTATCTATCTATCTATCTATCTATCTATCTATCTATCTATCTATCTATCTATCTATCTATCTATCTATCTATCTATCTAGAGTCTTTGAGTAACATAACAATCATCTTGGGCCGTAACATATTTTGAATTCTAATGTAGCAGTGCACATTAAAAATGTCCAAGGACCAGATAAAGCCAATAGGCCTTGAGTTTAACACCTCTGTCCTAGTGCAAAAGATGTTCAGATGTGTAATATAATAAAGACTTTATTAAGCACATGTACATAAATAACATACCATACCATTTTCTAAGCACCCTTAATCCTGAGAAAGGGTCAAACAGGGCTGGAGCCTATCCCAGCAATAATAGGGCTCAAGACAATCCCTACACAGGGCACTAGTCCTTCGCAGGATGTACACACACACACACACACACACACAAACATACTAGGATCAATTTAGCATAGCTAACCCACCTAACCTGCAAGTCTTTGGTCTATGGGAGGAAACCAGAACATCTGAAGGAAAACCGTGTCAACACGGAGAACATGCAGGGGGTTGGGACTTAGGATGAGAACCCTGGTTTCCTTACTGCAGCAGCGCTACCACTATGCTACCCCCCTTTTTAAAATCTAAGTGTGTATAAAATTGTTTGATACATGCTGAATATAGAACATTGTACACATTGTAGAAGAGAAGCTCTGTCCCTCAGCCATACAGCTGGATTTGGAATTTGATCAGGGGAGTCTGATAGGTGTTTGGAATATTCCCTCATCTGTGTTTTCTTTACTAGACTTCCTTCTGCCTTATGTGATTGGGTTAGTGAAGGCACACATACAATATCTGGTATTGGCAAATAGCAATGGAAGATGCTATTTGGGTCAGACTGCTCATGAGTGTGCAGCTGCACAGGTTTTACAGCTGTAACTGGGGTTTAGGAAGCTACTGAATGCCAACTGGCCATTCTGATCCACAGTCTCCGGCCGCAGTAATCTCATTCAATTACAATATAAAGCATAAATTTGTGATATTCATTTCTTGCAATAGAGAGCAGCCAGAAGAGACTTAAGCTGAAAATCTGAATTGCGTAAATGATGTACAACATAGTCTTCATGGATAAATGATATGCATCTGCTGCTGTCAGATGGGAAATCTTCATGCTTTAAGTGCCAGAGCGCTGCAACATGGCACACCAATCTTTAAACTATTTCCTCCCCATTTTATTTTTTAGTCAAACTGTCCAGGCAGTTAGACGAAAAAAAATTTGCTTATTTTAAGATTGATATCAGAGGTTATTTATATAAAGCGTTACCAAGACTGCAA
Source organism: Erpetoichthys calabaricus (assembly GCF_900747795.2). Classification (NCBI taxonomy): domain Eukaryota; kingdom Metazoa; phylum Chordata; class Cladistia; order Polypteriformes; family Polypteridae; genus Erpetoichthys; species Erpetoichthys calabaricus. Next base: position 117,533,668 of record NC_041397.2, on the reverse strand, counting down.
TGATATTCTGCCTGATTTTGTTACAATCCCATCAGTCATTGGTATAATCTTTGGCAATTAGATAGTGGACACCATGTTTTCTAAGTAACGTATATTAACCTTTGGGCCTGTGGTCCTGCATGCTAAGTAATTTACCCCTGAGCAAAGACTGCAAGGGAAACCTTAGAAGGCTAAATGCATGTGGTAAAGCAAGAGGGCTGCAAACACAATGCACATTCTTTTCTTGACACACATACTGTACTGTGTCTTCTTTTTGCAGACATTTTCAAGCAGGAGGAAAATAAATCACACTTTCAATAGTCGAGCAGAGCCTTGTTTACTAATAAGTAGTGAGAGATAGGCTTGTCATAAAGGAATAGACTTGTTCAGTTTTTCTGCAAAAAGTGGCAGAAAATGCATGTTTAATGACAATGATTTCTTTATTTTTATAATATATTGCATCTGAATGGCATTAGGAAATGCACCATTGTTCAAAATTTTCTTTCTGCAGCAGAATATAGAGCACCTTTAAATGATTTTAGTGTAAATCTTGTAATTACAGGGTACTGCAGGGGAAAATACTTTAAAATATTTGATAAGTAATACAAATTACATTTGAGCAAATTATGTTTTAAAATGTGAAGATTCAAATCCCACCTCCAAGCTCAGTGTGCATCTCTGAGGATGTCATTTATACTGGCCTGCGAGGCACATAAAACATTGTACAGTACACCTTTGTACACGATAATTTGCATTTTAATGTTTTGGCATTGTGTTCAACATGAAATTTGCCACTATATTCAAAATCACTTATTAAGGTAAATAAGAAATGCTTTTCGTAACATGAACCAGCATAGCTTTGCCTGAGACAAAAAAAAACAATGAATAAAAGACAGTGTTGGTGTTTGAGCTTGTGATCTAAAATGTGTGTGATTTTGAGCATATTGTGTCATGTAGTGGGCACCGCAATAAAAGTGAAAATTATAATATATTTTTGGATTAATAGACAAACGGGGAAACAACGACTAAAATTAATAAACAGTTCTGATGACAGTGTGCTTTCACATCACTTGAGAACAAATGAAATGATTAATTATCGAAATAGAAATGATTAACAAAACCGTAAACCAGATGTGTTAAACTTTAGTCCTGGTGGGGCTGCAAGTTTCAAGTAAATACCCAATTGCTTAATTAGAAGCCATTCCATGCTGATAATGGAACTTGTAATTTAATTTTGCAGCTTGTTAGTGCGTTCATTCTGCAATGTCAGGTCATTCATAAAGTTGTAGATTTCTCTTTTCTGAGAATATCATCCAAATGATTTGAGAACCATAGTGTCTTAACATATAAAGTGTTTTGTAGATGATTAACAGAAGTGCAAATATAGTCAGGGAAAGCAAAGGGTCAAAACCAAACATCAAAGCAAAAAAACAAATAGGACACCAAAAATCAAAAAAATAGACGAATACTCAAAAGTCAAAAACAAGAAGCACAATCATAGCACTAGTACCTAGAAGCTAACCACACTACTAGAAGTTGTTGAACATAGAATATCCACTTAGAAATAACGGATAATATGATTGCTGCAATATTTATTTACTTCTGTGGTGCCACTAGTGCAATAATCACAGTCATGTGACTCTGCCATAAATAAATCAAAATGGGAAAGAAAATAACATTTCTCAGACTAAATCAAGATAAAAAGTAAATCTTAGAAGCGGAAAACCAAAAAAACATATACTGTATAAACACATTTAAAAAATCACACAGAGCAGACTAGTAATTTTTTCTCTTCCATTCCAAATATTTTATTAAAACAAATATTTCATGAGGAACACAAAGTTGTACTTGGGACCAAATTAGATGTTGACCCAGTTCCTTTTTAATTTTCATTACATTTTTTATTGGCAGCTGATTAAGTAAACAAGAAACCATTAAAACAGAGAAGGCACTTGCTTAAGACTAAAAGAAGCTTTTAAGAGTTAGGAATCATAAAAAGAGAGCAATCCAGAATAAAGACCAAATATGTTTTTTAAGCAGTAATTGCTTCAATTGACTTTTAATCAAGAAATTTGGAAGGAACAGAAAACTGCTGCAACGGCAGACTTCCAGAACTGAGCCTAATGTTGCATTTTGTTTAAACTGGGAAATTGGAATTTCTGACTTCATAGTCTGAATTTTCAGCTGGAACTCTCCCAAAAATCGAATTTCCAACTCAAAAACTCTGAGTTTGTCCAACTTAAGATTTTGATGTTATCACAAAATGGCGACGTGCACCGCTAATGTTATTGAAAGCTGTAGTATTATACTTTTTATTAGCAGTTCTGTCTGTTTGTATCTCATTAAATAAATTGCACACACAGTACTGTCCAACTTCTATCTGTGGACATGATGCTACAGTGTTTGGTTGTGCTAAATACTGCGTTAAGCATTGTTCAGTAGTTGTTTGTATTCCGAAAGCACAAGCACAACAAGCATTTTCCTAGAGGCGCCTGTATTGTTTTTCTGAATGTCTTACTGGAAGACTCTCAACTCAGGTGTGACATCATTCCCAGCTCCAACATTTGACTTAGAACACAGTATAAACATTCACATTATAAACCAAAGCACTGATGCTCGTTGAAGGATTGGTTTCTATCTTGCTGTTGGAATAGGTCTTCAGTGACAGTGAAATAAATAAATGAATGAATGAATACATTTTCTCATAGCAGATATTTATGTCCAAATATGGAGTAAGATTTGGATTAGTCTGATGTGATACTTTAAACAATGTACTGTATATTCATCATTTAGTAAATGCTTGTTGTCACCTTAAATGTTGGTTGAGTTCATTTTTTGAATGAATAGCTAAGTAGGCCAGCTTCTTTTTGAAATCACAACTCTGACAAAGAGATCATCAGGAGAATCAAATTCTTGTTTTATTATGTTCATTTCCTGGCTGTTAGTTCAATTTCATGGATTATTTCAATTTAAATTTGTTTATGTTGTGCCAGCCAAACCTACAGGTGACATCAGAAATGCTGTTAGACATAAAAATAGATAATGCTGGTGAGTGGGATCTGCCGAAAAAGAGAGAATTTAAAAAGTGCAGTAGAAGTAGCACAGATGAGTTTTTTTAATCAATGGATGCATGCTTTTCTTATTCTTTTACCTTCCTACACAAACAATTTGGACCATTTTTATTAAGTGACTGTATAATCAAATGCTTGCATAATCCCAACTCCAATTTGCAAATATTGTACAATTTTCCAATATGAATATGACTGTATAATTTAAAAACCAACCGATGTCAGCCCGTTAATTTACATGCTTAAACGTTAGCTCATAGACAGTATTCACATTTCATTTCTAGTAGTATTACACAGAGTTTAAAGTATAAGGGCAGATGATGACCATAAATCTCCCCCCAAGCACATTTATCTTGAATAAAACATTCAGAAAAATAAATAATACAAAACATTGAAAAAAGGTTTGCAATTTGCACCTTTTCATTTTAAGCACTTCTTTTGATCTTCTGCACTAAAAATTACCTTTCTTAAGCTGATTTTCTTAACTTTGAAGTTCATAGTATGAAGGGTATGTGCCACTTATACTAAAATCTCCATCTCTCCCACAACTTGTTGTTGATCACTGAGAAAATTGAATTTGGAAATTGAAACAGTTTATTTATCTGTTGGTTCATGTTTACATCTTCCCTTGCTATTTATTATAAATTTAATCTGCTTTCAGTTGCCTTCTTTTTTCATTGTGATTTGTTTAAGACACTATATAAATTAAATGTTAACTGACTGATAGCACTATTATAAAGAAAATTACTTTAATTTTTCTTATTATTTTCTGTTTCATTTTGAAAATTGAAAGTCATTGAATTGCTATCTTAATATTTATGAATTTGAGAAAATATCTTTTTAATTAGATGTAAAGTGATTTAAATACGTGTCCATTTTACACTGTATATTATTGTATAAAGCTATTTATTTTTATTTTTTTTAAATAATGATCTTTTTCTTTTCTATTATTATTTTTAATAATGAAACTTAACTGTTTTATTTCCTGTATATGCTGAATAAATCATTCATTTTTGTTTGTTTTGTTGGCATGGTAATTGTAATTGTAATTGTGATTGTAAGTGGATACAATAGGTGCAGCCAAGAAAAGATCAGATCCAGACATTGTCCATTATAGCATAAAAGGTTTGCAACTAATGTATATGCAAAACTATATAATTTCAACTAGGCATCAAGAGTGTGCAGGGTTGCTAAATTTGACAGGCACTTTACAGCCCAATCACAGTCAAAGTCCTACCTAATCCAAAAATCTATCCCAGTAATTGGTTAATCTACAGTACTTCAAATATGCAAAATGCCATCCAAACCCCCCTTCCCACTTGCAAACTTCTGTGAATGTCACTCCACTGATTGGGCAATTGCTCCTTAATTTGCATGAGTGGGTGTGGCCTCATCATTACATTCTGTTTGGTCTACTAGAGGGTACAGCGAAAAGCCTTCAAATATATTTCTTTAAATAAATATAGTGTATGCTAGGAAAAAAAATATGTGATGAGAGCACATCTAGTTATGTTAAAATGAAATTAGAGAAGGGCTGCTTCAGTGTATATTTACAAAGCAAAAAAGTTAAACGTTTTTTCCATGTTTAAAAGAAATTAAGGTAAAAGATAATGTGTCTGCTGTACAGCCTTCATCAAGCGTGTCCCTGTGATGTTCTGTCTCTTACCTTCTTCCATGGCCCCCACATTCTAATACGGGCCCCTAGGCCAGGATCTCTGGCGGGCCCTTCACCTAGGGTTAAGAAAAACGTGATACCCAATAGGATTTAAAATAAAATAAGCGAGGTTAATGATACGAAAACATAAGAAGTATTATGCACATTTATTGAATATATTTTTAGCTTTAAATGTAGGTTAGTTGAAGATCTATATGGTTCTATGATACTTAGTTTTTCATGTACTCCAGCATTTTTGATATACTTTTCTAATGTAGGGTTTCCTATAGGAAATTTTCTGACTAAAATAATGGCAGTTGTTGCAGGCCTCAATTTTCTTGCAAAAAGCTGGAAATTACATCTTTTTTGAAAATGGTGGCAATTTTGAAAAAAAAATCGAAATTTTAACTTTAACTCTTTATATCTGCAGAAATAAGTGACGTAAATCTTTAATTTTTTTTGTAGAATTTATTTGTGTTTAAAACCATGTATAAATTGTTTAAGTTTATTGTTTATAATATTTATAAATAAAGAATATATAAAACTATACGACACCAAATCAGCAATTAATATCAAAATTTTCGACCAGTGGAGAGGACGAGAGGTCTACGTTTTATTTGAATTCGTAAAATGTCAAAGCAAGAAAGTTGTAGAAAAATGTATGTAGAGATTTTTTTATCTGAAACTTTTTTTGATATTGTTTTTAGTTTTCAAAATATTTTATGCTGAAGTTGACACTCAACGCTGTGATCCCGTGCCCCCTGGCTAGAGCCCTGTCAGCCCCCCCCCCCCCCCCTTGTGGGGGCCATGACTTCTTCCCTTTTCCATATACTGTAGTTAGAATCGTTTTTCTTTAAAAATAATTACAGACATCATAATAAAATAGATTTTGCTTACACTAGAAACATGTTTTTAATAAAATATGCTACCAAATAAATGTATTTAATAGTTGAATATTTTTTTATAGTGGCAATGTGTTACGTATTGATTAGCACACGCAAGTAAGACTTTCACTGTACACAGGACAATAACAACCTTATAAACAGGTAAATTTTGCATTAAAATAAGGAAGGCTTACTTACCAACTGTGCTGCAAGCTTTAACCTTCATATTGTCTTAAAGAATAGAAACGATCAGCAGTTTAAAATCAGGATTATCTTCCCATACCCTTCAATGCATTCTTAAAATATATATACATTTTAATATTTTTATGTTTCCCACTACAACTTTAAAAAATGTGGTCCTACAGTAGTAGAGTTCCAGCAAAAATACTTTCTGCACTGCAGCTTCTGACTCCCAATTGTGATTTTTTTTTCCAGACATTCTGTTTTATCAGCTGTAATTGGTTGATACCAACTGGAACACCCAATTTTATTGATAATTAAATAGGAGTAACTGTGACCATAAGGTCATTGATCGAATAAACTGTTAATGTCTGTGAAATTGTCAAATTTAAAACTTTAAATAAAGAGAGCTGTGTGACATTTCATGGCTTTAGGTTAGAAAGAATAAGAGCTGGTTTATCACATTTTGTCTCTATAAAATTGCCAGAATATTTATGAAAACAAAGTGTCATACCCAAGCCATTTATTTGAAACATGATGGTATTAAAAATAGGCCAGATTAGTATGAAAATGCCCAGTCTGGTAACTGTAGAAGTGTGTGATCTGATGCAATATATGGAAAGATCAACTTAATAGTGTTGTCATTTGCAACTATAAATTAACCTTCAGGTCAAGATATATTAATGAAGTTAGAATAAAAAGAGATCGATTGCTTGACTTAAACACAGAGATTTCACTTTTTACTGCCAGCTCACAGCTTTTGGTGGCCTGTGACTAACATGCCAAGATGCAATATGAACAGGTAATCAGTAGTTCTACTCTGTGTGTACTGGACTAAGTTATTGAGTCTTTAGCCAGGATTTAAATGGTGAGATCGATGGGGCATCTGTTACACAAGCTGTTAGATCATTCCACAGCTTTGGAGCCCTGTAATTAAAACCTTGATCTACCACTGTTTTATTAATTGATGAACTTGTTTGAAGATTGATGTAGCTGCATTTACCCAAAATTGCCAAATTTCTGCAGCTTTAGTGTGCTTCATGAGATTCTGGCAATAGCTTGGCGCGTTGAAATGATTCCAGAGATAAAGTATCTTTGTTTTTAAAAGCTTTAGTAAAAATTCAGAGTACTAGGGTGTTGTACCGTGTTAGCCATTATGAATGTAGAGAAAAGCCAAGCAAAATGACACCTTTTATTGGCTAACTAAAAAGATTACAATATGCAAGCTTTCGAGGTAACTCAGGCCCCATCTTGCCTGAAGAAGGGGCCTGAGTTGCCTCGAAAGCTTGCATATTGTAATCTTTTTAGTTAGCCAATAAAAGGTGTCATTTTGCTTGGCTTTTCTCTAAAAATTCAGAGTAAAAACAGTTCACACAACAATAGGGGAAAAATTGGCATTGCAAAGTAAAGAAAAGTTCTGGTTTAAAAAAAGTTCTGTTTAAGGTTTATATATCTTGTTTGTTTCTTTAAGTTTTCTAATACAGTAATCCCTCCTCCATCGCGGGGGTTGCGTTCCAGAGCCACCCGCGAAATAAGAAAAATCCGCGAAGTAGAAACCATATGTTTATATGGTTATTTTTATATTGTCATGCTTGGGTCACAGATTTGCGCAGAAACACAGGAGGTTGTAGAGAGACAGGAACGTTATTCAAAACACTGCAAACAAAACATTTGTCTCTTTTTCAAAAGTTTAAACTGTGCTCCATGACAAGACAGATGACAGTTCCGTCTCACAATTAAAGAATGTAAACATATCTTCCTCTTCAAAAGGAGTCAGGAGCAGAGACTGTCATAAAGGCAGAGGAAAATCAATAGGGCTGTTTGGCTTTTTAAGTATGCGAAGCACCGCGGCACAAAGCTGTTGAAGGCGGCAGCTCACACCCCCCTCCGTCAAGAGCACAGATAGAGAGAGAGAGAGAGAGATAGGGAGAGACAGAGAAAAACAAGCAAGCAAAAATCAATACGTGCCCTTCGAGCTTTTAAGTATGCGAAAGCACGGTGCAGCATGTCGTTTCAGGAAGCAGCTGCACAAAAGATAGCAACGTGAAGATAATCTTTCAGCATTTTTAGACTAGCGTCCGTATCGTCTAGGTGTGCGAACAGCCCCCCTGCTCAATCCCCCTACGTCAGGATCAGAGAAAGTCAGCGCAAGAGAAAGAGAAATGTAAGCTGGGTAGCTTCTCAGCCATCTGCCAATAGCGTTCCTTGTATGAAATCAACTGGGCAAACCAACTGAGGAAGCATGTACCAGAAATTAAAAGACCCATTGTCCGCAGAAAACCCGCGAAGCAACGAAAAATCCGTGATATATATTTAAATATGCTTAATATAAAATCCGCGATGGAGTGAAGCCACGAAAGGCGAAGCGCGACATAGCGAGGGATTACTGTACATTAAAACTGTATGCCTGTCCCATTTGCATACCGTAAATGGGTCTTCAGTCCATGTTAACATTGGGGCTAATTCCAAAAAACTACCTTTATTATCATACTGTATAACAAATATAGCTAGGACGTTTCTATCTCATGTTAACTTACAAGGGGTAAAAGGCTATACCATAGTCTATGGCTATGAAAGAAAATTATATTCTATTCAAATTAAGCGGACACTAATATGAGTTTAACTTAAAACATTAACTTTCTAAGACTGGCTGTTACAACTGACATTTTTAAATTCTATCATATGTGCTATTACGTACAACTAAAAACAAGAACTAGAGTTATGTGGTTGCACTTCCTAGTTCTAGTAATGGTTCTTACGGATGCATTTTGAATTAACTGAAGTCTGCAAGAAGAATGATTTGTAGTATCAGTGACTGCATAAATTAACTTCTCTGTATTCTCCACAGTAAGAAAATATTTAAATTTTCATGTATTGTCATGTTAGAAAAAGCATTTTTTTATTCAACAGCAAGTAGATATTTTAACTTTTCTACACAATTAATTAAGGACACAATACAAGAAATGCCATTTAAACAGAAAAACAAAACATTCAAATGACTTCTTATAGGTCCAGATTTGTGATTTATGTTTAAAATGTAATTTATACATGTAAATTGGTAATAGGTAAATTGGTCTTCAACTTTAATTTAATGGGAAACTGCATGGTGGTATAAGTAAGAGTCCATTTGCCTCAAATGACATTTTTGAGACTGGGCCCCTTAAATAAGTAATTTCCTATTAGAGACGTCAAGAGAGGTCAGTAGACTCTGACAATCTTGAGTAACAGTTCAACCATTGATCATACCTGCTTATTTAGATCAAACAGTGTTTATCTCATACAATCTGAACTCTGTTTCTTTATCTTGATTTATGGGTGTCATAGGACTGTGTAAAAAAAAAAAATTCAAACACTTGTATTTTTTAAAACACAACTCTATGAATGACCATTGTGTTTTGTGTGTTCTTATTAAACTTTAATATAAAATGGATCTTTACTGTAATTGTAGTTCAGTTATTAACAGTCACAAAACGTGAAGCAAATCAGGCAATCAATGACAGTGTGTAAAAAACCACTGCTCAGGCAAGTGTCAAAGAAAAAATCTAATAAAACATGAAAAGCTGCCAAATGGCAACAACAAACTAAAGAAGTGGACATTCAATTAATTTATATGTCAAAGTAAATTAATTGTGTATTATTTGTCTATTTTCTCACAGGCAAAGGAAAAGGGCTTTACAAGGGTTCATGCCCTCAACAATGTAAATCGAGCCCTGCAAGTTCTGCAAAAAAATAATGTAAGTATAAGAGAATCAGTGTATTTTTGGCTTGATAAATCTTAATTTTAATCCTCTTTAAAATGTTGTATGCAATTTAATTGTTTTCCCTTTATTAGCATGGATAAAAATACATTTATAACTTATATCTGCTGGCATTTTGTTTCCATCATTGTTGGCCTCTGTATGTAGCATGGAGCATTAGCTCCAAAGAATGGACCAAGTTGAGTACTTCAAATTGCACTATGGGAAAGCTGTTCAACAACACAACACCAACAAAATAACCATAATAATAATTCCAAAACACATTTAAGACAGAAATAATAATTTTATGCTAAGCTTGTATTAAAGAATCTTTTAGCTTATAAAATCATAATCAAGCAGTTCTGTGAAATCCATGATAAAAGTTAAGAGAGATGAATATAACAGTCAGCAGTGGAGCTCTCAGTCCTCCGACTGATGTCTTCTCCAGGGATTGTCAGAGAATGCAGAAGTTTGCAGTGTTATTTATTTATATGAATACAAAGCTGTGTTTGAAGTGGGTGGGAAAGTTTAGGAATGCAGTTCTGCTCCTTTTAAAAATGTTAACTTAAACGTTCAATTAGTTCTCATATCGAACCCGATGGTACATGGAGTGCTGGTCATGAACCTTGCATTTTTAAGATTACCATCTCCTTTTGTCATATGTGTCAAATTCCTAGAGGATATGTTAATTCACAATCATTCACAAATTTGTGGATTTTGATAACATGGTAGCTTGAGGAGTTCAGATAGAAGAAATGTTTAGCATGTGTGTAGCAGTGTATTGTGAGCTTCTTCATACAGAAACACAATTACATGGTTGGAAAAGTGAAAGAAAAAATGATAGAGAGTGGAAGAAGCAGAACCAAGCTGCAGTGTTACAGCAAATTACGAATATCCCTTATCACACCCTCTCTCAGTTCACCATAATACGAAAATTCTGAAAGCCACAGAAAAGATGACATAGTGTCTAAGAAAGGAGTTCCTTTGAAATTCTGGAGAAGGGAGCAGACTGATTATTTAAAAAAAAATGTTTGGCTACCAGTTCAAAATGGTAAACTAGGATGCAACACGTGTAAATCACTAAATTCACTTGGTCAAAGCCTTCATCAACTAAATATAGTGAGTATGCTGTCTCTTGCTGAGGCATATACAGAATTAGTCAGCAAATGTCACAAAGAAAGAAGATAAATACTCACAAAGAATCAAAAGATTTAACAATTATATGATTGCTTCATGCTTTTTAGAAGTTCCAGTGCCAAAAATCAGGGATTGATGGGGCAGATGGACGGTGGGGGGCTTTGTGCACATAAATTGCAGCATTCCATGACTTCTTTTTTTCCACTTCAATCACTGGTGCAAAGTTTATTAAATACACAGAGCACACTGATGCACTGATTATTGATCTTCACTTCTGTGGGTATTTCCAAGTTGAACCTTATCGTTGTGTTCTTTTCAGCTACAGACAATCAACATAACCACCATCAATCACAATCACTGTTTCTTTATGCTATATCTATAAATACTGACTAAAATATTAAGCAATCAGCAATAAAAATTGTCTTTAGGAGAAAGAATGATTAAACATATCAAAAAATTTGGGAGAAAAAGTTAAATTGTAAGTTGAAATACTAGAAACCACACATTATCATTATCATGCAAAAAAAAAATAAGAACAAATTTATCAAGTAATGTTCTTTGAAAATGGATAATTGTTAATCCTAAGTCAAAATGTCTGTTATGTATTACTGTTTATCCACAGTCCCATGGTTTGAATAAAAATAAAATTGGTGAGAAACCAATAAGAAATTCTTGATCTTTATAGTAAATTAGCACAAGAAACTCTGAAAAGGAACTGTAAATTTGGTTATCTCAGAAATAACCTATTAATGTACAGTGTATTTAAACCAATCAAATTCTGGTGATCTGATAAAACTAATTCTGCATTCAATTTAAAAAGAAAAAAAACTATTTACTTTAGCTCTTCAATTGAACTATTTATAGCTTTAATAGCTTTGGTATTTTTCTAAATGCTTTTCATTCATTGGACTGTCAAGCCATTTAGCATCTTTTCCCTTATTTACATTGAAACACAATTTAAATCAAAATTTGACTTGTGGTAAGTACATCATTGAGAGCAGTATGCCAGCCCAGATTCAGACATTTCTGTTATCCATCTACATTGTGAAGCAGCTAGTCAGGAGACTGTCTATGGTAACATAATATGACATTTTTAAACCTGCTTAATCCAATTCATAGTCATCAGCAGGACTTTCTATGGTACATCAATAAAAAGAAATAATAAATCCCTAAAGTGGTACTGTAGCTGCAATAACTGTCCTGGCCACAAGCATCTTTCTTGCGCTTCTGTGATGGCTGCTGTTAATCTAGCAGCTTGCTTAGTCGCACTACTTGCTTTAATGTTTCTGCTTCTATGAACTGAAAAAAATATACAAGTAGGTAGGCCTATACCTTTTGTGTTTCTCTTTAACTTTGTTTAAAATACGACTTGTAGAGTGTTCATAAAAGAGTCTATGTCACTTGGAATACTCTTCTTAGGTTGTAGAATGAAGAGGGTGTAAGTTATCTTTAAAAATAATTAATTAAACAATTATTTATACAGAAACCATGCCACAGGAATAATTTAGCACAGGGAGATCACAATTACGATCTTTAGCTTACAATCCACAAAATGTGATTTAACCACTTAAGATTTTAACTTTGGTTATGTACCTTAAACTGGGAAGGAAAAAAATGAGCTCCAGTGTCAGTACTTCAGTTCTGTCCACACTTTCATTAGTTATTAATTATCTTCATTCTCTTGCTTTGCAAGTTGTGTATGATCCAACATTGATTATTTAACTAGATAATTACTTAAGAAAAACTATTGAAGTTTAGATTTTTACAATTGTTTATACTGTGTAACTGTTTATGAGAGACTTACTTCTGTTAATATAAGACATAGGGTCACAATAGCCTCCAAATCTGAAATTATTTTAAACTAATAAAACATATTTTCTTCAGCAAGAATATGTGTAAAAAATCCTATATTTCAACATTCAATAGTGAAACTAAATATTTTAAAAGTATGTAATACCTGTACATTCAATTACTTACTTTGGAATACCTCTTCAAATATCTTGAGATATAATGCATGCTACAAACACACTAAGCCTTTTTAACGTGGAATAAAAAAATAATAAATCACAATACCATATTTTAGAGGTCTTACTGAGTTCAATAGTTTACTGTTGTCATTAGTATAATAGTAAAATGTTTATAACCTGTTACTGGCTGCTTATAAAGGATAACTAAAAACTAAAAGTTTACCCATTTTTCATTGTCTTGTTTCAGTCTAATGAACAATTTGCAATTTTTCAACAGGTTGAACTTGTAAACATTGGTGGCGCTGATATTGTCGATGGAAACCATAAACTGACACTGGGCTTAATCTGGAGTATCATCCTCCACTGGCAGGTAAGTAATGAATAACGATTTTATTTTGACTGAGATACGTTCTTCAACATTTCCTTCACTATCAACATTACAAAGTGCTACAAGCTATGTACTCACATGAAATAACTTGCAAATTCATTTTTAATTTTGAAAATAAAGACTTCAACCTTCATAATTAACTCAAGTTATTGCTATATAAGAGCCTGTTCAATTTTTCTAATTTCACGGAAGATTATTGTTAAAAAAAAAAAAGAAAAAAAAAACAACAAAAAAGGAAATGTGCCACCCTGTATAATAATAATGAATGTCACAAAGGGCAAAATGTACAAGGACTGATGCCTTTGTTATAAATAAAACATACAAGGAGAGAAAAAGTAAGGGAGAAAATAAAGAACAACTAAACAAATGGAAAAACAAGACATTGCTACTAATCTTGTTTTATGTATTGGCCTCTTTGCCACCATAAAATAAATGCACCACTCAATGTCATAAACAATACTTTTGATCATATACCTTGTAAAAAGGAGACCAAACAGAAAAAAGATTTGTGGATCCACCCCATATATTGTACCAAGCAGTAGTATTCAACAGGACGAGAGAAGTGATAAGAGACTGAGTCATAGCATGACTGACTGGGAAGGTGAAATGGTTGGGTCTTTATAGGTGGTGGGCAGGAGGAGGCGGGTGAGGTCAATGGGAGGGTGTGGCCTGGCAGTGGAAGTGGGTGGAGCTCTATTTGGGTTTCCCTTCTGGTTGTTTGTGCAAGAGGATGAAAAAGCATTAATGCACTTCATCATCCCTGACTCTGCGTCTTACCCTTAGTTACACCTTAGACTGCCTCCCATGTGACAACCTAAAAAAGCCATACCTAGCTAATTTTATGGTGCTAGAATTCTCATTATGCATTATTTTAATTCTCCCTATTAAATCCTCATTCACCTTTCTGTAAAGTTGTGTTATCATAAGCTGCTTAAATCAGTACAAATACATTTAAGTGGACTGGCTGAAACTGTAGATGTACCTAATTATGATTATTTTAAAATAAGATCCAGTGTATAGCAAATTCTGCATAACAATAACTAAAGTACAGATGCTTTTACAGTCACTTAATAAACATGAGTAATTTTAAAAACTTAAGACACTTCAAATAGAGGAACTTATACAAAATGGTGTTAATAATAGCTTCTGAGTAAATATATTAAAACTACCAGAACTACTAGAAAAAATTTTCAACTGGGCTAAGCTTTGTGGAGCAATTCTAATCTACTACTAATACTCTCAGGACTCTATCCATCTGTATCCTAGATATCTCCATGTTAGCTTTTAATTATTTGGAAGTACTTTTTATTTGAGTATAGGAAAACTAACCAGAATAACAATACACAGACAATGTAAAAATGGCAGCAAGAACTGACCACTGTAAGCCTTTGACAAGCTCATATTTAATGAGCTGAATATAGCCCATGTGATGAAAATACAAATTAACTTAATCAATGCAGCAACTTTCAGAAATCACAGAGATGAGAAAAGTAAACTTACATATGATCATTAATTAAAGTTCGGCTGCATTAATGCCAACTTTAGTGGCTGTTGTTAGTTAGTTGCCATTTGTTATGGAGAAGGCCAGAATACAAAATAGAAATATGACTGTTGTCATGGTAATGCAATTAATTCTGCATCAAGTAGAGCAAACACTGAATGCCTGTGATTATTATAGTCAAACCATGGTGGGGTTCCTAGATACAATTCCTCTTTCTTTGCTAAGGTGACTTAAAATTGACCATCAACTACAAACACAGTATTTAAGTTGCAACAGAGTAAATGTGGCTTCATATTTAATACATAAGATGCAGAATAATTAAAAAAATCATACACCAAAACAAAATTTTTATGCTGGTATTAATATTTTACAATGGAAATGTTCTGTAAGTGAAATAGGGTAGAAGCACTATATATAGTGTTTTAAAACTGGTGAGAGGTGCAGTTAGTCTAAGCCAATACTACATTTGGCCAGTATTATCTAAGACTGCTTGAGCCAATTGGCCCCCCTCTCACAACTTCATATTATCCTGTGGAGTATAATAAGAAAGCCGAATTTTCTTCTGCTCTCATTGCAATTACTGTATTGCCATCACTGCAGAGAGTTTTTCAAAATCATTTTATTTTTTTATTTTAAGATATAAATTTTGTGTGACTGTATAGTGTTGGTGGTTAGTGTTATCACCTTAAAATATTTACACTCTTTGTATGGCTTTTGCATTTTCATAAATTCAGTGGGTTCTCTCTGGCGGTTTAATAATAATAATAATAATAATAGTAGTTTCAGTTTACTACTTCATTCTAAAGACAGGCTTACAGCCTAAATTGACCTGACCTGATGTGAGTGGAGTCTCACCAGCGATGAACTTGCATCACATCCTGAATTAATCGCAGCTTTGTGCCCCTATTCTCTCAGATATGTCCTTGTGTTGCTCCATACCTCTTCAGCACTATGTGCATTCAGAAAATGAATTCATGTTCTGAATTTTTTAATTCCCCAAAAATATTTAACATAAAATCAGCAGACAATGTATTATGCATGGTTTTACAAATGAAAGATGCAGCAACTGTAGTTTTTACAGTCTCACAGAGCCATAACCAGATGTAGTAAGATTAG
This sequence comes from Erpetoichthys calabaricus, assembly GCF_900747795.2. NCBI lineage: Eukaryota > Metazoa > Chordata > Cladistia > Polypteriformes > Polypteridae > Erpetoichthys > Erpetoichthys calabaricus. The sequence continues at coordinate 117,518,057 of NC_041397.2, read as the reverse complement.
AATATTTGTCCCTTGTTCCTTCATAAGCATTGAAAGCTGAAAAATATGGATCAGAATTCTTGTATAACTATCCACACAACTTGTCTTTTTAGCATACCTAAAAACAGTTATGAATTATTCCAAACAGAGGTTTTTTTTATGCCAGTCATATTTATTTTTGTTGCATCCTTATGTAGCGTTTTCATAGATTCCAGAGTTCAATATCATATTTTATATGAGACGCCATTTAAGAAAAAAAACTTGGTTTGTAAATACATAAATTGGTTCATATATATTTAGGTTCAGATACATTGGTTTAGATATATACATTGTTTTGAATATAATCTTTTTTTTTTTCTAAATAGCACCCCAATATATATATATACATTACCTCCCCTGGACCATAAAAGGACAGCTACCCTGATCTACATGGGGGCCATGGGATCAGAGCTTGGAAGCTCATCTCTGTTGGGGCCCATGGCCACTGCCAGGGGGTGCCCGGACAATTATGGAGCTTTGGACAGCAGCACTTCCGCCACACCAGGAATAGGAAATGTTTGTTTCCCATTGTATCAATATTTAAGAGGGGGTTTTAGAGTAACGGCCACATCCTCTTGGGATATATATATACAGTGGTGTGAAAAACTATTTGCCCCCTTCCTGATTTCTTATTCTTTTGCATGTTTGTCACACAAAATGTTTCTGATCATCAAACACATTTAACCATTAGTCAAATATAACACAAGTAAACACAAAATGCAGTTTGTAAATGGTGGTTTTTATTATTTAGGGAGAAAAAAAAATCCAAACCTACATGGCCCTGTGTGAAAAAGTAATTGCCCCCTTGAACCTAATAACTGGTTGGGCCACCCTTAGCAGCAATAACTGCAATCAAGCGTTTGCGATAACTTGCAATGAGTCTTTTACAGCGCTCTGGAGGAATTTTGGCCCACTCATCTTTGCAAAATTGTTGTAATTCAGCTTTATTTGAGGGTTTTCTAGCATGAACTGCCTTTTTAAGGTCATGCCATAGCATCTCAATTGGATTCAGGTCAGGACTTTGACTAGGCCACTCCAAAGTCTTCATTTTGTTTTTCTTCAGCCATTCAGAGGTGGATTTGCTGGTGTGTTTTGGGTCATTGTCCTGTTGCAGCACCCAAGATCGCTTCAGCTTGAGTTGACGAACAGATGGCCGGACATTCTCCTTCAGGATTTTTTGGTAGACAGTAGAATTCATGGTTCCATCTATCACAGCAAGCCTTCCAGGTCCTGAAGCAGCAAACAACCCCAGACCATCACACTACCACCACCATATTTTACTGTTGGTATGATGTTCTTTTTCTGAAATGCTGTGTTCCTTTTACGCCAGATGTAACGGGACATTTGCCTTCCAAAAAGTTCAACTTTTGACTCATCAGTCCACAAGGTATTTTCCCAAAAGTCTTGGCAATCATTGAGATGTTTCTTAGCAAAATTGAGACGAACCCTAATGTTCTTTTTGCTTAACAGTGGTTTGCGTCTTGGAAATCTGCCATGCAGGCCGTTTTTGCCCAGTCTCTTTCTTATGGTGGAGTCGTGAACACTGACCTTAATTGAGGCAAGTGAGGCCTGCAGTTCTTTAGACGTTGTCCTGGGGTCTTTTGTGACCTCTCGGATGAGTCGTCTCTGCGCTCTTGGGGTAATTTTGGTCGGCCGGCCACTCCTGGGAAGGTTCACCACTGTTCCATGTTTTTGCCATTTGTGGATAATGGCTCTCACTGTGGTTCGCTGGAGTCCCAAAGCTTTAGAAATGGCTTTATAACCTTTACCAGACTGATAGATCTCAATTACTTCTGTTCTCATTTGTTCCTGAATTTCTTTGGATCTTGGCATGATGTCTAGCTTTTGAGGTGCTTTTGGTCTACTTCTCTGTGTCAGGCAGCTCCTATTTAAGTGATTTCTTGATTGAAACAGGTGTGGCAGTAATCAGGCCTGGGGGTGGCTACGGAAATTGAACTCAGGTGTGATACACCACAGTTAGGTTATTTTTTAACAAGGGGGCAATTACTTTTTCACACAGGGCCATGTAGGTTTGGATTTTTTTTCTCCCTAAATAATAAAAACCATCATTTAAAAACTGCATTTTGTGTTTACTTGTGTTATATTTGACTAATGGTTCAATGTGTTTGATGATCAGAAACATTTTGTGTGACAAACATGCAAAAGAATAAGAAATCAGGAAGGGGGCAAATAGTTTTTCACACCACTGTATATATATATATATATATATATATATATATATATACAGTAATCCCTCGCTATATCGCGCTTCGCCTTTCGCAGCTTCACTCTATCGCGGATTTTATATGTAAGCATATTTAAATATATATCGCGGATTTTTTGCTGGTTCGCGGATTTCTGCAGACAATGGGTCTTTTAATTTCTGGTACATGCTTCCTCAATTGGTTTGCCCAGTTGATTTCATACAAGGGACGCTATTGGCAGATGGCTGAGAAGCTACCCAACATACACACACGCACACACTCACGCACACGCACACACACACACACACACACACACACACACACACACACACCAAGCACACACTAGGGACAATTTAGAATCTCCAATGCACCTAACCTCTATATATATATATATATATATATATATATATATATATATATATATATATATATATATATATATATACACACACACACAAACACAGAATGTATTCAGACAATTTTCTGCACAATTTATTGTCAATAAGCCTGCTTTCGGAAAGGTCAGTAAATTATTAAAAATCAAAAATTTTATGGTTAGGTGCATCCAATTTAATCATCATTGAGATGTGTCTAGATCTTGATCTTGATTGGATACCAACTGTAGTCATTTGAATTAATTGGACATAGTTTAGAAAGAAACATATCTGTATGTAAACGTGCTCACAATTAATACCGCATGTCCCATAGAGTGTACAAGTCGTGAAGTCCAAGGAATTCTCTGTTGACCTCCAAAATTGTGTTGAGGCATAGATCACGGCAAGGATGTAGAACCATTTCTAAAGTGGCTTTGAGCCAAGCCTCTGACTTTCTTTGAGTGACTTAGCCAAAGCCAAGACTTAAACCCATATACCATCTGTGAAGAGATCTGAAGATGACAGTTTACTTAGTCTTGCCTATCAGTCTAACAGAGCTTGAGAGCATATGCCAGAAAGAATGGGATAAACTGCCCAAATCCAGATGTGCAAAGCCTGAGGAGACTTCGGCAAGAAGACACAAAACTGTAACTGTTGCCAAAGAAGGTTCTACAAAATATTGAATTAAGGATTTTAATACTTAGATGAAAGAGACATTTCAGTTTTTGATTTTTAATAAATTTGCAAAGCTTTTATGAAAATGTGCCTTCACTTTGTAAATATGGGTTATTGAGTGTAGATCAATGGACAAAAATGGAAATGTATACATTTAAAGTTAAATCTATAATGCAATAAAGTGTGAAGAAAGTGAAGGGGTCTGAATGCAATACATCTATCTATCTATCTATCTATCTATCTATCTATCTATCTATCTATCTATCTATCTATCTATCTATCTATCTATCTATCTATCTATCTATCTATCTATCTATCTATCTATCTATCTATCTATCTACTGTATATTTTTTTTTGTTCTTTAAAAAAAGAAATATTTCAAGCTATTAGTTTATGCCAGACAATTTTCTGCTAAAGATAATAGAGTGGACAAAATCTGTCAAACCTTGTTTACAAGAGGTGCAATCATAAACTTTTTCACCTCTAAAACTCAGAGTGCTAGCATTGATTGTATTGTTTTGTCAACAGGGCATGAGCTGGAGGCTTAATTGTTTAATTCTGTCACAATAATGTTTAATCTTTGGTGATAGTGTGCTTGGATAATTTGTAATTTATAAATATTTAATTGACTAACTAAGCAAATTGACTGAAGGCATAGCAATCTTTTAAATTTCTGCAGCTTGGTTTATTTTATTTCCTGGCCATTACTGCAAACCACCCCCCATTCTTGGGGCATGAAATGTATTGATCAGGAAACTTTAATATGTATGCTCTCAAGCCCCCATGACTCCCCTCTCCCCTTTAGTTAAGAAGGCAAAACTTCTCATCTACCACCTCTTCTTTCTTCTAATTGAAGCATTGCTTCCATCCATTGTGAAACTTGCTTAATCCATTTCAGGGATAGGAGTTGAGATAGGATAGAATTGTCCGAAACAATAAAAGAATGTGATATACAGACATAGTAAGGATTATTGGCCATACACAGTTCAACAATTAATGCATATAACACTAAATAATTTGCAAGAAAGCCTGCTTTTAATGGGTGAATGATATCTATCATGAAAGATCGAGGGAATTGACATACTGTGAATAACTATGGAAATAATAGACATCTCTGTATAACATCTCTGTGTGGGTTAAATAGCAAAACAGCAGCTGAGGAGCTTGAATATTGTGCTTGGAATATAAAATAAAAGGGTGCTCAGGTCAAAATATTGAACAGTTAGACATAAGCATTATCATCTTATTTTAAAATTTATCTAAATACCTTTTATTGTTTTTTATTTACAGGTAGGCCCCCATTATATTAATTTATCTAGTTATGTAAAGATAAATAAAATGCCCAAAGCCACTCCTTACTCAGTATAGTGCCTAAAAGTGCTTTCTTCGATGATATATGTGTTTCTACAGAGCTTCATGTTGCTTTAGTTGGAGAGCTAGTGATCTGCTCAGATTTTTTGTGTTGCCTCCTTTGAATGCTATAATTTCCTTTGGGTTAATTTTGTTGGAGCTTTGCTTGGAAAATGTGAGTCTTTACAATTTCTGACAATCATCCACTGTGGCAACTCCTAACGGGAGTAGCCGAAAGAAGAAGAAGATTTGTGAGATTTCTGGCAGGACACACTCTATAATGTTTTATCTTTATCTGTGGATTGTGATTTCAGCAGTTAGACTTGAGCAAAGGTTAATAAACAACATTCATTAAAAACAACTAATACAATTTGCTGATAAATGTAGTGATTATAGAAATAGGATGATCACTTACTTCTAAACACTGATTTAGCTTTCAAATGTTAATTTATTACTTTAACTAGAAACCTTCATTTTCAGTTGTTTCAAACCACAAATTAGAGGTATTTCATTTCTCACTGCCTTTGGCTTTGACATGATTTCACTGCCTTTGGTATGATATCATATCTGCTTAAGCTAAACAGCTTAATGCACTCCTGAACGAGAGTCACAAACAGCAAAAAGCACTGAATTGACTAGTACTGTAAAACTGGAATATAAAAAGTTTGTAAAAAGCGAAAGCTTTCCCAGGCATGAATATTGCTAGTTTTTGTGTTGTAGTAACAGTTAACCAGAAACAGTACTGTGCATGAATACTTTTCAAATGCTCCAGTTTTTAAAAGGGTCTGCCATAATAAAGAGCAATTGTCTCTAATCAAACTTCCAGTGGTGGATCATATCCTTATGTGTGAACAAAAAAGTTTGTCAGCTCTTTGCCCTTAAGATCAGATACGTCAGCTGTAAGGTGTTGGCTGCCAATGGCTCTTTGATTTGTTTTATTCTGTTTCTATGTCTGTGGGTTCTTTACTTCTTGCAATCTATCATTGTAGAGTAAGGCAACTTGGTTATGTTCATGGTACCCAGATATTATTTTTAGCAACTCCAAAGTTACCAGACTCATTTTTGCTTCCTCATAATAGATTCAATATTTGCAAATGTCTACAAATAACTGAAATTGCAAGATAGGGGCAATTATAATGATCTCATTTTCTCCACCAGAAATTCTCATTCACAGAGGTATGAGCTATTTAAGTACACAAGAACATTTCCCAGACCTATAACATATTAGTCATCAGTCCTGCAAAGTTAAAATATGGAAATACTAAGCCTGTACTAAAACAGATTTACAAAATAGTTTTATACACACATCAGGATGTTCTTCTTTCGATCAGTATAGGACAAATGATCAATTAACTTATATATACATTTACCTATTAATATTGTGCTCTTTGTGCAGCATTAGAATATGCTACAATTCATTCTGTAATTCCAGCAATTCCTCTTGTTTACCTTTTCATGCAACCAGACTATAATGAACTTAGTTTTAATGATTTTAGATTTAAAATATTGTTGTTAGCCTCAATTACAATTAAGGTTTGTTAGCCTCGTCATTTCTTAAGCCTTCATTACAGTTGTTGCTGTGATGAATATAAAGATAAGCACACCTTCAATTAATATGTTTAAATTATATTAAAACAGTAAGTAGGTCTGATTATTGCTCTAAGGGACTTTTTATTTTATTTTTTATTTTTACCTAGAGCATGATTTTATGTGGGTAAATCTAAACAATCTGTTTCTATAAACATTTCTGAATGCAAAGGTAACATCAGAACACAATCCATAAATCAGCCTGTTACTGTACATTTCACAAAACAAAAATGTATTCTGTGCGAGGAAAAGTAAAACCAGGTTACACTCATTAGGAGAGAATTGGTCTGCAGTCTTTATTTAAATGTGGTCACTCCATCTGGTTTGAAATAGATGAACATCATGTCCTACTTCTTTTGAATTCTTTTACTTCTCCCTGATCTCTGGTTTTGGCAAAAGAAAATAATTAAGCTTCCTTTTCTGTCTGCCACTTCAGCGTACCATGAAACTTTCCAAAGATACTGCAACTTTAAACTACAGTATATTGGAAGTAAATATTTCAAAGAATTGCATGTTTATATTTAAATAAATGTAAAAAAAAATGAAAGTGTCATCCTTAGCAATTAACAGGTGAGACAAAAAAGCAAGAGTGTGGACAGTGCACTCCATTACATGTTTTTTCAGTGCTTCATTAAAATTCAGCTGCTTCTATTATGCAGTTGTACTTCTTGTGTGCAGAAGGTCTTACTTAGACATTTCCTCTTCGTTTCAATTGCATTTCAAATTAATTTGACACTGACATGTACTCCTCAGTTTCAAGCGGCACTCATTCCTTGGAACCATATTGTGTTAGCCTCTTTCATATGAGATATAATACATGGTGCATTAATGCAGTTCCAGTTCAACTTGTCATATTATAGACAACTAACCTATTATAACTAATTTAAATCATCCCCAAGTAAACCTATATTTTACAAATGTATCTGTTTCTTTTTTTGTTTAAATTTTATGTTTAAATTTTATTGTCTTTGAAAATGATTTAATTTTTGGGAAAACAATATACGGTAAAAACAACTATGGTTTCTTTGCAATATCAGCTTTGAATTTCTATGTTTTTCTATACTGTTAAACAGCACCAATAGTCAGTTGGTGCTGGTCAATTAGTTTTGCTAGTCAGTTGCTAGTCATTTGGTGGACTGTCAATGTGTCTGTCAGTTAAGCCAAACAATGACTTGCAGTGCTGTCATACATCACCATTTCGATTGTTCATTTCTGACCTGAATCTTATGTATACACTGTAGTTTACTGAACATGGCAATGTTCAATATTCTTAAAATAATAAGGGGAATCTTTACAGTGTCATTTTGTATTTATGTATATGTATGTATGTCCTGGATATGACATTAAACTGCATCCACCCTGCAAATGGTCCTCCAACTTAAGGAAAAACTTAAGGGTTAGTGGCAGGATTGGAATTCCAGCCGCTGTAGAAAACTTCACACAGCTCGAAAATGGTAGTCAGGACTTCTTTCTGTTCTCTGTGGGATTAAGTCGCCCGCTGTACAGCAGCACTCGGGTCCCAGCTTTGGCCCCTGGGTAGGCGTGTGGAACGCCTTGTCTCTCTGGCATGATGATCAACTTTACCTGTTGTTGAAGGAACTTCGTAAACTCCGTATTTCGGTTGCGGCCCTCTTTGAGGTTTGCAGACTTACGACTGGCCAAATCTCTGAAGGTGAGCACACCTTTAATTGGTCTGCTCACTCTGGTGGCTGTCATACTTCGGGAGTAGCTGTTGCTGTGATGGATCGGCTGCTTCCAATGATGTCCGATGTCACAATAAGCATATTATGAGACTCAGACACTCTCTGGGTGCTTTGTCTCTGGGTGGACTTGGTACTACAGTACTGGCGGTGCGGTGAAGGAAATCAATCACATCCTTGTGGGCAGACACTGGTGACTCTTACAAAAATTGCAGGGTCTACAGAAGTGCCCAGTTTGTGAATTTTGACCACAGACTTGTTGCTACCCTGAAGATCCAGCTTAGGTCCAGTTGGCTACCACTTACAAGAAGAATGAATCTGGGCCTATACAGACTCCAACATCAGGGTGTTTCTAATGTGTTTCCACGCAGTTTGTGTGAGGAACTTGCAGGCTTGGGTGTGACTGTTGAACCTAATGTGATGTAGGAGACCTTTTGTGATAAGACCCTGAAGGTGTTGCTGGTGTTCCCAGAAGGATGTGTTTCATCTCGCAGGGCACTCAGGATATCATCGAGAGGAGTTGCAGTGCATGGCTTGATGGCAACTCTGGTATGTACTGGGAACTGAGAAGGACAAGTGTGAGGGCTCTAAGGGCAGATAAGGAGGCATTTGTTAGAGGAATCTGTTAGCGAATGACACACTGTGTATGGCCTAGTGACCCATGTCCCGCTTACAGAGGAATCAAAGCATTATGCACATCTGAATCTGTTCCTCAGAGACTCACAGTCAGGGCAGGTTATGGAATGGTCTTTATGGGTGGCACTGCAATTGTGAGCCGCTGGGCCGGCTACTTTGAGCAGGTTTTTAAAGCTGATTCTCCAGCTAGGACATTGGATATATCTGGGTTCACAGTTCTCGAGGCTGATCCTCCAATTAGCTGTAAATCAACCAGTTTCACTGACATTGCACAGGTGGTGAACCAGCTAAAGGTAGAGAAGGCTGCAGGGATCTGTGGTATCCAGGGTGAACTTCTCCAGGCTGGTAGTCAGGCTGTCCTCCTTACATTGCAAGCAATCTTTGCTTCCATTTAGGAGATGGGCATCATCCCAACTGACTGGAAAACGGGACTTGTCATCCCTATCTGGAAAGGGAAGGCTACAGAAAGGCCTGGATTGCGGCAACTAAAGGGGGATAACACTGTTTTTGGTGCCGGGTAACGTCCCAGCAAGGGTCATCCTGAATAGGACCTGTGATCACTTGTTCACCTACCAGTGACCAGAGCAGTGTGGTTTTACAGCTATGAAGTCTACCATTGACCGCATCCTGGCACTGAGGGTTGTCATGGAGCGCAAATGCAAATATCGGCAGAGTTTATTTGCAGCCTTTGTTGATTTTTATAATGCATTCAACTCAGATGATCAAGCTGCCCTGTGGGATATCCTGAGACTTTATGGGATTCCCCATGAAGTTGTTGGATATCATGGCCAGCCTGTACACTGGTACTGTGAGTGCTGTTCAAAGTGGAGGAAGAACCTCTACATTTTTCCCAGTTGATTCTGGGGTTCATCAGGGAATGTTCTTGCTCCTACTCTGTTCAATGCTTGCATGGACTGGGTGTTGGGCAGGGTCATGGGGTCCAGCGGATGATGATGATGCTGACGGAGTCCTCATTGCTGAAGACCCGAGTGGCTAGACCAGGCCAAGGGGACACCTATGTAACACCTAGCTGTGGCAGACAGATGGTCATTTTCATGGGGTGGGACTGGATCGTGTGTCTGCCTGGGGGGTTGCCATCCAAGTTGTTTTGCCATGTGGTGGGTGTGGCAGTGCACTGTACCAGAGCATGCTCCCCAACCTGACCTGAGATATGTGTGTGTGTGTGTGCGTGTGTGTGTGTGTGTGTGTGTGTGTGTACTAGCTATTGTGACTACCAAATACAAGTAATAGAATAAATAGAATAATTAAAAAATATTTGTCATCTCTTGCCCTACATGTACCTTCAGCACCTTTTCTCTATATTTGCATGTGGAAATATCTCTTAACCAGCACACTTTTTCTCGAGTATGTTCTTGTAAAGCCTGCTTTTCAGACGCCATCTGCTTTTATACTTACCATCTTTGACTCTCTCACCATGCCTCATATACCTTTATTTCTTCCTGTGTGTCTCACACTCACACTTCCTCTTTCGTCACGTCACCAAAGCTAATGACTAATCAGATTGCTCAGAGGGATTGGACACACAGACCTTTGTGTTTCTTCATAAAGTAGATACAGTATATTATTTCTAAATAATGAAATTTGTTTTTGTTACTAAATATATATACTGTATATATATATATATATATATATATATATATATATATATATATATATATATATATATATGTAATGTTTTAGTAACAATTACATTTAATTGAAGTTGTTTTTATACATTAACTGTTCCCTCTCCTTATATGCATGCCTGACATATCAATATTTTATTCTAGTGTATATTACACAGTTTTCATTTTTGAATATATATAACTTTGCTAAAATATACTACAAAGAAATGTACTATATTTAAAGTACTTGATCAATCATGTCCAATTATGCTGGCTGTCAAGAATATTTTATTCTTCAGTGTATATCAGTTATTCACAACACATAGTACTAGAAGTCAGTATTACATATTTTCAACTTACATAAACCAATGTTAATCATTGTTAATATTTTGTTTCATCTGTCATTCACACATCACTTCGTTTTGTGATTACGACAAGCAATGATTATGTGTGGGTAGAAGTTATTAAATGAGCCAGGCTTCAGTTATAATTAAAGCAGTCTGTCAGAAGGCACCTATGAGTAATTGTACTGTATCTGACCTGGTTAACTTTGTTTGGCAAAGCATCCAACAGGTTTGAAAATATCACTGTGGGAGTTGGCGTTGTTCCCAGTAAAGGAGAAAAGGCAATCAAAACAATTTCTTAAAAAAACAAAGATTCTAGAAATAAGAATACCTAGTTCATAAGTCAAATGTGGAATTTGTAATAGTCTTGCTTTGTAGTTTAGATAAAAACTCATAATTTCAAAACTTGTTATTAAAAATGTAAGCATGCATTCAAAAATACCTTATGACTCTTGTGCATTACTTTTTCCAGGATTAGAGATTTGTGTATCCCACAGTGTGCAGACCCATACGTTTATGTGTACTTTCATTGATTTACCTTCTCAGAGACATAATTTTAAAGTAAGCAAATGCACAAACACGTAAATAGGTGCCTAAATAAAACTAGAAGCAGTATAAAAAGAAAAAGATTGAATTCTGATTATTGAATCTGTGTTAAAATATAGAACAGTTCTCCTGTTGACATAGACCAGGAATTAAAGTAGCCTGTCCATTATATACATGTTCCTTCATGACTTTCTACAATACCAGGTAAGAGAAACACATCTATTGAAGTTTGCAAGCTACCAATATTGACTATGTTTGGTGTATTAAAAAAAACACTACCAAATATTCCTTGTTTATGGAAGCAAGAGCTGCCTGTATGATATCAAGAGGACTTTTGACTTTGTGCAAAGCCGAGAGGATAAACGGAGTGTGAATGTTGTCTCTTGTATATATACATTACAAGTTAAAGGAAATGAGTTTTAGTGAGGAGGTACACCATGGCTTTCAGGAGGAATATTAAAATGCTACAAAGGTGTTTTCAGATATGCAGCCTCCAATATTCTGAGCAACCTACAAAGGACACAAACAAATTTGTCTGCTTGTTACAAATCAGCTGAATTTTTCCTTAAGCACACTGAGTAAACAGGATGCACTGCAGGTTACAGTATGTAATGTGTACTTTCTGAAAAAGTAAACTACACTTTGTATTTATTATTTTATGTAGCTCTCAGTCTTCTGTCCAACACAAAGGTAAATTTCACTGTATTCCCATTATGATCACTAAATCGAAAAGCTGTAGAGATGAACTGACAGCCATTATTCCTAGGAATCACTGCAGATGCTCTTTGCTTTTCACTACCACAGCACTAGCTACACAAATCTTTGCTTCAAAATTGGCCTGTACTATTTTCTCCCCATCTTGTGGCTTTCATCTACAGTGGCACTAAAAAAGCACACTGTGACAAATGCATGGTAGAAAAATGCAGCTAAGTACTGGGTTACCATGAACAAAACATGCAAAACAAAGCATATATTATGAGAAGTTACCAAAATGGAGAGAGAGCACAAAGCCATAAGAATTAAAGAGTAACTATAATATGCAATATACAGCATCACATTGGTGGTGATTAAGCTGAACATGCCTGATTTGACTGGCTTTGACATTAGGGGGAAAGTACAAGCTCCAAAATAGGAGAGACAGAGAATGTCAACACATGTGTGTCATCCATGTCTGCTGACATTATTACCTTCAAACAATACCTTAGCATAAAGTCCCGGACCAGTAGGCTCCAAAACAGCTTCTTCCTTCAAGCTGTTAAGATGCTGAACTCTGCATAGAGACTCAGCACCTCCTCCCTTCCCCACATTCATGCTGTTGTTCCTTCATCCCTACATTCCTTTGCACCACAACCATTTTGTGTTATTAGTATTCATTGTATAGCATACAAACTTTTGGTTCATCTAAATGTTTATTTATGTGATGGCTTTATTTTGTACAATGTGTGACTGTTGAATTGATATATAAATGAATTTATGTGTATATTGTACTGTGTAAATTTGCACTCAAATTAATATTACTCTACTGCCTTGGACCTTACGCACAGGTTTGTTTTTCACTCACCTGTAAATTCATGTTAAATGATGTAATAATCAAGTGTCTTTAATTTACATGCTTTCGTCTTATCTCTCCATTTATGTATGGTATTCCTCCTCACGTTTTGTTTTGTATATGAAGCTATTAATTGGACAATACAGATATCCTTTACTAGATATGTGCATTTTTTACTCTGCGCATTTATCACAGCGTGTTTTTGTTACAGCTATTTGGTCTCACATGTTTTTGTCGGCACGCCATCTTTTTCATTACTGAAATGTTTCTTGTAATTGGAAATAGTATCTACAAGCTGTTTAACGGCTAAGTGCCTACTTTAACTTAATAGTAATGTAACAAAGCATCATACAATGGTGCAGCTATATAGCCTGCAAATACGTTAAACAATTGGTTTTTTTTTGTTTTTTTTTTTTAAATAGAATTGTGATGTCATTTGTCCCAGATGATTGCTTTGTTAATTGAAGCTGCATTTATTAATTTCACACACCATATCTTCCTGCTCCGCTTGCAATGCATGTCATTAGGGCACCAGTCCATGAAACCAAAGACATAAAACCTACCAAACATCCACTTCAAATTGTCAAAATTTCTAGTTTAATAAAAGATGTCTTCAGTATATGCATGAGAACAAAATAAATTGGAAGAAATTAATTTTATTACAGTTTTTTGGCACTTTTTTTGAGTGAAGGACACATGTTCTTTTCTTTATTCGCAGTCACTCATGTGGGTTGATTTTTCACATAAACAATTGTAAACATGTAGGAGGCAAGGGAGCCAATTGGAAGATGTCTGTAGTCAGAATTCATGAATAAGCAGTAGATAAAATGCAAATCTGTATCTATTTGAAAAAAGTGGTGTGTAAAAGCAAGTATACACGAAATAAAATTAAAAGTTTTAGACTTGCATTAATCATCAAAATCCCTCCAGTAATCCAAAAATTTTGAATCTATGGCGAGTAGCATATGGGTTGGATGTTACAACCCAATGTGAAGAACTTTGTTGAAAGTTGGAAAAATTGCGTTTCCAATTATGTTTATCTGAAAAGAACAGCATTTCAAATATTGTTAAAACGAGTCATTGTCCTGTAGTCGCGTTAAAAAATAGTGCTGAAATGTTAACTAGTAGGATATATTTTTTGCTAGCTGTGTTATAAGCAAGTATTAAGTGACTGCTGTTAGGTATGACTGAATGTGTGAATCAGTAACATTCAAATATATGTCTTGTGAAAGCAGTAATTTCTAATATCTGACATTTTAACATTTTATCTAACCAAATAATCACACCTCTGCCAATTTAGACCAATAATCAGACTTAGTTTTTATAAATGTTTTCCATTTAACCACAATCTTCTCTGCCTATCTATTTTTGGAAAATAGAAAAAGTTCAGCAGAACTACATAGATTACATTGCTTATATTTTTTTTCTCTCAGTTACACAGATCATGGACTCACAGGACTACACATTCAATTTGCTGTACATAATTAGGTTTTCAAATAGTAGCAGCAAAGTCTCACACTCAACAGGACAGGCATTCGTTGTCAGTGGGCATTATTTGACATTTTCTGCATGTGTGCCACAAATCACCACTTGTCATGTGTTAGCCTCACAGCAGCTTCAGGCTGTAAATTTTCCTCCATATGTCTCATTTTGCTGCTTCCTGTTTATTCTTTCATCATTTGTCTGGTGCAGCTCCTCATTGGTATATTTTCTCTCATATAGGTAAGGCTCAACAATGAGATTAAATGATTCATCACCATCTTTTTTATAGTTGGATATATTGGTGGTATAGGTGACAGCTTTCTAAATCCTTAGAAAAAAAAATGACCCGGAAAAAAATAGTATAGCCTAAGTGCCAGAAAAATGGAAAACTGATTTTGTAACTATAGGCTTTATAATGCCAACTACTGTCTGTGGAAAATGGAAGTAAGAGAAGTGACAAGAAAACATAGAGTTTAGCTGTGATGGAATGTTAGATTTGGATTTTATTTGATTATAAGTATAGTCTTTAGATGTGAATCAACACATTGGAATATTACCCAATTTACCCTTATAAGTTTTAAAGTATATGTTTCACATTAGGTCTGGTCATTCATTGCCATGTATCATGGGCTCTGCAGGGAGACATGTGTAGTATATTAGGCAAATTACTAAATACATCTTCAATGCAAGAGCTTGGGCAAAATTGAGAACAAATAACCTTAACTTCAAAAAAACAAAAATTACTCTTTTATGTAATTTAATGTTAACTTCGATAGTCAGCTACTTTTCCTTAACCTCACACAATACCACTAATAACCTAACAGTGAATAACTATGACTTGTATTGACCAGCTTGTCACTTTTGATAAAATACAAAGAAACTTCTATCACTTAGTTCAGGCCTTATTGAAATAAATTGTTTTCCTTCCTATAAATAAATTGATTAAAAATAAATACATTATTATAATAGATACACTATGATTGACGTTAGTTTGTAAATGCATTTGTTTTTATATTGGCACTTCATGTCTGCAGCTTTGTGAACTGTGTAAATTGCCTAAAATGACAACTAATGACACTTCTTTTTATTCTTTAGGTAAAAGATGTAATGAAAAATATCATGGCAGGTTTGCAGCAGACAAACAGTGAGAAGATCTTATTAAGTTGGGTACGCCAGTTAACTCGGGACTATCAGCAAGTCAATGTTGTCAACTTTACCACCAGCTGGTCGGATGGGATCGCCTTCAATGCACTCATTCATAGTCACAGGTAAAATTCATGGGCTTAATTATATTTTCTTTTATATTGGGGTCTGTCTTGCTTAGATTTAATTAGATATATGATAAAACAATATTCAGCTTTCTGGACATTCTGAGAGACCATCCTTTTCTTTTCTGTTTTTTTAATTTAATTTAAAGAAAATAATGCTCCATACTGTCAAGTCTAACTTTCACAAAAAGAAAATAACATTGCATATAATTAACTCAAACTTAACAAACCAGAATTCAAGAGAAACAGAGGAGAGCCAACAGCAAGGGCAAAACTTTAAAAACAACAAAGAAGGGAGAATGTCCTTTTCCCCGATATAAATACTTATTCTAAAATTGTATTAATTATATCTTGCCGTATTTTAAACAGATCCTCTAAGTGAGAATTAGATTTTTTTCCAATTAAGTATCCTCCTTTTCAATTCAGGAAATTTTAAAAGAGCACATTCTCCACTTGGAAGCACTGTTCGAATATATAAGTAAAATGAATATTTAATAAATCCATCCATCCATGCATTATATCCTAACTACAGGGTCACGGGGGTGTGCTGGAGCCAATCCCAGCCAACACAGGGCGCAAGGCAGGAAACAAACCCAGGGCAGGGCACCAGCCCACCGCAGGGCACACACACACCAAACACACATTAGGGACAATTTAGAATCGCCAATGCACCTAACCTGCATGTCTTCAGACTGTGGGAGGAAACCGGAGTGCCCAGAGGAAACCCATGCAGACACGGGGAGAACATGCAAACTCCATGCAGGGAAGACCTGGGAAGCGAACCCGGGTCTCCTAACTGCAAGGCAGCAGCGCTACCCACTGCGCCACCCTATTTAATAAATCTGAAATAAAAAAAACATTTCATTTATAACAAAAACATTATATAGTAAGTACATACATACTTTCAAGTTAGGAAAAGACAGCTTTAGTGTGCATCTGCAAAGAGAAAGATAAGTGATGGCTATCCCCACACTGAAGAGAAAAAGTGGGCTACTTGATTAGATTAGTTTAGATAAGCTTTATTAATCACAAGGGGAAATTTAGAAACCCATAATTAATCGGGAAAGGTGGAAATAAACCCTGGGGAGATGAAAGAAATGAAACACAAAGGATGCTGTGAAAAGCTGAAGTTAAAAGAGATAACGAGAGATATTTAAAAGTTAGCTGGTCATTCAAAAGTTAGCTAGCCATTTGGTAGTTATTTAAGTTATATTAAATGTTTGCTTATAAATTAATGCATAGTATATGGGAGGTTCATATAACCCCCACAAGCTGAAGTGAAATGGAATTTTCTAACTATTTCTTATCCCTCTGATTACAAATTAGTCTCAATTAATGACCTGCCTTGCTGTGTGTAAGGCATGGAAAGCACACGGTTTCAAACCGTGCCTTAACGTGCTCAGTTGTATGCACAGAGTGTTTAGAACGTACTGAATGTGAAGTAGGGCATAGTGAAATAACTCATCCTTAAGTATAGAAACAATTGAAGTTAAACAAGAAGAAACATTTTTTTCCTTTTTTTTGCCTTTTTATTCTTTGTGTGTAACAACTTCTCTCTATCCTTTTTAAAACAAACTTTTTTGGACTGAGAGATTTCTTTTGGTACGCGTTTGGCTCAAGCTTGATCCTGTCTTACTCACCAACAGGCTACAGTCATTAAGTTCTGGGCAAATACACTATGTAATCCAAGGCTGAGAATGAGCTTAGCTTCTGTTCATTTATCTATGAAACCCTGTGAAAGAACACAATCCAAGCGATCAGAGTGGCTATGATTAAGAGATGTGAAATGTTCATCTTACGCTTTGTAAGGTGTTTGATCTTAACGTTTCAAACCTGTTTCCTTTGATGTCTATGTGCTTCACCTATGTAGCTGGCTGGATCATTCCTAGAAGGATTTCAGTAAGTAAGACAGTTGGTCTCATAAGAGGCATGTGTTTAATATAAAATTTTCCAGAGGGACCAGATAAAAAAAGTATTATTGGTGACATTAGATTAGGTAAACTTTATTAACCCCATTGTGAAATTCAGAACATATTTGCAAGGATTCAGAGGCTCCTGTTATGACTGAAAGTGCCTGACTGGGAACATGAATCGTGTGGAAAAAATGGGGCATTTTGTTTAATGACATTTTGGAGGTAACGAGTGAAAGGATGGAAATGAGGATCTCTAGTATGCAGATTTCTTTACTGATGTTCCTCTTAGGGTGGATGTTCCAAGATCTAATCTTGGCTTGACTAAGGGCCATGTTCACAACATGAGAAGGGTATTCTGTATTGATGAAGAAACCCCTCGTTCTGAATGCTTCATTACAGAAGTCAGCTGCATTTCTATACAAGCAACATAGCGTGAGAAAAAGTAAAAGGGGAGGAGAGATTGTTAGTGTGCAGGAAAAGAAAACAAAATGTAGAAATGTTTAACTCTGTGAGTCTGTAGGCTTGTAGTAAAAAAAATTTGAAGTCTTATAAAGGTGATTGAAAGACTCACATCATGAAATAATAGACCTGGAGTATGTAAATCGGCTGGGAACCACAAAGATGGAGGGGACCTGGTAAAATCATTAATGTATTGGTATTTTTGAATTAATTTATATGCAAAGGAAATAAATGATACAGTAAATGCAATAAAGACAAGATAATGGTTGGAGGAAAGTTGCAAGAGATGTGTAAGAGATCAGTGCATGACGACACGGTGTGTGTTGGGAGAAACTCAATCTAATGCCTTGTTTGTTGGAAGTGGGTGCTTAACACTAGAATTGCCAAAGCTTATAAATCCGGGCCACCTTAAATCCACTCGAATCTCTCCATCAGCGTCTTTTGTTTTGTAAATGTGTCAATAAGCCCAAGCAGCAAGCAGCCTACTATCCCATCCTCCCACCATCACAGAAAGTGCAAAAACCTCTCCCATTTCAAGTCTGGTTTATCAGGGAGTGAAGTAGTACCTAGATCTGTATACTGTAGACTAAAAAAATGTCATTATTTGGAACACATGCATTTTATGTGTGTTCCGTGTCTACAAAGATCTATGTAAGTGTAGGGTGACAGGAAATAGATAGATAGATAGATAGATAGATAGATAGATAGATAGATAGATAGATAGATAGATAGATAGATAGATAGATAGATAGATAGATAGATAGATAGATAGATAGATAGATAGATAGATAGATAGATAGATAGATACTTTATTAATCCCAATGGGAAATTCACATTCTCCAGCAGCAGCATGCTGATACAATAAATAATATTAAATTAAAGAATGATAATAATGCAGTTGAAAAACAGACAATAACTTTGTATAATGTTAAATGTTAACGTTTACCCCCCTCCCCCCGGGTGGAATTGAAGAGTCACATAGTTTGGGGGAGGAACGATCTCCTCAATCTGTCAGTGGAGCAGGACAGTGACAGCAGTCTGTCGCTGAAGCTGCTCTTCTGTCTGGAGATGATACTATTAAGTGGATGCAGTGGATTCTCCATAATTGATAAGAGCCTGCTGAGCGCCCTTCGCTCTGCCACAGATGTTAAACTGTCCAGCTCCATGCCAATAATAGAGCCTGCCTTCCTCACCAGTTTGTCCAGGCGTGAGGCGTCTTTCCTCTTAATGCTGCCTCCCCAGCACGCCACCACGTAGAAGAGGGCGTTCGCCACAACTGTCTGATAGAACATCTGCAGCATCTTATTGCAGATGTTGAAGGATGCCAGCCTTCTAAGGTAGTATAACCGGCTCTGTCCTTTCTTGCACAGCGCATCAGTATTGGCAGTCCAGTCTAATTTATCATCCAGCTGCACTCCCAGATATTTATAGGTCTGCACCATCTGCACACAGTCACCTTTGATGATCACGGGGTCTATGAGGGAAATATAAGAAATGTTGAACACATACTTAAAAGACAAACTTTTTCATGTTTTAGTACTAACGACAAAATTTTGACATGAAGTGTCATGAAAGTCCAACTATCAAATAAGCACTTTAAGAAAAGGTACAAATATAATAGAACAAGTGTGCTTTTAGTTAAGATTATAACTGAAGAAAAACAAATCGGGTTAGTGTGGCTTGTTGTCATGTCTTCTTTTGTAGTACAGTGGTAAGAGTTGCAAACTCCTATTCAAAAGGTCGCCGGTTCAAACCTCCCCGCTTCTCAACATAAACATTTTGAGTAGTGAGCTGCTCTTATTGTTTCTATTATACAATAAAAACATACATTAAATTTGAGTTTGTAAAATGTAGTACTGTGGAGGTTAATCTGCAAACATTGTATGAGAGGAGTGCAGAATGCTGACATAGTGTGTGCAGACTTAGATATTGGCAACATTTTTGGTTGTTCTGGAGAAAGCAGAGAAGTTCTGCTAGTTATTTGACATGCTGAGTGGAGATGGAGATGCTGACACAGCAGTGTTTGCCAGGGTGAGAGCTATATAGATAAAATAGGGTGAGAGGTGCACAGAAGAAATTCCAGGAGTTGTCCCTAATTTTGACTTTTAAATGAGGCATCATTTCACAGAAAAGCTAGGTACTAGATATCTGTAAAATGAATAAATGATGCTAATCAGAGACAGTCATAGCAAGACAGTCTCATTGACATGTATTTACTAACATTTCTCACATTTGGATTGTCTTTTGCTGTTCTACTTGCTTGGTACCTTTTTTTGGCTAAGCCCACCAGTCTTTACTTCCACCTAGCATTGCACCCAATCCTTGCCAATCACCTTGTAGACAGAGAGCCCATACAGCTGCTCCATGCAGCTTTTTCAGCCTAATCCTGACTAAACTACATTGGATACCCAGCCAGCAGGCACTCAGGCACAAAAACAATTCCCCAGCTTAACTCCAGGAATGGTCAAAGCAAAACGGGAGAAGGCTGAGGGGTAGATCCAGGACATACAAGATGGATTATATCACTTGAATGCTCCAGATGTGTCTAGACATTTCCTAGGTGAAAGTACAATTAGTTGCTTTTTCAGTCCAGCTAAGTCTATTTCCACCTCAAGCATCAACAGGAAAGGTAAAATTAAAATGATAACAATGATGGTAATAAGCTTTCTAGTTTTATTTTGTTCCTAGCACAACACTACAGTTATACTACAGTATAATACTACAGTAGTTTGCATTGTGTCTGTTTTTTCTCAGCTCACGTTTATCTCACATTTAATACAATCATGCAAGTTAGGCTTTTTGCTGATTATAAGATGGTCTGGTGTAAATAGGTTTGGTGGAGTGTATGAATGTGCCCTGCAATAGACTGTATCAGTCCAGGATTGCCTACTGCCTTTGGACCTTTTAGTTGGAGTAAACTTCTTAAATTATGGGAAGATGGATATTAAGATGCTGAGGCTTCAGAAATATTTACTTACTAAGTAACACCTCTTCTTTATAAAGAGGATGCTGTCCTATCTTTTGAATCACCTTATGATCTCTAGAGCACACTGGAGCAGTCAGGAAGTCAAGTCTAAACAATCAGGATGAGAATCTGCATTTCTAAATCTGAAACTTTATTATCTCACAGAAAACAACAGATTTTTGGATACTAGAAAAGAAGAGGAAGCTGGCATAATAGGGTGAACTTACAGTAACTATTTTTTTAGTTGTTTTAGGGTCAAGTGTTAGTAGGGGGAACTGTGAGATTAACATTAGGTTTTGTTTATCCAGAAACTTAAGTAGGATTAGCATGCTGCTATATTTTTCTAGGCAGGGATTAATAACTTAAAATGGAACATGCTCACAATATCATATGACCAGCAACAGGCACAGCAACCAGTAAACAACATGACCAGGCCATGCAGACAGCTAAAAAATAGTGTCTAAACATCAAAAAACAGAAAATAATATAGTAGTGTAAAACATCATAAATGTCATGACAAAATGAATGTTGTTTTCTGATTGTGATACAAAGTGGTAAACAATGTGAAAACTCATCAGCAGGGTAAAAGTAATCTTTACAAGCTGTAGTAGGTGATTGGATGAATCACTTTGTTTACTGTTCAGAGTATATTCCTTATCCTTAACCTTCTATGAGCTTTTGATAGTCAAAAGAATTAAATTGTGGATAGTAGTGGCCAAAATGGATTTACTCTGTAGGTTGACTATCTGAAAATAAAATAAAAGATTGGGTCCAGCACTGGATTTAGAAAGATTCTGTTTGAGGTAGTGTAGGCAAGGAGATTTACCAGGGATGACTCATTAGATGGAAAAAAGACGTGAGACATGCTAAGAGTTGGATCAAAATCACCTAAGTTTTTGATAGGTTGAAAAGGGGAATATTGCTGGAAATTGGGAAGCATGGTTTGCTCTTGTCATCTGGAAAAAAACAACGTGCTCATCAAGAAAACAGATACCCAAAAGGAGAAGGAGGAAAAAGAGTTTTTCCAGGACCTTCCAGCAAACTTGCATTTAATCATACTTCTTCTTCTTCTTCTTCTTTTAGCAGTTTCCGTTAGGGGTTGCCACAGTGGATCATCTTCTTCCATATATTTCTGTCCTCTGCATCTTGCTCTGTCACACCCATCACCTCCGTGTCCTCTCTCACCACATCCATAAACCTTCGGCCTTCCTCTTCTCCTCTTCCCTGGCAGCTCTATCCTTAGCATCCTTCTCCTAATATACTCAGCATCTCTCCTCTGCACATGTCCAAACCAACGCAATCTCGCCTCTCTGACTTTGTCTCCCAACTGTCCAACTTGAGCTGACCCTCTAATGTACTCATTTCTAATCCTATCCATCCTCGTCACACCCAGTGCAAATCTTAGCACCTTTAGCTCTGCTTCCTCTAGCTCTGTCTCCTGCTTTCTGGTCAGTGCCACCGTCACTAACCCATAAAACATAGCTGGTCTCACTATCGTCCTGTAGACCTTCCCTTTCACTCTTGCTGATACCCGTCTGTCACAAATTACTCCTGACACTCTTCTCCGCCCATTCCACCCTTCCTGCACTCTTTTTCACCTCTCTTCCACAATCCTCATTACTCTGTACTGTTGATCCCAAGTATTTAAACTCACCCACCTTCGCCAACTCTACTCCCTGCATCCTCACCATTCCACTGACCTCCCACTCATTTACACACATGTATTCTGTCTTGTTCCTACTGACCTTCATTCATCTCCTCTCTAGAGCATTTCTCCCCCTCTCCAGGGTCTCCTCAACCTGCTCCCTACTATCGCTACAGATCACAATGTCATCAGCAAACATAATAGTCCGTGGGGACTCCTGTCTAATTTCGTCTGTCAACCTGTCCATCACCATTGCAAATAAGAAAGGGCTCAGAGCTGATCCCTGATGTAATCCCACCTCCAACATGAATGCATCCGTCACTCCTACCGCAGACCTCACCACTGTCGCACTTCCCTTGTACATATTCTGTACAACTCTTATGTACTTCTCTGCCACTCACGACTTCCTCATACAATACCACAGCTCCTCTCGAGGCACCCTGTCATATACTTTCTCCAGGTCCACAAATATGCAATGCAACTCCTTCTGGCCTTCTCTAAACATTTCCATCAACATCCTCAGAGCAAACATTGCATCTGTGGTGCTCTTTCTTGGCATGAAACCATACTGCTGCTCACTAATCATCACCTCACTTCTTAACCTAGCTTCCACTACTCTTTCCCATAACTTCATGCTGTGGCTCATCAATTTTATTCCCCTGTAGTTACTACAGTCCTGCACATCCCCCTTATTCTTAAATATCGGCACTAGTACACTTCTTCTCCACTCCTCAGGCATCCTCTCACTTTCCAAGATTCCATTAAACAATCTGGTTAAAAACTCCACTGCCATCTCTCCTAAACACCTCCATGCTTCCATAGGTATGTCATGTGGACCAATGGCCTTTCCATTTTTCATCCTCTTCATAGCTGTCCTTTCTTCTTCCTTGCTAATCCATTGCACTTCCTGATTCACTATCTCCACATCTTCTAAGCTCTTCTCTGTCTCGTTCTCTTCATTCATCAGCCTCTCAAAGTACTCTTTCCATCTGCTCAACACACTCTCCTCGCTTGTGAGTATGTTTCCATCTTTATCCTTTATCACCCTAACCTGCTGCACGTCTTTCCCAGCTGTCCCTCTGTCTAGCCAATTGGTACAGGTCAATTTCTCCCTCCTTAGTGTCCAACCTCTCATACAACTCATCATACGCCTTTTCTTTAGCCTTCGCCACCTCTCTCTTCACCTTGCGCCTTATCTCCTTGTACTCTTGTGTACTTTCTGCATCTCTCTGACTATCCCATTTCTTCTTTGCCAACCTCTTCCTCTGTATACTCTCCTGTATTTCCTCATTCCACCACCAGGTTTACTTTTTCTCCTTCCTCTTTCCAGATGTCACGCCAAGCACCCTTCTTGCTGTCACCCTTACTACTTCTGCTGTAGTTTCCCAACTGTCTGGTAATTCTTCACTGCCACCCAGTGCCTGTCTCACCTCCTCCCTAAACTCAACCTTGCAGTCTTCCTTTTTCAGCTTCCACCATTTGATCCTTGGCTCTGCCCTCACTCTCTTCCTCTTCTTGATCTCCAACGTCATCCTACAGACCACCGTCCTATGCTGCGTAACTACACTTTCCCCTGCCACCACTTTGCAGTCTTCAATCTCTTTCAGATCTACTCTTATGCATAGGATGTAATCTACCTGTTTGTATCTTCCTCCACTGTTGTACGTAACCCTATGTTCCTCCCTCTTCTTAAAATATGTATTCACCACAGCCATGTTCATTCTTTTGGCAAAATCCACTATCCTCTGACCTTCTTCATTCCCCTTCTTGACACCATACCAACCCATCACCTCCTCATCTCCACTCTTCCCTTCACCAACATGTCCATTGAAATCCGCTCCAATCACCACTTTCTGTCCCTTGGGTATGCTGTTCATCACTTCATCCAACTCACTCCAAAAATCTTCTTTCTCACCCATTGCACACCCAACTTGCGGTGCATATGCACTAACAACATTCATCATCACACCTCCAATTTCCAGCTTCATAATCATTACTCTGCCTGACACTCTTTTCACCTCCAAAACACTCTTGACATACTGTTCCTTCAGAATAACTCCTACCCCATTTCTCCTCCCATCCACACTATGATAGAACAATTTGAATCCACCTCCAATCCACCTGGCCTTACTCCCCTTCCATTTAGTCTCTTGCATGCACAATATATCAACCTTCCTTCTCTCCATCATATTGGCTAACTCTTTCCCCTTATCAGTCATACTGCCAACATTCAAAGTTCCTACCCTCAGTTCCACTCTCTTTACTTTCCTCCTCTCCTCCTGCCTCAGGACACATCTCCCCCCTCTTCTTCTCCTTCTTCTTCTTCAGCCAACAGTAGCCCAATTGCTGCCAGCACCTTGTTGACTAACAGTACTGGTGGCGGTCGTTGTTAACCCTGGGCTCGATCCAGTATGGAAATTTGTATTGTTGTCCATATATTGATTTGGCAAAATTATACACCGGATGCCCTTCCTGATGTAACCCTCCCCATTTATCCAGGCTTGGGACTGGCATGAAGAAACACACTGGTTTGTGCATCCCCTGTGGCTGGGTTTACTCATTAGAGAAAAACTCTTCTATCTATATTCTAGGTATTGTTTATCGTTAGCTTTTAATAATCCACAACTTTAGGCTAGCAGCCAATGCAAAATTATGTACTGATCCTTTCTGGCACACTTTGATGGATTATTTTAATTCGTAGCTCTTGCTCTCTTGCTGAAATTTGAAATGGAAGAAGTATTGGGAAAATCATGGTCAGGTTGGTTCAAATATTCAAGAACAAATCTGCATTCGTGCTCAAGAATAACAATTATTCTGATGCACAGTATAATTTCTGACAAATGGTACAACATGAAAAAATGAGTGCAAACATGCTTAAAAGAAAATTAAATGTGGTCACTTCAATATAGATCTGAGTTATGCAGCCTTTAGTGACATACAAATAAGCTGTTATGAAGTAACACAGCAATACAAATGGAATGATCATGAATAATGTTTTTTAAATATTGTTTTAAATGAACTCTACAGTAAACTGTAATAACTAGCCTACAATTTCTTGGGTAAACAGGATGTTTCGCTTTGAGACAAAACAATTGAATTAGTGCATCTATTTTAGAGTGCTCCATCAATTCATAATTTCCAGATTGTCCTATTCATGAAACTTTAGATGTATTTGTCCTTTTGTAATACATTGTACCCATCACTACAAATCGGATACTATCCATCACAGAGCATCTGGGAGTTAAAGTGGCATGGGGCTTGAAGAGTAATTGAGCTCTGCCCTATATCAAATAGTGATGTCTTTTGGTTTGCCCTGACAAGTAAAGAACCAGGTTTCTTGACTGACAGCTTTCCCATGGGATTCAGATAAACTACTGGTGACTGTGAGAGAATATAAAAGCTATGGCAAATTGGATGATGCAAGGCTCAGGGTATTCTTATTCACATTTACACAACACAATACAACATTGAGTACACATTTATTTAACTTGCTTCTAATATGCACATACCTCATATTTATTACAATTCTATGGCAAAGTCAAGGATCAGGATTCACAGAAGACTGATGTACAAATAGTCCAAATCCCATTACAGACCCTCACAGACACTTTGAAACCCACACTGCTTCAAATATGACTGCTTTGGGACGTATATTGAAAATGGAGCATTGCTATAGTTATAAGCCCGATTTTAGACTTACACCCTGTCCAGAGTTACTTGTGATTTAGCACTGGATTCATTGGGTTTGAAAATGTTGTGTTACAAATAGAAGTAGAAATATGCTGTATGATGTGACTTTCATGATAAAGGTGCGCTTAATTCTGCAAGGAAGTTGTTTTATCTCCATTTCAGTCAACAACTATTCAGTTCTGTTGAACAAATGCATCACACCAGGTAGTCTAAAAGTCACAATTAAAGTGATTTGCAGACTTTTAGAATTATGCTTATCACTAGTTTTGAGTTGGATTGTAAGACAGTTACTGATTCTTGTTTGTATCCAAAGTACTTACATCATTGCTCCTTCCCTGGAGAATGGTGGAATTTTCTAATTCTCATGAACTTCCCACCATTCAAGAACTTGAACCTAGAGGCACCAGTTCTCTACAATGTGTGTCTTTTTACATGCCGAACGCATATTATCTCTTACAGATAGATAGATAGATAGATAGATAGATAGATAGATAGATAGATAGATAGATAGATAGATAGATAGATAGATAGATAGATAGATAGATAGATAGATAGATAGATAGATAGATAGATAGATAGATAGATAGATAGAGTATGGGCATGTGTGTCAGTGTGCTCTGAAAAATTCTGTCATCTAGAGTTGATTCCTGCATTATTGCAATAGGCCCTCTCCCCCAGCGTTGCTAAATTTGGATATATCAGCTAAGAACAATTGATTGACAGACAGACAGACAGACAGACAGACAGACAGACAGACAGACAGGCAGGCAGGCAGGCAGGCAGGCAGGCAGGCAGACAGACAGACAGACAGACAGATAGATAGATAGATAGATAGATAGATAGATAGATAGATAGATAGATAGATAGATAGATAGATAGATAGATAGATGTTACATATTTTTAGTAAATAAATAAATGAAAAGGGCGGCACGGTGGTGCAGTGGGTAGCGCTGCTGCCTCGCAGTTGGGAGACCTGGGGACCTGGGTTCGCTTCCCGGGTCCTCCCTGCGTGGAGTTTGCATGTTCTCCCCGTGTCTGCGTGGGTTTCCTCCGGGCGCTCTGGTTTCCTCCCACAGTCCAAAGACATGCAGGTTAGGTGGATTGGCGATTCTAAATTGGCCCTAGTGTGTGCTTGGTGTGTGGGTGTGTTTGTGTGTGTCCTGCGGTGGGTTGGCACCCTGCCCGGGATTGGTTCCCTGCCTTGTGCCCTATGTTGGCTGGGATTGGCTCCAGCAGACCCCCGTGACCCTGTGTTCGGATTCAGTGGGTTGGAAAATGGATGGATGGATAAATGAAAATAATTTTAATATACACCAGAAGTACTAAAAAGAACATAAACTATTGACTTGGCTAAAGATAAAAGCAGCAGCCATGGTCACAGAGAGACATTACAAAGGCATACGGCCATAGATATGAAAGAGCCCCAGTAGCTTTTCTTCACATACTTGTGTTGAATAATCCATTGTCTTAAAGTCCTCAGTGTCAGTGTGTCAGAGAGAAGATGTTCATCATTGTTCATAATGGCACTCAGTTTTGTTTTCATTCTCTTCTTTACTTTTACCTTCAAGGGGTCCAAAGGGTGTCCCATTACTGAGCTTGCCTTTTTAAATAGTTTGTTAATTCGGTGATTTGGTAGCTGTCGTAAAGTGTCATTACCAGCCCAGCTCACCTGAGCCTGGAAAATCTCAGTGGCCATCACAAAGTGGTAAAACATGTGAAAGATGTCACTACCCATGTTAAAAGAGCACAGACTCCTAAGAGTCTGCCCTTTCTTACATAGTTTCTATGAACATTTACAGTTAAATAATTTAAACAAATACTGCTTTTTTTTACCTGGAATGTACATGTGTTGAATTTAACGCAATTGCCTTTTTATTTAACAGTGCTAGCTGAGTGGCTGATCTTGCTAATATGAAAGAACCCTGTGTCACCTTCCTGTAGTGACTTAGAATGTGTTATGCTATCTGAATTTGTACAAAATGACAATGGGGGGGACAACTCAAAGATTTTATTAAGTATGGCATTCTATTATGCATGCAGCTCTTCTTATTCAACATGCAGATCATTCTTATATCCTAGACCTTTTTCTTCCATGTTTCTTTCCTTAATTTGTTATTTAATGATGAAAGAATTACTGGAGACATAAAAGTGACAAAAAGCTACTGTAATGCTGTATAACATCATAATATTTTGTAAAAGTTACATGAATTAATGTTTTACTTTCTAAAAACTCAAATTGATGACAAAAATTGCTTGCCACTTGTGAGGTTTAGTTCTTTTACCATTTTCTTTCCCTTTACCATTCCTATATATTTTATTGATCAAGAAGCATGTGATTCCTGAAACATCATGAGTGATGGTTCCTAAAAACCTGAAAACAGAAACTAGACATTTAAAAAAAATGGGTATTATTTAATTAATTTGAATGCATATAATAATTTATAACTCTAATAGCTTGGACACTACATGCTTTTGACTAAAATGTTAGCTGTTATATTGTGACCAATATATGGAATTGCAGTGTTTTGAAATAAAACGCATCATGCAACAAAAATGTAGGATTCACTTTTCTAATGGACCTATAAAGTTTTTCTCCCTGGACCTCTATTTTTAGACAGTAATTTGAAAATAAATTATCAGTATCCGCAGAGAAACTCAGCTGAATTAATTATCATGTCTTTTCTTTCAGGCCTGACCTCTTTGAGTGGAACAACGTACTGAAGCTGCAGTCAGCCGCTGAAAAGCTGGACCATGCTTTCAACACTGCCAAACAGCACCTGGGCATTGAAAAACTGCTTGATCCTGAAGGTTAGTACAAAGGCAGTCCGTAAGTTCTTCCTTTTGTTTTTGTGCAACAAAACAAAATGTAAGTCTATAAGAGCCATTTGTTTCAAATATTATAGGTGTGTCTGTAATAATATTTGGAATCTCACAGTATGATATCAGTAAAACAGGCAAAATGCAATTTTTCAATGGACAAAATTATTCAATCGGTGGTAATGGGAACATTTTAAAATTCTTAAATTCATGGGTATTTGCATTGGTGATTTGTGTTATAACTGTCTTTAAATTTTATGACTGTTTCATAATTATTTATGATGGAAGATTGGCTGAATTTTTATATATTTTTGTTTTCCATCTGTAGCACCTTAAAATCAGCATTTTTTTCTATCTTAAGAGGTACTTCTTATCATGGTTGAAAAAATGTATCAATAATGTTGGTCTTTTCCTAATTGCACCTGTTAATGCAGGTTTTATATTCAGTCACAGCTGAATTAACTATAATGACTTTACCAAGTTAAATAAAACAGCGATCTTAAATACAACAAAAACATCTCAGAATCTGCATTTCTTACTTTTATCTGTATACTATATACATTTATCAAATATAGTTCAATATAGATGCATATGGGGAGGTAATAATATTTGTTGTTGATCGTTCTACTGAAGATTTGAAAAAAAAGATAGATCTTTCATGTGTGCTATATGAGCAGTTAACAATGTGAAAAGGCAATAAAACGGTCTATTGAAAAAGGCTGACTTGTCAAAATCATCACTCAAAGCTAGTGCATAAATGAATAATCTTTTTTTCTAGGCCAAAAAGATGTTGAGATGCCTCCGCTGATATATTGTACATGCAATATCAACTGCATGTCAATATAAGGCTGCAATTAGTTCTTTTTTTCATTTTGCTTACAAAGTGATTACTTATTTTCCACTGGGAATAATACAAAGTGATTCAGCAAAAATAGTTTTTAAGCTACAGTTCATATTGAAAATTCTTAAATTTGTAATAAAATACGCATTTGACATAGCATCTTGTTTATCATTGCTCTCTCACAACTTCCAAGACAGAAATTCAATATACTGTATCTGTAGGGTTTGTATGTTACTTTCATGTCCTTGGAGCCACATTATCTAAATTCCAGCCTCTTTTAAAAAATGTCTACGTGAGGTTGATTGATAAGTCTTTGAGTGAATGATAGGGGATGTGTATAAGCATACCCACAACGGGACAATCATCTTATCCAAGGTCTGCTCTTACCTTGCATGTAATTCTGCAAAGAAAGGGCCTAACTTCCATCTAGTGTGAAATAGAAAACGCATGTTCTGAAAATGTGCAGATGAAATAATGGAAAATGTAAAAAAATGTGTGTGTATATGAATAAGTTTAGAACGCCTCAGTTTTTCCAGTTTTTCTTCAGAATTAATCAGTTGAATGCAATGAATGAACTAAAATGGTGAAAAGATAAGCAGTAAACTGCCAGAGGTTTAAATTTAAAGTTTAGGTTTACAAAAACTAAAAGAAAGGAAATTTCAGAATATTACAAATCGACCTTCTTCAGGGAACAACTAATAGGTTACAACCTATAAATGGCCTGCAGCAATTAAAGTAAATGAAGCCTTGCAAGTTGAAGCAAACAATTTGTGCAGGTGTTCCAACTTCTGCTGATTACTTAAAACCCCTCTGTCTGTCTTAAAGTAGAGTTGGAACAGACTGTGTTGCCACACCATCTGAAGTACTACTTGGACAACATCTAGGTCTCATCAAGTAAATAAAGCTAAATTTAATTTTAGGCTGTAAAGTAACAAAATGTGAATATTTTTATTGGGGGTGATTCTTTTCTATACAAATTGTATATATTTTGTGATGTGTAGGTCACTGACTTGTACAAGAGAGAAGGAGGTGAGTCCAGGTTTCGAAGAAAATCAGCTTTATTGTTACAAAGACAGGAACAATCATTTAACCAAACAGGAGCTGTCACATCAGCACTCAAACACACAGCAAGCAAGGAGTGACACTGACAGTCATCTTGCATTAGCTCCTTTCTTCAGATTAAAAGAACAGATAGCCTCCTTCATCAAGCTAGTTCATTTTGGAGGAGAGATTGCAGAAAGGGGGCACACAGGCAAGTTCAGTGTCCGATTTTGAATGTTCAAAATGCATCAATCATCGGACAATAGACATGTTATGCACTGAGCCTGCGAACCTGTAGTTGAACTGGAAGTGGAGAGCCAATTCCCATCTGTTTTAAGAGAGTTTCAGTGCACAGCGCAGTTGTGGGGGTTGTCTAATAGACAATAAGTAGAAAGAGGATGTTTAATAATATTTCTTCGGTCCTACTATGAATATTTATTAACATAACATTTCTTTAACATTTCCAGTATAACCATTGTAGTGAGATATGAAGCACATAGGTCACAAAGGTAATTTTCAGAAAATGTTTAAATTAAAAGATGTAAACAGACAAGCACCATAAGCCTGGTGCAACTGAACATATTAATTGAGACCAAGTGAAGTCAAAGCAGATAAAATTCACTAAGATGGATGTGCCTGCAAGCTGACTTATAAAAGCTGTGTATAAGGCATGTCGCTTTTTCTAACAGTTTGCTGCCTTCTGTAATATGACAAATGATAATCCACAGCAACATGTGAGCTTTGAACCCCTGATGATACAGTGCGACTCAGTTATGCATTATAAGCACTGCCTTCCTTACATTAATATGGTTAAGAAGTGAAACAGGTCTGCATTCCCAGATGGACGCCTAGCATTACTGAGCTCTAATAAAGGACGCATAGCATTACTGAGCCATACTGTGCTGTGCTGTGAACAAGAAGCTGGTAATTTAGCCTCAGGGATATACACAGAATTGTTTTATAAGTGAGAGTCAAGGCCATGGGTACTCTGATTTAATTGAAAAATTTAGATGTCTTAATATTGCAAATTCTCCTTAAAGGCCAGTGTTGGCCCAAGGTTTCATTTTACAGTGCCTCTGCTATTTTAAAAGCTCTTGAAATTAATTAAGATAGAAAAGCTAGAATACTATTTTTAAGTATCATTTGTTAATAATTATAATGGAGTATAGGCATGTGTGTCAATGTGCTCTGAAAAATTCTGTCATCTAGAGTTGATTCCTGCATCATTGCAATAGGCTCTCTTTACCAGCGTTGCTAACTTTGGGTAAATCAGATAAGAACGATAGATAGATAGATAGATAGATAGATAGATAGATAGATAGATAGATAGATAGATAGATAGATAGATAGATAGATAGATAGATAGATAGATAGATAGATAGATAGATAGATAGATAGATAGATAGATAGATAGATAGATAGATAGATAGATAGATAGATTATATGGTATTCTGCTGTGGAAATTTCAAAGTGATGCCACACTTCTGACATTTCCCCACTTCATAGTGCAGTTTGAGTCTGAAGTCAAAAAGAATTATAGAGAGTTTAACAAACAGTGATTTGTTGGGTTGTGTGACAGTATCTGCAGTAATTTATTATATGTTTCTAAGATAATAAATTGTCAGTAAGCAAGTGAGCAATAAAAATGTGTAAATGATTAGGAAATATGTACTGTATACATTTTCAATATAAAATTTAAGTTATATTCATTGTATTATTTCACTTTTGTATTGTATACCATTTCATAGCTGGACTTTCCTCTTCATCCATTAATTATGGGGACAGCAGTACTTTACAAATAGGTAGACAGGCAGTGTGAACTTGTGGCAAGGGGATTAAATCACAAGGGTGTCTGTTTATTCTCCACAACATTCCCCCTAATGTGAGACTGAGCACATTTAATCTGCTATTGGCTCTAATTGTATAAAAAAATAAGTATGTAATGGAACCATTGTGGTCTGGGAGCCATATTAAATGAAGACCACAGACAATTGTATACTTTTAAATAAACATAAAGCCACGAGAACGTTTATAACCAGGCAGTGTGGCCTTTTTGAAAATTGGTTTACATTTTAAATCACAAGGTTTCCCGTTCAGACTTAATGACATCAAGTGATGCTGAGAAAGTCACTTCAACTACTTCGATTGCATAATATACAGTATGTTTAAACAGCTGTAATATAGCCTTCACCTGTATTGTTGTGTTCAAATAAGAAAAATAGCCTACCAGCATAGCCCTATTCTAACACTAAGTTATCCTTTCCTACACTATGTGTGACTGTCACTGTCCTTGTGTTTGCCTAAGCACTCTATGTCACGCTTGTAGTCACATTAGCCAGGTTCAGAAGTGTCAGTTTTCCTTACTGAAGAACTTTTTGACTAAGTTTAGAGCCAGTGAGATAGGTTAGCCCATGCATACATCTGGCCACACCCAGGGGATATTGTACCTTCATGCCATGACCACATCAACTGACCCCCCTGAATCTTGAGAAACAGTGATTCTACTCATGTCTACTCATGACATGTCCATAAGTAAGGACAGACATATATAGTATGTAGACTGACTAGTAAGTAAATCAATATCTTTGTCCACAATAGTCTTGTACAGCAAAACTGCCACCTGTGTATTAATATGTTGGTCAATTGCATAATCAAGTCTAACATCTCTTGTTACAAGGCTCTAAGATACTTGAACTCTTCGAGTTGGAACAGATGCATTCTTCTTACCTGCAGGGAGAAAGATCCTTAGATTCTCATACTGTCACCCAAATGCCATTGCACTTAACCCTGTGAGGGATGGCCGGCCATATATTCCAGCCAACACCTCCAAGCCCCCAGATGGAGCCCACCCGGCAGCATGGAAGTTCCCCGAATTCCAGCAGGGCCTCATGGACCTTGTAGTTGTTACAACCAGCCCTGTTGGATACCATGGGGACCACCAGGAGATGCTGTAGGGAGGCTCAGTGAATACTACGTGCCCTATAACCCGGAAGTGCGTCCTGGTCACATGGACAAAAAGAATGACGTGCTTCCAGGATGAAGAAAGTGTGGTTTTTATCCGACCTGGAAGAGATAAGAAATCACATGGACAGGGGTTCGGGAGCACTTCTGCGTCATGGACTATAAAAGGACCATGGGAAATCCCAGATGATGAGCTGAGTTGGGAGGTAGGGTGGCTAAGCGTCTGGAATTGGAGGATTGTTTATTATTATTATTGAATATTGTTTATTGGAGTAGTGTGGAGTAGTGGTGCTTTGTGCACTTATTTATAATAATAAAGTCAATTCTTGGATTTTAATCTGGTGTCTGACGTCTGGTCTGAGGGTTCAAGGGGTCACGGGGACCCTCAATTTGTCACAACCCCTTAGTCTTACCTTTCAGGTGCTGAGTCTGCATGGTAGCTCAACCTCGTTTTTCATAATGAGACCACCCTAACTATATGGGTTATTTAGCAACTAGTTAATCATTAGCAAACAGAACTCTCAGCGAACACCAGGAAGGGGTCTCTATATTCTTATTCAACTTGAGATTCAAATACATTTGTTAAAAAAGAACATGAATGTTAATTTTACTTTTTGCATTACTGTTTTTCTTGGCCTTCCTGATTCCCCAGATGAATTTCCTTTGTGATTATGGAAATTCTGGGAATATAAGGATCTCTGAAATGCTGCATTAGAAATCACTGAGACATGTAAGTGCTTCCACAACACCAACATCACAGTTCCAAGTGGGATTTGTTAAAAATCACATAATAAACTTCTCAAACCACAATAAGCTACATGATCCAGTTCATGGTAAAGGTGGACTAGAGTATAACATGGCATTATTACACATAATAATGAGGCAGAAGCCATCTTTGGATGGGCACCATTCCATTGCAGGGCACACGCACACAGATACCTCACCCACTTTCAGACATGGACAATTTATTGTCAACGATTAGTCTGCCACACACTTTTTGGAGGATGTGGAAGTAAAACCAAAAAACTTGGAGAAAATCTCATACAAACATGAGGGATTGAGTAAAGGTATCTGTCTAATATACTACTGTGACAGATAGAGGGTGCTATCGCTCCCTTGAACCCTCAGATTAGACGCCAGACACCAGATAAAAGTCCAATATTTAACTTTATTATAATAATAATGTGCACCAAGCACCCTCCACTCCACAATACTCGTAAACAATAAACAATACACTAATCAATAATCAATAAACAATCCCCCACTCCCAGAGCGTTGTCACCCTTCCTCCCAACTCAGCTCGTCCATCTGGGATCTCCCACAATCCTTTGTAGTCCTTGACCCGGAAGTGCTTCTGATCCCTCAGTCCATGTGACTTCCCAGCACTTCCGGGTCAGGTGAAAACTCCTCTTCTTCATCCCGGAAGTACGTCATTCCCTCTGTCGCTGTGACTAAGACGTACTTCCGGGTTATAGGGAACATACAAGTCCTTATGCCTCCCTGCAGCGTCCTCTGGTGGCCCCCATGGTATCTAGCAGGGCTGTGAAGGAAAACTCCAATGTCCATAATTCCCAGCTGGCATTCGGGGAACCTCCATTCTGCAGGGAGGGCTCCATCTGGTGGCCTGGGGGTTTTGGCCGGGATGAACGGCCGGCCATATCCCACACTACATTAGCCATTTTTTGACGCCAAGTACATTTTCTTAGAAAACGGACATAGATCTTTTTGTTTTGTTGACAGAAACCTTATTCATTTCCAAAGAGCCATGATAAGAATAAACTTCACTGAGAAAATAAATCTGAACATAAGATTGGATGTCTGACTTCCAAAATGACTTCCATTACCTCCTGCTTTTAAGAAAGGTGTTCACCCTGAAGATGCCACTGATACGGAGAGGTCTGAAAATCTGTCCACCTAAAGTACCTGTGAATATGATGTCATTTCTCTGTCATTTTTGTGAAGTCTGATCAAGATAATGCAGGCAGAGACTCCATTGTTTTAGTAATCTAGTAATATATACTAAGCATTACATCACTTAGTATGCACCACCACATTACATCACTTAGTATACAGCACTCACTAAATCATTCAAATAAAAATAAAAAGGGGTGGACCATTTGAGCCAAAGCCCATTATATGCTCAAACATTCAAAAGCTGTGTTTGGGGAAGTGTTCAGGTTTTGCTGCCATTACACAGCTAAACAGATCTGCTCAAGTTTTTAAACATCTAAACATTGTGATACCCAGGAGAAATAGTTTAAAAGCAATTTTAATGTTTGCAAAGAAATACATTTTAGATGAAACTTGGTTCCCCATTCCGGATTAGTTCTTGTTTTGCGTCCAATGGTGCCAGGATATGCACTGTTTCCCCATGTACCCTGAAAATGATTAGTGAATTAATTTGTATTTTTTTAATTTTAGTGACAACTAAGATTAATAATTGAATATAATGTTTCTCCAAAATATTCTTTTAAGTGTCCTTCTTTGCCTTTAACTTCACAAGCTACTGACCTCTTCATAGCAATCAAAAAATGATTTTTCAGCAATGTGTTCAGTTTGTTTTGCTTACAGTAGGTAAAAAGATAAATCTTTACATAGATAATAGTAAATGATAGGGAATTTTGCAACAATCATCCCATCTGTCAAATGCTTTTTGTCGTTTTCAACAAGTACACAAGGAATGTGCATTTAGGAATAACATAACAGTTTACTAAAAAAATTTAATGAGATATTCAAAGAAATGTATTCTCATAGAAGTACTGTATGTTATTTTACAGAATTTCCCCAAAAAACAAGTTTGCTGATGTGTTGCCCTCTATTTTCTTACTTTATGAAGTGTTATTGTTATATTTGAACTCCATCCATCCATCCATCCATCCATTTTCCAACCCGCTGAATCCGAACACAGGATCACGGGGGTCTGCTGGAGCCAATCCCAGCCAACACAGGGCACAAGGCAGGAAACAATCCCGGGCAGGGTGCCAACCCACCGCATATTTGAACTCTATGTTTATATTTATGTATTTTTTGCACAAAGAATATCTAGCCCATGGCAATTGATTTATCTCAGTTGGAGGCACCTAACATCAGAAATTGTATGGAATAACTCACATTTATCTGCTATAGAGGTCATTTTGTAAGAAGGTTAGTTTATTCCCACTCATGACGTTAATCCTGTTTTTTTGTCGGAGTGATTTGCTTGTGTGTCAATGCAACCTTTCTTCTCATAAATATATTTCTCTAGCATTTTTTTTCTTTGAATGCTTTGTTTGTTATGCTTCTGTGATGGCAATGAACAAGCAGTAATTTGTTCTGCACATGCACGTATTCCATTCTTTGGCAATACATTCAACTCTTTATACATAATAAGCCTGAAAAATCAGATTGGAATGGGAAAAATTCATTCTTTATATTACAGCAAGATGTCTCTATGCATGTATTATAAACATGCTGATTTAGTTGATGGAAATAAGTGGCAAAGTGAATATAATTTTCATTTTCAAATCAGTTTCTGAAAAATAAATAAAACTTATTCTTGTAAGACATAATTAATGAAAAAGATGTGTGGTTTTCTCCTTAGTATTCGAGTGTCATCATCACAACCCACAGACGTCTATGTTAGATTGAGCTGTAATTTTACATTGAACCAATGAATCTGTGGGTAAGGAAGTGTGCCCTGTGTTGAAATAGCACAATTTCCGAGGTTGGTTCTTGTCTTCTCAGGACAGGACAGGATAGACTACAGGTTCTTGAACCCTTAAAATTGGATTAAATTGGTTCAGCGACTTTTTTTAAGTTCCTACCACTACCTGTTGTGAAAAAAGAAACAGAAGAAACACATGATGTTAATGGAATATAAGGGATAGCCCCACACATACTATATACTGTATAGATAGATAGATAGATAGATAGATAGATAGATAGATAGATAGATAGATAGATAGATAGATAGATAGATAGATAGATAGATAGATAGATAGATAGATAGATAGATAGATAGATAGATAGATAGATAGATAGATAGATAGATAATTTATTAATCCCAAGGGGAAATTCACATACTCCAGCAGCAGCATACTGATACAAAAAAAAAATATATATATATATAAATAAATATATATATATATTATATATATACAGTAGTTATATACACAAATACTAGAAAAAATCCTCCATTGTAGCTCGACACTGGTGTATCTTGCACATTGGTCCAACACATGATCCTTGTGTGTTGGTTCATAAGGTGATAGATATGAAAGGGCACAGTCAGAGGCAGAGCTACTGCTCTTCATCTGGGTTGGCATCTATATCTCTGAGTGTGGAAAAGGATCATGGGTAAGAAACTGTGTTGTACGCAAGCCTTTTCTTATGCACCCTTCAAACCAGCATACTAAACCCATGCAAGTTACACTATATAAACTCATACATTACAAATTAAAAACATGCTTTATATCATAAATCATAATAATGAAGAAGGGCCATGTTTTTCAGCTCAGTGTCTGCCATTTTTACTGACTGCACTAAACAGCAGCAGTTTGAAGGAAGAATTGAATCAGGTAAAAGGAAAGAGAAATACTGTATAAACTAGCTAAGGTCAAAACTGGCAAACCAGGAATTCAGAAAAGCAAGCTCAGGGTGTGAAACCAAACATTGTACTCAGGTGGGATGTAGCAATAAAGTCAAAAACCAGTAAAGGCAAGAAAACTGAAACAGTTATACAAGCTGAAGGCAGGGTCATAAAGACAGAAAAGAGGTCATAATCAATTATAACAAGAAAAAACTATGATGTTAGCGTTTTTGGGTTGTATCTACAATTTGGACAAATCGAGAAGTATGTGACCTTTTAAACTGCTGCAGTAATGTTTATATGTATTGCACACTACAGGCTATCCTGCTTAACAATGGCATAGCAACTGTCAAAAGAACTGCCTAATAATGGTCATGTCCCCATTAAAAAACGTCAAGGGAAAACATGTTACTTTAAGTGATGTTAAAAATGCATCAAATTTGGATAACAAATGTAAAAATTTAATTCCTTGTTCTCTAAAGCCCCCAAAATGATGTATCATGTATTTTTTGAGACCAAGGGTAAGTTAAAAAAAATTTAAAACATCAGATCATGACACCATTGTCTTGCTGTATTACACTGAGTGTGTCGATTATGCTGGTAGTGGTAGTGGTTTCAGAAATATGTTAACAAAGGTACAAAGCAATTGTGATCTGCAAGTTTATTATATATATACAGTATATGCATTTTATTTATAGGGGCACTTTACATTAGCAGTAAATCTCAAAATGCAGCATAAAAAGTTAAACAAAAGGCAAGTTACTTTCGATAAAATCATTGTCTTGCTGTATTACACTGAGTGTGTCGATTATGCTGGTAGTGGTAGTGGTTTCAGAAATATGTTAACAAAGGTACAAAGCAATTGTGATCTGCAAGTTTATTATATATATACAGTATATGCATTTTATTTATAGGGGCACTTTACATTAGCAGTAAATCTCAAAATGCAGCATAAAAAGTTAAACAAAAGGCAAGTTACTTTCGATAAAATCATTTCCTATGTAAAAAATAGAGAATATGTAAAGTTAATAGCATAGTCTAATAAGTCAGCTATATACCATGTACTAATTGTTTACTATTACTGTAATTTGTGATTATAAAAGCAGTTTAATCCATCCATCCATCCTTTATCCAACCCACTATATGCTAACTATAGGGTCACGGGGGTCTGCTGGAGCCAATCCCAGCCAACACAAGGCACAAGGCAGGAAACAAACCCTGGGCAGGGTGCCAGCCCACCGCAGGATGCGCACACACATGGGATAATTTAGAATTGCCAATGCACCTAACCTGCATGTCTTTGGACTGTGGGAGGAAACCGGAGTACCCGGTGGAAACCCAAGCAGACACGGGTAGAACTCCACGCATGGAGGACCCGGGAAGCGAACCTGGGTCTCCTAACTGCGAGGCAACAGCGCTACCCACTGAGCAGTTTAATTTTCATTTTATTAATTATTAATTCATTATCTTGTTAATAATCTCAGTTCAAAAAATGCAATATGGTTTTATCTTTGATCTCCTCAAACATGCACCTACCTACACTTACCTTAACAAGCTCATAAATCCTTAGGACAATGCATTTAGATAAAGAAATTGTATCGAACTTTATATGTGTCCAAGGGGAAATTTGGCTTTTACAAAAGCTCGATAGATAGATAGATAGATAGATAGATAGATAGATAGATAGATAGATAGATAGATAGATAGATAGATAGATAGATAGATAGATAGATAGATAGATAGATAGATAGATAGATAGATAGATGAGGTGTTATCAATAACAGATAGATAGATAGATAGATAGATAGATAGATAGATAGATAGATAGATAGATAGATAGATAGATAGATAGATAGATGAGGAGTTATCAATAACTGATAGATAGATAGATAGATAGATAGATTGATAGATAGATAGATAGATAGATAGATAGATAGATAGATAGATAGATAGATAGATAGATAGATAGATGAGGAGTTATCAATAACTGATAGATAGATAGATAGATAGATAGATAGATAGATAGATAGATAGATAGATAGATAGATAGATAGATAGATAGATAGATAGATAGATAGATAGATAGATAGATAGATTGAGGCATTATGCTGGCGTATTGCTGTTGGTATAAAGAAGCCCCAGTAGGGTTTCTTGACACATTTCTGCCGAGTGATTCATTGGCTAAAAATACTTGGTGTTAGTGTGTCACAGAGTGGATGTTCAGTATTGCTCATAATGGCACTCAGTTTTGTTTTAATTCTCTACTTCGCTGCTACCTCCATGGTGCCCAGAGTGTGTCTCATAACTGAGCCTCCCCTTTTACATTTATAGATGTTAATGCAAGATGAACGCACTATGGATGGAATTTCCACAGCTTTTGTAATAGTAAACTGAATTCACTTTCCAAAAAACAACGCTGCCTCAAAATGGAAATGAAATCTCCATTAATTCACTTTACCCCACAAATGATACATGAATGTTGGGAAATTATCACAAAAGATTGTTCAAAAACTACAAAACTGCCTTAGTTGTTCAATCAGGAATAGAGTCAGTGTGAGCTGCAGAGATGAACACTTATGCTGGGGCAGCAAATCGCTTTTGGTGTCAATTTTCAGTCTTTGTTGCTATCTGACCATTGACAAAGTACAACTATTTTCTGAGGCTCAAGTTATGTAGGCAAAAGTATTTAAAAAAAATCTAATGAGTTCATATCTGAGGAGATGGGACAGCTCAGTTTGCCCATCTTGTCAACTGGCCTGGGTATTGCTCTTTAAAACATGTTGCTGCAGTGCAGTTTTTGACAGGTGTTATGTAAAACACAGCTTGATTTGTTGACATGTAGTCCTAAGATAACAAGTTCTGCAGGGGGTTTATTTGGCATCACATATGGTAGAACTCTAAATAACAAAAGTCAAAACTTGCATATATAAAAAGCAGTTTATTTTATTAACAGTAGAAAGAGTTAACTATGAGACACATGTAATAACAAGCACTTAACTCTCCCTTCCAGGCAGCCTTAAACAGTTGTCAAGAATTTTCTGTATTAATGCAGACATCTGACCTCCTTTTGTCAAGGGGCTGCCTTCCTCTCTTGCTCCCTCTCACCTTTCTTTGTCTCCTTTTCTTTTCTCTTCACACTCTGCTTACCCTCTCTTGTGCTTACATCCTTCTCCACCAAGAAAAACTAATTTTCTCCTGTCAGGGATGGATACTTTTCCAGTGCCATGTTTCAGGAGTAAGGCTAAAAAGCCAAAATCCACTTAAACGTATTGTGTTGGCTGACTGGATCATGGTATGCTTTCTCAGGGTGTCTATGGTTAATCCTATCAAGGAAGAAGTGTAACGATGGCCAGTAGAAATTTGGCACCATTATTCTTTGGGTTTTGCTTCAATCTATTGCATCACATGTATCTTTTGAGAAAACACAATAATGTAATTCAAAAAATAAATGTATAGCTTAAAATCTTCAGTGTGGTTTGGAATAGTACATAAGGTGAATACAGGGTGTGGTCTGTCAATAATATTAGAGTAAGTGTACTGAAAATAAATTGTGCAGGAAATTATAAATGTATTTATTTTGATTGCCTTCATAGTATCTTCTATGTTATATGCATACAGGTTACTGATACAGTAAAGGAACATGAGAATTAGGTAGGGATGAATTGTAAGTTATATTGAAAGTTGTTGAGTCTACAAAGGTGTAATTAATAGAGCGATTAAGCAATTAACATCCCATCATACTCAGGGTCATGTTTAAAAATGTTCAGCACACATAGTTTCTCATTATGTTGGCCATTATTAGATTAAAAATATCTCTGTAATCATTGTGAAATAGGAGGTTCAGTGATGCAGACTATTTAGAATGCTGATGTTTCACAAAGGAAAGTGGCTAAGGGGATACTAATGTGAAAACAGAATGGTAAGACATCATCAGCTAAGGACAACTATGACAAAAGCATACATTTCTTTCATATGACGTTC
Source organism: Erpetoichthys calabaricus (assembly GCF_900747795.2). Lineage (NCBI taxonomy): Eukaryota > Metazoa > Chordata > Cladistia > Polypteriformes > Polypteridae > Erpetoichthys > Erpetoichthys calabaricus. The sequence continues at coordinate 117,475,819 of NC_041397.2, read as the reverse complement.
ATGGAGTGATTTGATATTCATGGGAAAACAGACAAACACTTCTAAGTGAATTGACTGCAAATGCCAACTTAAGGTATGACATGGAAATGTCGTTAAGATCAGTCAATCAAGAACTTCAGATAGAGGGAAGCTGTAGTTGAGATGAGGTGTATTAAGCCATTATTACAGCCAAAAATACATTTTTTCAGGTAAAATTCTGACCAGTGGAAAAAACATCATCTCGTCATACGAGTCATACTCCAGTTTGTCAACATGTAGATGAGTATATGTTTGGTTTAAGTCGAAAAGTGTCTAAGGAATGCTTATTTCCAACAATGAAGTGTTCTGATGGCTATGTTAGGATGTGGGGTACATTTTCCTGCCATGGTTTCAGTTCACTGCTTATATGACAAGGCAAGATAAATGCCAGTTAATACAAAGAAATCCTGAGTAATCATGTTAATCTAGTGATTAAGCATCACTGTTCTTATGATAGTTGAATCTTCCAGGAGGACAATGATGTAAGCCATATACCCACCCAACAGCAATCACCAGATGTGTTCGATTTTGGAATGGCACTTAAGAGAATGTTCTCCATCATTTATCAAATGACGGAATTTCTCATGGAAAAATTAAGTCACATCCCTCTAGTACAGTTACAGATTTCTGCAAAGTCTATGCCACATGCACTCTGAGTCATGAATTGGTGTTATATAGTATTATCTAACACTTGTATTGGGGGTTTTTGAGTTTAAGGATTCCATTTCTGTCCATTTCTACTCAGAATTCTTTACGGTTTATGCACTGTGTTTTGTTTTTGCAATGTTTTGGAAGCCATTTTAGGTTTGTATCACTTCTATATAGATTTTTTTGTAGTTAGGTCTGCTTCCCCACATTTATAGGGGTGTGGACTGAGAAGTCATGACCACTCTGTAACTGACGTGATGAGATAAAGGGATGGCTAGGGATTTGTTTCCTTATCCAATCCATGTTTACCAAAACTATCAAAAAGCCTTGATCTAAATAGTCTTATGTGTTACCCTCTTTTTCAACCTCTTGCCTGTTCTTTCAACTTCGATTTTGTATCACATCTTGGCTTTGTGTTCTCATTGTGAATTCCTGGCTTATTCTTTTTTTTCTTTTGCTTTCTTACGTAATCTCCTGGTGCTACTCAAAAAGTTTACCTGTCAGTTTGCTGTCAGGGTACATTGAAGCTGTTTGAGTAACTCATAGAGTGCAAACACTTCAAATAGGCAGTTCTACAAAAATATGATCAGAGTAGGATAGAGGATAAACAATGGACTTAAAAAGCTAAAAGTTTGTTTACATTCTGAAGAGTGTTCCTTGTGCTCGTGATGAAAATAAGCGAGAAAGAAACAGCTAAACCAAACCTTAATGATGGCTCAGTTTTTATAAAAATCAAAAATCAAGAAAATTTAAACATAATGCTGAAAAATGTGCATAAAACACAGCTCATGATGCTTGTAACCAAGTAAAAAGGACTAGCTTGTGACACTGGATTAGATTATGATGTTCATAAAAATGGATATATGGATTAATAAATATCAATACCACTTAATAAATACATAAAAATCAAAAACAGCAAGAAACAAAACTGTTAAAAATGATTTGTCATAAATGGTGACTATATGTATTAATTAATTTCTCTTTTTCTATGTTGTACTGCAAGTGTACTTGTTTTGTCTTGGTAGAGTAATATATATTGCTCTACTTTCCCCTATTATATTATTAATATGTAGCCTTAGAATGCCTAATCTCACAGACTTACCACTGTTTATAAGGTATTATTGTATATAACTTGTCTCCACCTTCCCTTCTATATCTATAATCTCAGGCAATTAGATATAGTAAAAAGACAAGAAGAAGTTAAGTTACACATAAAATAATGTATTACTGATAATATAATATTCATAAATAATAACAAAATGCAAAGTACATTTGAATATTGGCAACCATACAACCTGATTAAATGGTGATATGTAGTTCAGGCGGCACACAGACTTGTAGTTACTTAAAATGTCAGCCACATGTCTGTTCAAAATGGCTGCTGAGCTGTGCTCTTCATTGTGTTGTCTTCATCATCACAGGTTAGCAAGAGAGATGCTTCTTTCAGATGTTGGTTAGTAAGAGAGAGATACTTCTACATCATCACAGGTTAGCAAGAGAGAGATTTTGAGGTTAAACACATACATTTATAGATGTTCTGTCCAACCCTTACAGCCAATAGGACATCATGGTACTTAAAGGCCTCTGAGACAAGCCAATTCCAAACAGCCATACCTCAGACCAATGGGGAAATAGAACAGCTTAACACCTGCCCCCAAACCATATGTTAAAGTACACTTTAGCCTATTTGTGGGGGTAGAAATGAATTTAGCAAAGAAACACTTGCCAAACTGGTTTAAGACACATCCCCCAAATCCTGTCGTAAAATTCAAACAGACCCATTCCTAAGGGGCGGGGGAGGGAGGGGGGGGTAAACACTAAATTACATTGCTATGCCTAAATTACAAATAAAGACATACAAAATATTCATCAAATTATATGTAAAATCTCACATCACAACAGTACTGTATATGGTATGTGTGATGCTGGCCTTGGTATGGTAGACTGGTGCAGGAATTGCGGTGAGACATAGTCCGAAAGGCAGTAGACATGATCAGATGTCTGGTCGCAGTAGGTGCCGCTATTAACTTCTCGATTGTACAACTTTACTGTTGTAAACTCCCCCTTCCAGTAAGAAATCACTCCAAACACAGGCTGAACTCAGAAAGGACTTTAATTTCTGTTGCTGTGGTCTGTAAACCAAGTTAAATACATACGCTAAGTCACAACTTTACAAACAAGTACACATATTAACAACACTGAGCATGTAAGTTTAACAAACATTGGGACCTCTTTAACTCAAATTATCTAGAATAAACTTACTTTTCCGAGAGGACCCACTGCATTAATGGCTCAGGTGATATGGGAAAAGGACAAACTGATCTCACAATGTGCAGTAAGTAAACAAAGGAATACAAAAAATAACGAAGCATGAACTTTCACCTGGAAGTATGTAAGAAAAAAGTTTGAAAGTGGTTTCCAATGCTCTGCCATTAGAGGCCACCATTTAATCTGGTAAAGGACTTTCTGACACTCCCCATTACCTTAGAGAACCTCTAGGACCTAACACCATCAATAATGTAACCAAAGATGAACCAGGCAAATGAGGACACACACATACAGCAAGGAGAGGTGTCCAAGTGCACAATGCTTTTATTTAAAGTAAAAAACATGATGTCCAAAACAGTGCAGTGCAATATTCAATAAATAAATAAACAATCCATAACTTTCAAATTCAGAATTAAAATGACCGTAAAACCAACACAGTCATCGGGTCCATAATATTCCATCAGACAAGCTCAGCACAACCTTGCCTTCATCTCCCTGGCTCACCCATTGCTCACGTAGCCAGCGGAGACACCTGCAGCCATGGTCTTCACTACCCGGCACCCATCTTAGCTGCCTCAAGTGGCTCTGGCCAGACCTCCCGGGGTTGATATCCTTCCATCATCCTTCATACTTCCTTGTCGTGCCTCAGATCCCTGGCGTAGGACTCTGCCTCATTCACTCCCACTCTACCACCAAAAATCAGTGGAGATGAACTGCCCCTAGAGCACTGATCCTCTGTGTGGCCAATGATCACACTGTTTCTCGTCTTACATCCTCACCTGATAAAGTTCTCATGGCTTTCTGCTTCCGCTCTCTGTTCTTTCCTTCTCTCAATCCATTGTGTCCCATGCATGCTACCCTTATTCTCCCTCTCCTAATGGGGTGCAGGTGTGAGACGGTGTTCCCTCCATGGCATATAATGAGGCAACTGACTGACACTCACACTTGCCTATGTATACCCAATCAGTCAGGTGTCTCCATCATCCTGTGGAAGAAATCTATACAGGTCATCCCTGCTGAGTGTCCTGTTCCCCACTTACATTGAGGAAAATAAGTACAGGCAGGAGGAAGTGTCAATCAGTCTTCTTTTATTTTCTAAGTCTTGCAAGAGTAACACTCAAATCAACAAAGAAGTAAAATGAAAGTGTTACAAAGAGGCATTTGTGCTACATCTTTTTATACACTCCAAAATCAGATCTTTAGTTCTTACTCATAACATAAGCTCTAATGCCATTGGTTACAGTTAGTTGTTAACAGGACATGACAGAGCAGAGAGACCTTAAAAGGTCACTATTAACCTGCTCCACTTGGCTGGATTGACACTTGTCAGTTTAGTTATCCTTAAAAGCTCATGACCTTAAGGTGCTAAAGTACACTGGCCTCTTAAACTTCTGTATGCTCCCTTATCCTGCACAGTTCAATCAACCACAAGTTCCCTGTTCCATTCTTACCATGACTTGTCAGCCACAGACATGTCAAGTAGCTTAAGCGTCAAAGCAAGCACACCCTAAAAGAAAAGCACTTTTAACTTTATTTTCTTTTATTTGTTCAAGCCTTGCTGTTACTGCAGTGCTAAATAATAAAACACACTTAACTGCCCTTTTCTCATTTAGTTCAGACTTCTTTGTTATAGTAAGCTGTTTTTTCTTTTCTTGGTGATCCAAGTCCAACTTCTACAATCCCAGCAGTGGAGTGCAGTTCCACACACCTGCCCCCCGATTGGAGCCTGCACACTGAGGGCCGCGATTATTTATTTAAAATGCACCCAAAACCAGAGTTCTGCAGTTTCTCTAAATGAAACGCTTCATCTCTAAATGAAATGCTCTGTCTCATTTAATTTGTTAATTGTCATTTTCTCGTCATTATCACTGGAATATTGTCCAAGTTGTACTTTAGAGGGTAGAGTAACACAATCTGAGACAAACAAAGGATTTTAAGTAATCAACAGAAGTTGGGACACCTGTATAAATTTTTTGCTTCAACTTACAAGGCTTAAATTACTTTAATGGCTGTTGGTTGCTATTAGTTGTTCCCCAATGAAGGCACAATTGTAATATTCTGAAATTTCCATTTTTCAGTTGTCACTAACCTAAACTTTGAATTTAAACCTCTGACAGTTTACTGCTGACCTTTTCAATATTTGCAGGTCATTCATTGCGTTTCAAATAATTAAATGTGAAGAAAAACTGGAAAAACTGAGGTGCTCTAAAACTTTTGACTGGTAGTCTATATATGTAGTGTAACAAAAGGCACTATATTGGTGCCTGACCCGACACAGATTCACACCAGAGGCACATATAAAAACAAAAAAACTTTTATTTGTCTTCACCTATGGGGCAAGTCTTCCCCATGTCCCACAGACACAACACAATCCCAAAGCACACCAGTAAAGCACACAAGCACAAACACTCTTAGTTTCTTTGCACTACCACTCCTCCCAGTAGTCCTCCTCCTCCTGACTCCTGCTCCTTGAGTGGTGGCTGCTGGCCCCTTTTATAGTCAAACCAGAAGTGTACCAGGTGGTTGACTGCCAAGTTCCGGTCGATTTAGTTCCAGGTGTGGCAAATACACTGCCCATAAGGGCTCAGGAGTCCCAGCTGCAGCACCCCCTGGCAGCGCCTGTGGGACCTGACAGGGCTGCACCCAACTCCAATTCCCATGGAACCCTGCGGGAAACCGAGACACTGCTCCAACCCAGGGGGGCTGCCATCTAGTGTCCAGGGGGAGGTATTGCAAAGTCCATGGCTGCTCCCCCTGAACATATATCGAAGGAGCGTCCTGCCCGGGCATGGACTTCCACCACAGTAGCTGTGACCTGTAACCCTGTGTTCGGATTCAGCGGGTTGGAAAATGGATGGATGGATGGATGAAAAATGTAGTTTTGGCTCTACACATGACATGATAAACTCAACCCATCAGAAAGTTATAGAAGACATTAAACTATAATCCATGAGCAAAAATGGATCTGTATAGTCCAAAATGAAGTCCAATTATTAAAGAAGATTATCATTAAGAATATCAGTGATGATGAGATGATGGACAGTTTGCTGACAGGTTTTAAAATTCATGAAGGACCATAAATGGTGTGCCTATAAAGAGTTTGCCAGAATCTCTTTCAAGCAGCCCAAAAATCATTCTTTAATGTTTAACCAAATTTCTCCCACAAAGTGTCCTAGCTTCAGGCACTTTGAAGGCTAATCTCTCCAATAATTGTATTTGTCATTTTAATTATGTAAACATATATTTGTTTTAAAGAAAGATATAAATTGAGGTTATTAATTTTTTCTTTATACTACATGTCCACCTTTGTTATATATTGTACTACTTTTGTCCTATTTTTAACTTTGATTGTTATTTGAGACCAGTGGACTTTGCCTAAGGATTTGCTGACCCATAAAATATACATTTTCTATTAATCAATGAATCAATTAAAACAGCTGTATTGTAAATGTTAATATTGAAGGAGCTTCAAGGACAGTTATCAGGACAGTGTACCAGAGTGGGCGTTTCAAAGCTGATTATAGTGCAGCAAGGCTTTATAATTATAGAAAAGATAGTTTCACATGACAGATCTCTGTAATAGTTTCCTAAGGCTTTAAAATAATCACACAAATTAAGGTCTATATCTAACAAGATTTCTCCTAGTTGAAAGTCATTATTTTAGCTATCAACATTTTGAAGTGACTGAGGACATTTTGAAGACAAACATTAGTTATTAACATTATGCTTTTACTTTCAAACTTTGAGAAGGGCAACAAAATAGATTAAAACTCTCGTAAGTTCAGAAGTCCTTATGCAACTAAGTTAAGAAGCAGTATACTGTAAACAGAGACACAGGGACAGATCTCACTTACATCATAACAGAAGTAGATAAGCAGAGGTTTAACCCTATCCAGCTTAATCTGGGGTTAGTACTATGCTTGCACAGTATACACTGAGTGACCACTTTAATAAATAGCCCTCCCATGTAATTAGTTGCCCAATTAGTGACAACCTCATATAATCCAGACAATGCTATTTAATGCAAATAAACTGATACCAATGAATACGCTGTTCAGATGTTCACAGGAGATAAATCAAAATCTACAAAGTTATATATCTAGAGATCTATAAAAGGCATAAATGCAGGAAATAGATTGCTACATGTAATACTTTCCAAGCTTGGGCTGCACTTCTTTCTTTTCTGTAGAAGTAATATACAAAAATAAGAGACACGATTTCCTGTTTCATGTTTCTGCCGTGTTTGTGTGAGCAGTCTAGGCAATTTATCACCAAAACAAACACACAATCAGTCTTTGCTTCGGACACTGTTGAAGCTGCCATCTACTTGACTTGCTAGTACATCTCAGTTAAATTTGCTGATTTGCTGTATGAAAATAGCTACCGTATATTTTGTTCATGATCTGACTGGCAAAAAAAAAAAATGATTGCAGGAGGAGTTTCCTAGGTGTTAAATCAAATAAAAGTAAATGTTAGCAATAAGTTATTTCAAAATCTCAAGTGTCTTAAAACCATAATACAGAAATGTATATTTTTCTTTCTTTTTGTCTTAAGCAGTATTTTTTTCTCAGCCCTAGATTTATCTTCATTCTACATTTTTCTTTTCCTTTCTAACCACTGTATTTATCTTCACTCTTTCTACCTCCTAGACATTAGGCTTTTGGTTTTTCATCCAGATTTCTAGAACTAGATTTGTCTTTGTTCTTTATCCTCCAACCCCAGGCAGAATATCCCTTCTGCTTTCAATGTGTATAGATATGTCAATATCTATTTGATGTAGTCCTGATGAGATCATTAATTCCAGACACCACGTTTGCTATCTCAGACCACAAAATCCAAAATAAACAAACAAGGTAACCTTTTAACTGAAAATATAATATGCAGAAGATTACACCAGAAGTGAAAATATTTCAGCAAAATAGATGAACTATAACCTCTCTATGCATATATACAGTAAGGCTGTAGTGCAACCCTGTGAGGTGGCTGGCCCACTTTTCCACTCGACAATGCTCCTTTCTACCTCCAGCGCCACCTTCCAAAAACCACACTGTCCACTGTTCTTCCTGCCATGTAACGTCTTGTCAATTACTACAAAACCGGCTCTAGGTTCATGAAGGTTATTGTCTGAAGATCCTTTTAAACCCCAGCCCTCAAACAACTAACAATTCAAACTGTACATTTTGTGGTACCTTTTTGCATAAAAGAACAGTGTAGCAAACACATATGGTCTTTTCTTTTTAATTTGAGGGATAATCTTCCAGGGCTTGAACTAGGCCAATTCTTGGAGCCATAGTCCTAGGCAATCCTGCAACATCATCTGCTCATTTAGTATAAAAAGGCTAGATGATGCTGTTGGGGCCTGAATAACATACAGTAGGCTACTTGTACATTGTCACTACCACCTGTCATGAAACAAACAACATCCTATTTTGTGTCTGTCACTCTCCTTCAATCATTAATTTATTCCTAGAACATTTAGCCCCTGAGATTATTCCACTGCCCTTTAACTATATAGGTATAGGTATATTACTGTTGGCCTCTCTTCAAGAATGCCGTAAACAGAGTATAATTCTGGAAAACTTCCCAACTGCCTGTGCCAAAACAGAAAAAAAACTAAACAAAACAAAAAAAATTAATTAAAGAGAAAGGAAAGATTGATAAAATTAGAATTAATATTAGCTGGGTGAAAACATGCAGAACACTACCTACCTCTTAAAAATTTGAAACCACAGGCTGTTTCTTCTGGTACTGTGGTTTGAACTGCATCCATTTACAAATGACCTTCTCCAAAATGCTGATGTAGTCCATCCTGAAGTGAGTGCTAATTTCTTTCCAAACACAGGCTTCCGCTAAATCGCCTTAGGACAAACTTCCAATTTCCTACATACTGCTCTTTCTACATGAACCCCCTGCAATCTGTGCCAAACCTCCATGTAGAACCACTCTTTACCTGAGGGACCAGATCACACTGAATGATATGAAATGACAAGTATGTGTCACAGGTGTCTGGTCACACTTATAGGTAATCTAACTTAGACACCATTAAAATATCCGACTACGCAACCCAGTTTTATTATGAGACTGGGAACTCCTGAAATTTAGCAATAATAGCACACAGGTTTCTTTAAATTGGGCGGTGAGTAAATGCACGATGAAAGACACAACAGTAATTTTAGAAAAAAGCAACAGTAAGTTCTATTACACAAGACAATACAAGGTACATTAAACAGATAAACGAACATAACAAAAACTAAACATATCAGGAATCAATTTCCCTTTTTTTAAAAAAGGAAAATACACAGTCCACACTCTAAAAGTCCGTTAAAAACAAGAATTGGAGGATACAACCTTTAGTGGTGCAGAGTCCAGTTTGGGCACTGTGTTACCCCAACACTTAATTGTTCAACTATCCATGGATGCACTCTGTTCCCGGGACACTCGTTCCCCTACAGAAGTTGTGTCAAATTGTTGACTCCCTGTCAGCGTCTCTTCGTTATTCCTTTTTCTTCCACTCTGGGCTCCTTGTGTTGCTGTGACCTAGGCACGCCTCATTTCTCGTCTGTCAGCTTTGCTGGGTCCTTTCATGCAGATTCCCTTTCTCGCTGAACCCACATCCGGCGTCTCTTTATGGAGCTGTCTCTTCCTCCCTGGAAGTGTTGCCGTCCTTGTGCCTCACATTGTGCCAGCCAGGTACCCTTGTCTGCCTGCGAGCCCCTGTGCCCTGTCCGAGTGTCTTGGCAGCGTTTCCTGTGGACTGTCCCCCCTGCCTTCTGCTGGCCAGGAGTTTATATTTACTTCAGCCCCTGCTGTTGTCAGTCCTGGACAAACAGTTTAATCAATGGCACATCTAAATAGCCTGGGTTTAACAATTAATAAAAACACAAGTTAACAAAATGTATGGTTACCAAACATTAATAAGTACAGATATGCTGATTAGGAACCAATATTTCCAAGCCAGGTAAATACAGGCATCCTCCAAGGCCAGACTTCAAAGCAGTGACTCCCTTGAAGGATAGCAAATACCATTAATAAGTACAGACAGCCTTTTAACTTCTCACCCCCCAGTCCCAATAGTGGGTGCCTAATGGAACCACCCAGTGCACAAAAAAAAATGTAAAAGTGTCCCCCTCTGACATATGTGCCAAGTTGTTTTGGTTATAAGCAACTCTTTGTTTAAACATGGCTTTTGTTATGGAAATGTGATGCCTTGCACAGAAATGCGAAAACAGTTTACCACTTGGATTCAGATAAGTTGGCTTGTTATACCCAATCATGCCATTCTGTTGAATCCATGGTTTCCTGCTCCCTCAACTCCATTTGACTAAAAGGTAAAGAGTCTACCATTATGTTCATTCTTGTTTTTGCTGGAACTATCATGTGAGTGAAATTTTTGCATCAAATATAGTCCATCCCTTCTCTAAGAACAATTTGTCGAGGATATCTGTTTCTGGTGTGAAGGGCTACAAACAACATAGCACAAAGCATCTTAAAGGCCTCAAAGTCCCTCCATCATAAGTGTTCTTGGAGGGGAACATTATACACTTGCCTGTTTTATTTCACAAACCACATTTCACAAACTCAGTTCGTTGTCATTATGTTAGGTGATGGAGGAGTTACAGTTCAGCCTGAAATTGATTTTCAGTTGATGTATGCATGTGTTAAGTGTGAGGTGCCATAACTGTGAAGTGCTGGAGATTGCTTTTCTAGATTTGTTTTTGTACCAGATAAGTCACTGAAAAAAGGCAATTACATATCTTTCCTATGAAACTAATGCAGTTTTTAATGCATCATTCCCCCTTGTGGTACATTTTTGCATGCAAGAAAGAGTGTAGCAATTGCATATGCTCTTTTCTTTTTAATTTGAGGGAAAACTTTCATTTGTATGTATTTTCTTTAACATATTCTTATTGTATGAAACCTGACAAACCAATCTTTATATACATTCCACCTAGATATACTCCTATATAATACAAATAAGAATTTACTTTTCACTATTCAGCTGAGCTTTCAGAAAAGCTTGCATTTTGATATTTACTGTATTTGCCTGTAACTGTGGTAGAACAGTAGCTAATGAAATTTACTAGGTTTCTTTTTTGTATAGTTTAGTCTTTATAAGAAACGTATGATTGATTTTATGATGGTAATTCGGACTTTATGTGGATTTTGTCTAGTAAATACTCCTAAGAAATCAAATGCAGGATATTGTGATGAATTCGATTATTTGAGGATTTTGAGAGATGTTGCTGTTGAATGTAAAGATATCCAAGCATTATTACTGCTTTCAAGGCTTTCAAAGTGTTCATCTTAAATTTGCAAACATTGAAAATGCTATAGTAAGTTTTCATTTTGAATATGAGAAATGTTTTATAACAGAGATTGTAAATTCAGGCCTGGTGACTTCAATGGCTACATGGTTTTATTCTAATTAATTTTACAATTAGCATGTCATTCTTAGTTTTTACTGAATTAATTTCTTACCTATCTGGCCTACAAATATTTCTAAGAAATTAATAAGTATGTGTGTTCTTTGTTATAGCTTAAAATGCTTGTTTTGGTAAAACTTTAGTTTAGGTATTCCAAAAATGCATCTATTACTCATTTACTCTAATATAACAAGACCTCAACAAAGCCATCTTCCAGTCTTCATGAAACTATCTAAACATCAGTAAAGTGTTTATTCATCTCTGCAATGCAAACTACTAACAATACTTCACTTTGGAGGGGTCTGAGGTGGCTTAACTGAGACACATTTCTCTTGATTTTATTTATTTAGTATAAGACCTGTGAATTTGTCATATTAGCAAGTCATTTTACCATCATGTCAATATGCAACACTACACAGAGATGAATAACCTCTCTACTGATGTTTTATAGGTATTGTGAAGACCAAAAGAAGCCTTTGTTAAGGTCTTGCTACATAATGAGTAATAGATGAATTTTTGCAGTACCTAAAGTGTTACTGTTGTTTCATTTGTCATTTGTCATTAAGAAACAGTTTTTACAAATAGCAAAATAAGTTCAAAAAAAGACAAGAGAAATTGTCACTGAAATAATTGCGCCTCTTTCGCATTCCGTGTTGTATGAATTTGGATAAATTTTAAGGAGCAAACTCTATAGATAACTGTGAATTAAAAAGAAAATGGCAAAAGAAATGTAAGCAATTAAAGAGTTAGGAAAATACACATTTTTCAGAATTACTTAATATCCATTTTAGTATATAATAAAACACAACAGTCTCTGTGTGTGTCTGGCCCCTATGAGTAAACTGATTGGTCAGTTTGTCTTTGGTGGTGTGATCGAAAAAGTTAATGTGAGTATGAGACACAAGAGGAGATTTTAAGGCGTAGGAGGCGTGTTGAGAGTTGACTTCAAAGGTGGGAAGTAGAAAAGGACAGGAGGCAAGCAAGGTGCTTCAAAAGTGACAGTTTGAGAAGCAGGCTTTACGGGAACGCAATTAAGAAGAGGGAGTGCTATTCAAGAGACGGTCCTGCGCACAAGGATTCCAAGGAAAGGTCTTTAAGGTACACGCAGAATAAGAGATAACAGATATTTAAAAATGTATTTTATTACTTGTTTTCAGTGGGTAATTTGGTATATAAGGTAATGGTAAAAAAGGTCTACTCACTAAACAATAATATCGATAAAAATTATGAATGAAACATTGATTGTTTATAGGCTGTATTATCAGACAAATATAGTATATAACCTATTACTTGGTCTTGGTGAACTATACTGGACACGACTATTGTATCTAGTTCCTATGCACAGTAACCATTATTTACTTCAACATAAGTGATACTAATTATATGACGTTAAAATAATATGTAGAATATGAAATATCTCCTTCCAGTTGCTAGAAAGGTTCTAAATGAAGGTGTTGAATAGAAGAAGAAATGTCAAGAATGGCAAGAAATGAAGGTGCCGTACATCTTTAACAGTAAATGAGTAAAGTAAATTAAATCGTTAGCATTAGTAATTGAAATTAGCATTGATCGTTTTAATTCAGAAAATGGTTGAATGAAAACCTGCAGCTCCTGTTAATCTTCAAGGACTGAGGCTAACATCCCTCATCTCCAGTGTTTTGTTGTTGTTTTTATAGGTTACTACTTTTTTCTGTTTTGTCCACACAGTGCCCGGCATACCTGATTTAATGTCCAATTCTTTTGCTCTGACCATAGGCATACTATAATCAGTGCAGGCAAAAGGATGTTACCTTGTATAAGAACCCCATCTGAGCCGGTATCATATGCAAGAGTTTAAACACTAGTTATTCAGACAGTTTTCTTATACCCTTATGTTTATTTAGGGTCATTAAAGAGTGAGAATCAATCAAACGAGTAATAGTTGCAAAGGATAAACGCACCCCACACATAAAATCACATACAGTAAACACACAAATGGTGGCATTTAGATTTTATTGACAATATTTCTGTAGTGTGAAGAGAGACATATTTAAAGAACAAAACACAATCTAATTAAAAAGTAGTAAACGCAGTAATAGTTTCAGAAGAAAATCCACACATGTAGTGTTCTAAACCTAATGATCCTGGAACCCAAGAGTTGATGCCACCCAATTTCAAAATCAAAAGGGCATACAGTAAAGTAAATAGAAAACAATATGGGTCATGCATATTGGTTTTAAAAATAGGCTTTGTAATCTCCATTTCTATACTCCTAAATCACTACAGCAAGCACAGATGCCTGACAATAGTAGCTCATTCACTGTATTCATTGCATTTGTCAGACCCTGGGGTGAAGCAATTAAGAGGAGTCATGATGTATTCACTGTCCATTACAATTTCTAACTGTGTTAAAGACAGCTACTCTCCAACCATCCCAATTGTTTAATTTGTATCTGTAGTCATTTTGAATGTCTTCATCATTCTCACACATTTAGGGAATATACACTAAGTAACAGCAGAATTTTATTTAAACATTATACAGTAGGTCTTGAACCAAACAAATGCTTTTTGCTTGTATCTGCCTAAAATAAAATCAGATTTTCAAATGTGGCATTATAATTTATACAGCAATTTTGCAAAATAACACAGTTGCTCAAAACCTGCTGAATGCTGATTTAGTAAATCAGTACTTAATTTAAGTCAGTATTAATTTGTCTTCTGCCCTCACACAATTTATTATGTTTGTTAACAATGTGATCTAGTAGTAGAAATACTCATTTTATATTTGCAGCCAACTTTTAAGGGTGAATGAAAAACTATGAACTAATAATCAGTTCCCGCTGGTATAAATGATTATCAGGTCAATTTAGCTGTTGTACAGTATTCCTATTTTGTATTAGAAAAAGCGGAACATTAATGCACATATGATAATTCAACTATGCTAAGGAACTCCCCTGCTTTGGGGAGAAGGAGGCAGCCACAAGCCTTAGCCAATGTTTCAACAGCAAATTGCCCTAAAGTACAGGAAAACTGAAAGAGCCCATCCCATATAATGGTTGGTAGGATGGGCATATGTTGTATCAAATTTAAAAGTAATTTGTTTTCCCCTTGCATTAAAAGAAAATATTGTAACTAAAGTGTTTATTGATCCTGGAGATACAGAAATTTTATTTGCTTGGATTTCACTTCAAGGTGCAGTACAGAAGTAAAAATAATTAAAGGTACTGTTACATATTGCCAGTATTGACGATGAGCCGACTGGTGAGGGACTTATTACTTCAGTAACCTCAGCTATCACTCTGTCTATTGGCTCTCTCCAAACAAAACATATTTTGTTTTTCATCCTTCCCATTTCAATTCCCACAATTATGCTGGGGTTTCCCAAGAAGCATTCTTCAGTAATTGACTGGGAGAATTGGAATTGGTAGCATGGAGCCTACAATGCATTTAAAACTGACTTCAAACTTCTCTTCAGCAGGCAGTTATATTGGGTCAACTTACTGTGTTTCCAGAGTTTTCAAGTCACTTTTTCCACCCCATATGGCTTATGGTTGTGCTATCAATCTGATTCCTGGGGCTCATCTGCCTAAAGGTTGCATTTGTTCTCTATTTCAAATTGCATTTTAAACCATACATGATTACATTAGAAATAATTTAGCCACTAGATTTATTCAATAGTCCTTTGGAGGGTGGTATTTTTTTTGTTTTTGTTTCCAAAAAAGAAGAGTCTCTCCACCCCTGCATTGATTTTTGTAACTTAAATAAAATAAATGTTAAGAATAACTACTTTCTTCCCCTTATTTCATTTCTCCTTGATCAAATTACTGGGTCTTCTATCTTTACTAGGGTTGATCTGTGTAGTGCATATAATTCATTCGTATTACGGAGGAGGATGAGTGAAAGGGTGCTTTTAATATAACCTCTGGGCATTATGAACATCTAAACATGTCATATCAACTGGTAAATTCACCAGCAGGTTTTCAGTAAAGAAAAGAAAATCTTTTGTATCCTTCAGTATTGTTATGACCCCCTGATCATATTTACATTTTTTCCAAAAATATGGATTGCCACTTTTCATATTTTAAATAAGGGCTGTATTGTCTCAGGGCTAATATTTGTTTTACTAAAATTGAGAAGTGTGAGTTCCATAAAATTTCTGGTATGTTTCTTAATTACTAGTGATGTGCAAAATGATTCTTTTTAGTGATTCGATTCATTTTGTTCAGTGACCAAAATGATTTAAATCTTTGAATCACTGATTCATTCACTTCAAAAACAACAACAAGCTATATTCTAGCTTAAAATTTAGCATAGTATCATAACTGTGTAACAACTTTAACCACCAAACAATACAAACAGTTTATTGAATTTTGACAATAAGTACAATTTCAACAATAAATTGAAAAACAAAAATCATACAAATAGAACCTTTGAATAGTGCACACATCACGATAAAACTGTGAGAACATTTAAATATGACAGTTATTTTCAGTTTTGATTTTAATCTCCCGCATTTTCTTTTATATCCTGTCCTTTCTGATGCAATCTGTGTGAACTGTGATTCAATGTACTGTGAGTCCCTTGTCTACAGTTAGTCCAAAAACTTATTCTTTCAGTGAACTACTACAGTGTACTGTACTGTAGTTCATTCCTCATTTCAGTACACAAACTGATTCTTTCAGTGAATTAGTTTAGTGTACTGTACTGCATGTCTCTTGTCTGCAGTTCATGAATGAACTTGCGATGGTTCTCCAGATCAGTAGGAGGCATGCTGGTTCACTCAATCAGTCAGCATACATACTGAGACGATCAAAGTCACTCAGTCACAATGAACTATTCAATGGGAGGTGCTTGGTGTCATCTACTAAGTTAGTCATTGGCTAGTTGTCATCATGGCCATTTTGCCGAAACAATATACTGATAGATAAGCAATTTCTCAAAGACAGCAGCCATTTAAGTGAAATTAAGATGATAGCTCCAGACTGTTGCAGAATGCAATATAAAATGTAGCATGCACTGCACATGCCTCGAAAAAATTTGTCCTTTAATGTCCGTGAACCAGTACATTCGTTCAGAGACCAAGAGAAGTACGAAATAACTAGTTTGTTCATTCACTGAACATCGTTATTTTAGTTGTTCAGGTATACAGATGGACCCAGAGAAGGTCTCTATTATCCTTAATTTGAAACCCTTGAAAGCTGGAAGCAAATTGAACATTATGTAAGATTTGCTCATTTCTATTAACAGTTTATAAAAAAAAATTAGTTCTTTGATTGGCATGATTAAGGCAATTGCAAAAAAAGGGTGGGGAAACAAAATTTTGGACTCCCAAGCCCCAACAGGCATTTTTATACTTAAAGCCAAATTTACTTCTGCTCATATTTGCAACTGAGTGATTGAGTCAGTCAATCAACTTTTATATAGATAAGAAAATAAAAGGGAACACCTGAAACATTTAAACAGATTTTTTTCACATTGTTTGGAGTAGATTTTAAATTAGCAGACAGCTCACTCCAATTCTTTCTTCAGAAAATGGTGTCCATATTTGTTAAATACATCAACTTCAAGGTCTCAAATTCACACAGAGTAAAATAAACACATCACACTTCCTCCGTTGGCTTTTTCTTCTTCCTACAATGCATCCTAATGCTATCTTTTCTCCAGGCAAACAATGCACACACACCCTGCCATCCACATGATCTAAAAGAAAAAATGATTTTTAAGACTGGGCAACCTTCTTATATTGTTCCATAGTTCAGTTCTGACATTCTTGTGCAGTGCACAGGGGTCAGGGGTCAGCATGAACTCTTTAACAGGTCTGCTGCTACATAGACACATATGCAGGAAGCAGCAATGCATTGTGTGTTCTGAAACATTTTTTCAGCAACTACATTAGCTCTTCTGTGGGATTAGACCAGACGGGCTAGCTTCCACTCCCTACATGCATCACTGAACCTTGGGTTTCCACGACTCTGTTACTGGTTCACTGTCCTTCCTTGAACCATTTTTGATAGGTAGTATCCACTGTATACTGGGAACACCCCTTAAGACCTACTGTTTGAGATGTTCTGGCCCAGTTTTCTAGCCATCACAATTTGGCCCTTGTCAAAGTCGCTCAGATCCTCACCCTTGTGCATTGTTCCTGCTTCCAACACATGACCTTCAAGAACTGACTGTACACTTGCTGTCTGTTATTTTCCACCATTTGACAGGTGTCATTGTAACAAGATAATTTCTATATATAAAATTACACAGTAGATCTGAACAATAACAAAAAACTAAATCAGAATAATAAGAATGCTCCTTTATCGTATCACTAATAGCAGTATGTGAAGCAAAGGAATCAGCATTATTACTATGATTAGCAGTCTTTTGTTAGTTTTTGTAAATTTTCCTGGACAGATTTTCAATAAGCATGTGTCCAAAAAGATATCTTTAACTTCAAGGAATCTAAAAATAGCCCGTTGCCATGGTGATCTATCCCAGAACCACCCAGGACTGAACAACATGTGTCATGTTAGCCTCACAGAGCATCATGGGGTTCTGGGAAAAAGGTTTGACTAAGTCAGCCACTAGGTAAATTTTAAGGAAATAATTATTCAGCAAGCAAGGTCACTGGCAAATCCAGTAAACTTACTGCAAAAAGTGCCTTTTTGGGACACCCTATGGGTTGGGGTCCCCGACTTCTGCCCTAGTAAGCCTTTGCTAAAATCCGGGCATGCCTGCATAGGCAATATCATTTTCCATTTTAGCCTACAAAGGAAAATGTAGTAATTTTAGGGTTTACCTTTTATTCATTCACACCCATTACATTAATATGCAATAAGTAATTATTACAAATGGTGACCTCAATGTTACATTGGTTGGTTAACACAAAGAACAACACAGTCTCATTCACAAGACTCATTCTATGGCCGTTCTGGATTCATTCTTCATACAATCAACTAGGCCATTTATCTGAACATGATACACTTTCATTAATTTATTGACATAGAGACTCTTCATCAGCAAGCACTTACGCAGAGAACAAGAGAAATG
Source organism: Erpetoichthys calabaricus (assembly GCF_900747795.2). Classification (NCBI taxonomy): domain Eukaryota; kingdom Metazoa; phylum Chordata; class Cladistia; order Polypteriformes; family Polypteridae; genus Erpetoichthys; species Erpetoichthys calabaricus. The sequence continues at coordinate 117,457,445 of NC_041397.2, read as the reverse complement.
TCATTGTAACAAGAGTGTAAAGTGAAAAAAAGTATACTGGTAAATCATTATAGTTTTGGAGTGCCTCTCTGCTCCAAGACCCTTTGAAGAAAAATCAGATTCTGGATGAAGAACGGCTTCTGTCTACAACAAACTGGGCTGTACAGAGAAGGTTCTTTCAACCTGACAATGAAATGGCCAAAAAACAACAAAGTCTGGGTTTTGCAGTCACCTTGTTAAACCTTGGTAAAGTTAGGAATATGTGAAAGGGACAAAAAAAATATTTTCTCAAATAAGCTTGAAGGAAGAAGTTTTGATAAATGTACAGTCTATATACTGTACAAGTATATATTTATGGGTGGTTGTTTGTTATGTTATCAATAAATATGCAAAACATCAAAATATTTTTTTACTGAAGCATGATAAACTATGTATTTATAGCCCTGTAATTTTCACGTTTTCCCCCATTCTTTACCTAGTTGAAATGTGATTTTAATGATTAGTCATAAAAACTCATTAGTGTAGAAGTTTATAATAAAAATTCAGAATCAGGAAGTGGCAATTAAACTGGTAAATCTGGAGATGTTTTAATTTTAATGAAGTAATTCATATTCATTAATCAAAATGTTATAATTATAGTACTTATTTGTTATTTTAAGTATACTTTCCTTTAGAATATACATAGTAAACAATATAATAAACAACCAATTAATTTCACCATTAATAACTGAATCTGGTATGAAATATTAGATAGCTGCTGTTATTGACACTTTATTTACTGGTGTGAGTTTGTGTGTATGAATGAACCTTGCGATGAACCAGCATCCCATTTCAGTTGGTGTTTGCCTTAAGCTCTTGGCTATAGATTAGTCTTTAGCATTCTGTGGTTATGCATTGAAAGAGCAGATTCTGACTTTGTGTGAATGTGGGTGTGTGCATTCATGTGCCCTGCAATTGACTGGCACTGTGTTAAAGGTTGGGTCCTCCTAATGGGCACACCAAGGAACCCAACTTACTTTGTACACCACAGAACTTCATCTATATATGTTTCAATGGTTGTATTGTATATGTAGTAGTAATATGTATGTAAAGAGTAAATGACTTGTCAATCTAACCTTGTGTCTGAACTGCTTTTGTGGGTTGTAGTAGGTACCGGTAATGGCTGGTGTTTTAATTACTTTTAACAAATGTTTTGGAGCCATTAGTAGATCTAGCTATAAAGTGGTGAATTGCTTTCAGTTACATTGATTACATTTTCTGCAAACCCACTGCATGTTTTACATTTAGAGATTGAAAACCGAATACCTATTTAAAAAGAAGAGCTGACAGTTTCATCACTATAGTGTAGCATTAGTAACACAATTTAATTCATATGTACTGGTAATACAGAGCATTGCCCGTCAACAAGCATTGCTCTAATTGGTTGCATAATGTCACTTTATAAAACTGACAACTGTCATATGCTTTAAAGTTCATTTGATGAACTATTTAGTCACCTGTCTTTTGATTATATGTGATATTTTGATTAATGCATAGTTCAATTCTTTTAAATATTAGTTTTAGTTCTGTGAAAAAGATTTTACAATGTATTTCATCATTCTGACCAGATGAGGTGGTTCTGCAGCAGTCCTCGTACCCCTAGAAGGACACCACCATAACTCAGATAAGTAATAGACAATTTGTTAACAAAATAAAGCACACAAAAATAGTATAATGTGAGGAATTAACAATATTCAAACAAGTTAGAAAATGTGCTCTTGACCTATCATTCTGGTGCGTTTGATGGCAGTGCAGGCACTGTAGCCCTCAATGGACTTAGTTCAGTAGTAGGTTCTAAAACCTTCTCAATCCATTTTGGGGTTGTATAGCCAGAAGATATGCCACTGGGACTTGATAAAAGGCTGAAAACAGGCCTGGGCAGGACTCTAGTCTCTCACATGGACTCTTCTTACTCTCACACACACACCCCATATTCATATAGAATGAAAATCTGCAAGTGACAGATAACCTAAATAAAAAAAAAACTTTTGGAATTAATTCCTTCTGTGCTTAAGCATATCTGACTGTTTTCATTTTCATGAAATGGGACTTGCAAAGCTATTCAGTTATGACAGATGTTATGGAATAACAGAAGTGAAAGGCAAACTTTATTACAGCGAGGACATAAGGTAAATGTGGCACTCTGATGGTAAATTATACGGTTAGCAGTTTTTCAAAGTTCCATGCTGGAACACTTGTGTAGCATGTATGCCCACGTTAAAGCCTATCCTCAAAATGCCTGCTTTATCTCATCATCACTAGAGAGGGATCAGGGCACAGCACTTTAACAAATGAACACACGGGATTGTACATGATGCTTGAAATATAAACAAATAAATTCTGGTGCTCTGTTTTTGTCTGCTTCTTGTTCCTTGTAGTGATGCTGTTTAAAGTTTCATGGGAGTTTTCTGCATTTTGTATATATATATTTTTTGCATTTTGTATATATATTGTGATGATGTTTGTTTTGGCGAATCAATGAACGCATAGTGTGAAATCAGGACTGTCCCTGTCACCAGAACGTGTGGTCACTCTAGTAAATTATAATGTCAGTAAAACAGAAACACCACAGGGTACTTCATTCCTATCTAGATAATGTTTTGTTTTCCTTGCTTGCATTTTTCCTTGGTCTCACACTGTTTCAGCATAACATTTGTGCATGTGCAGCAGCCTGAATTTTTCAGTTCATCCTTGGAGCTTGAAGGATAAAACCCTGTCAAATGACAACTTTAATACAATGCGATATAGCATTTTGCCTAATGACCAGAAACTGGAACTTAAATATATGGGACCACATCAACCTGAATTTGGACTAAAATTTTGAATATGTTTAGTTTTAACTCTGTGTTAGTCGTGTAGTGTGCCATTTATTTAATGAATATTCATTTGCATTTCTGTTTTTTAGTGTTGAATATTTGAGGTATGCTGGAAAATATTTTAATACTGTCCTTTGGTTGTTGTACTGTATGACAAAATTATTTGATAAAATATCTTCATTTTCTGTGATTTTTCGTGACATTATTTAGCTAATGTTTTATCATCACTGAGGCTGATGGTCACTCCGATCTTCCACAGCTCCTTCAGTGTAGCTCTAATGATCTTTCCTTTACCTTGTGTATTGTCTGCACATTCACTCCACTGTCTCGATTCCACGTCACTCACTTGAGGTCAAAGGCAGCACTATATACAGTCACTTTCTCGGATACTGTGAGTACATTCAAACCAGGATGCCCCCTTTTGGCCATGTACCCAATCCAGTGGATTTAAGCAGAGGTGCAGAATCTCCTAGGATCTCAAGAACTGTTCGCATCTCTCTCAATCACTCCTTCTTTGTCTTTTGCTGTTGGTCTCTCACACATACACACACCCACACCCGTTATGCTAGACTAAAGTATTGAGTTTTCACCCTGGATGTAAAAGCGGAGACTGAAGGGGAATATCTTATAGTAGTGGGCAGATAATTCTAAAGATTCAGGGTCCTGTAACTAAAAGCTCGACTCCCCACTGTTATTTTATTAATCCTCTGAATCTTAAGTAGGCCAAAACCTCAATGTGTGCTCTTGTTTATAAGTAGTGATAAGTTATAAATAAGCAGGACCGGGCCATTTAAGGTTTATGTGTTAAAAGGAGGATTAAGTTAAACTTAACTGTAAGCCAGTTCAGGGACTTGAACTGTAGTTATGTGTTCATATTTTCTGGTTTGTGGAATAGCTCTTACAGCAGTATTTCTGAATTAACTGAAAGCTGTATGAAGAACAAATTCCAAACTGATTCAGTAAAACTAATGGTGTTTGAAACTGAGCATCATTTCCCACCAATAACTAACATTTCAGTTTTATCAGTTTTGACAAGTAGTTCTCATCCATCCACTCCTTTAACTCACTGGTACAATTCATTTAAGGACAGCATCAGAAAAATGCCACTTGGTCTAAAAAAAATGTATAATTAGGTACCATCTGCATACAAGCAAAAATTAATGTTTTTTTATGATAGTGTATAACGGAAGCATGTGAAGAGAAAACAGTAAAGGTCCGAGTACTGAGCCCCGCAGGACACCATATTTAACTTCTGAGAATAATGACAAGGTACTGTCAGCACATTTCTGTACATATTGGAATCAATTTGATAAATACTATCTAAACCTGGCAAGCATTCTGCATGTGAGTCCAATGTAATTTTCCATCTGGTGTAGCAAGATAGAATGGTCAATGGTATGAAATGCTTTTCTTAAATCTAACAACATAATACAACTGTTACCATTTAGGATGCTAAAACATCTTTAGTAAAATATCTAAGTTCACTTGGATAATCAAGAAAAGTAGTTTTTAGAAATAACTAGTCAAATCAGGCCTCTGATTTGATTCATACAGATGCTTTTTCCATGTCTTCTTTGCTGATGTACAACATCCCTAAATATGCTGTATTTTGTAGCAAACTATGTAACCTTTTAGAGTACTCTCATTTTATTAATGTTATCTTGTAATTTAGATGACTAACCGCCACAACAAAAAAGTAATATTATGGAGGAGGATGGGTAATCAGACTGCTGGGAATTTAAATTGCATGTGGCTGAAAGTCTTCTCAATAGATAGGCTACTAAAGCACAGATTAACACAGCTAATTGACTGCATATGTCTTTCCCCTGTTTAAACACAATTTCATTTAATATGCATTGTATGGTTACACTTCTGGAAAAGAAGCACATTTGTAAAAAGGTTTTTGCTTTAGAGTCATTTCTACATAATTAAATTTCAAAGAGACACAATACATACTAAAAAAGAATCCAAAAACACTCATAAATATGAATCCAGGAAATGCAGCATCATTTATTATCCCCGTAACTCATCATAAAGGGGAAACGATGGTTTTATTGTACAATGTCCACATTCTTATTTTGACCTTTTGCAGTTCAAAGGCTTTGTCTTACAAAGAAAGAATGAGCTGTGCTCCAGTGTCAAATATTCATTAACCTTTAGGTTCTGAAATATGATTACATACATAATGCATGTGTAGTAGATGTGCTTCGGCTTCATGCCACATTTCTGTGAAATATTTGTAAATACTGTTCTTTTCTGTAATACAACTGAAGAAATTTACTTTAGCTTTCCAATTATTTATTTACTAAACTAACATCAGCCAAAACATTTCCTGATGCAGAAAAATATTGGCATTCATTATTCTGAATGTTCACTTCAGGACATCCTTGTGGATTTGATATCTAAGACACAAGGTTTCAATTTCAGTATTTTAATTATGGGATATGTAACTTGTTTACAACTGGGCAAACATAATCAATAAAATTGTTTTCATTTTAATCATTTGTCTAATGGCCTGTTTTCAAACACATTTAAATCTCTCTATAAGGTTGCTTGGAGATTAGGCCTATGCAAGGGTATTTAGCTCACGCAGAAACCAACCCAGAACAAGGCAGAAGTCCAGTGAAGAACACTTTGACACGTATTCACATTCAATCCATTACACATTAGAGAGTACATCTAAGACATAAGTGATAAGTTACATAATTAGTATTACAGATAATTAATGGATCAGAGCAAACATTGCAGCCTTTATGCCATAAATCCTGTACAAATGTTTTTTGATTGTGGTATTCTGTGTTCATTTTCTCAAATATGAGTGCAGTACTGTATGTTGTCTGTGCACTGTATTAAAAAATTGTATATAAAATATCTTAAATCCTTAATTAACCATTATATAGTATATAAATCTATTTTTAAATATAAACATACAAACACTTTATAAACAGCTTTATATTTGTGGTTAGGTGGGATTGGTTAGTAATGTTACCTTGCAGCTCAGTTCTGGACAGGTCAGTTTTAGTGCACCATTCACACCTTTTCTCTGTTTTAGTGTGTTTATTATTCCAGGCACTCTGGGTAAAGGCAAGGCAAACAGATAAGATTGATGGGCAACTATTAATTGTCTGTGTATAAGTAATCATAGTTGAGGATATTGAGTGTACCCTTAGAGTAACCTAGACCCCTAAGCATGTTATTTTCCTACATTGTGCTTGATTATACCAGAATAATGCCCAACCTCCCCCTGATTGTGCAGTCTAGTAACACAAAAGAAATATAAGAAAGTTCAGTTTCCACTCTTTTTTTCTTAGAAGACTGTTCCTTTAATTTGGGAAGTGACATGTACATATTATGTAACTCTGTGATGGCCAGTGCAGTTTTGTACACTATAGTTTACTGGGCCATTACTTCAAGAGGGGCCCACCAAATCAACAAGCTTATATTGAAACTCTTACATCAATTGGATGTTCATATTGCATTCTTTGCATATATTGGTGAGGATGCAGTGAATACAAATCATGGGTAAATAATTTCAAAAATGTTTCAAAAAGCCTTTGATACAGTCTCACACTGAAGAAAATTGAAGTCAGCAACACAGCAGTCAGCATCTAGCAAGTATTTGTGGTTGTCAATTGTGTCACATCTGTGTAAACTATTTAATTTTTTTTCAGGACAGATATACAGTAGATGCAGTCATACTAGATTTGAATTGCTGGAAAAATTTATTTAAATGGTCAAACAAAAAATTAGATATGAGCAAAACATCAAAACTGAAGTGTGAAGGTAGCGTTAGTATCCTACAGCAATATTTATTTAAACAAAATGGGTATGAAAATAATTTTTATTATATGGACGTTTCACTTGCATTGCTTCCCTATAATTTTAGTACAAGTGGGGCATTAACTACCCCCAACTTTAGGATTGGGGGAAACTGCTCCTATACCTCCCATTAACATAGCCTATAATTGTCCCCTTGGAGATTTAAATGCTCTGGAATCTTCTTGGGAGTGTAAACGGCCAAGCCAACTTGCTGAGCTTATGAGGGCCAGGCTTACTTAATAAGAGCTGCCTAATACTTTTTGTTAGGACTACAGGACTGGTTTTTGATTTCGAGGCCTGCCTTTGAATTTCTCAAGTTCAGAAGGTTGATGGGTCAAGCCAGGGTGGATTATTACTAAAAATAAACACGAGAAAACCAAGTATCAAAATTTAAAACACAAACCTAAAATCATTGTCAAAATGTCCCACTGCTAATTCAAAATCATTATCCTTTACTATGCTAAAAAGTTGCTTGTTTTGATAGAGAGAGATCCAAAGCTTGGTTGTCAGAGTTTGTGTTGTCATCTTCTATAATGATGGCATGATGGTGTTACCTGCCATGCTCACGTGTCCATGAGTGGATGTTAATTTTACGTCTTGAACCCAACAAATAAATGCTATGAGTAAAGTATTAATAAATAAGGTCTGTGGTGTGCTGAAGTAATATCTAAATATCCACAATAATAAATTGCATTGCTCATAGTGTAATGACATTTAGGAGGGATATGTAAATAGTTATTGTGTGAGCCATTTGAAATCACACAATAAAGAAGAATAAGATACTCTATTTTCATGCAGTGCAGGCAGTCTATTAGTCTGATTTACAGAATTATGTATTAAAAATAGCAGTCTGAGAAGCCATTTAAGTGATGACAGGAACCTTTGCAATTTTGCTTGCATTGCCAGCAACCATCATAATGTCAACATTATGATTCATAAAAATATTCTGTCATTTTTGTAGATTAAAAAGTAGTTGTAGAAAGAGATTTTTTTTATGTTCCCTCCTACTATAAATTTTGCAGTTTTTTTTTATTTATATGTGATTCGACTAAAATGTTAAGGTAGCTGGAAATTTTTCTTGGGCTTCATCAAAAGTTCCCCATGTAAAACAAAGTTTTGAAGCGTACAGAATCATATTCTCAAGTTTGTTTTTTTGTTTTAAATTAGTTTTCACAGTGTAATTTTTTTGTTTTGTCCCACACAGCAAGTCCTCCAACTTACAGGGTAAACATGGGAGTTGGTGGCAGGAATGGCATTCCAGCCACTGTAGGAAGCACGTCCGGGTGGGTTTAAAAGGGGCCGCCTCCCCCAAAAATCACCCTTAGTCCAGGCCTTTCTCTGCAATGCATCTTCTCCTGACCGCCTCTTGGAGGAGAGGAGTGGAGGTGGTCAGGAGAAGATGCATTGCAGAGAAAGGCCTGGACTAAGGGTGATTTTTGGAGCGGCACTGGGTTGTGCATGGCACTTTGTAACATAGCAAAAATGAATAAACATGTGTTGGTATTTGAACCTTCGGTGTCTGCCTGTCGGTGTCCAGGCTGCTTTCCACAATATATATACCGTATATATTGTTTTATATATACTGCATATTAAAAGTTATTGCCAAACTGAAAAGGAACAAAGGTAAAAGACAATTTGTCTGTACAGACTTCTTCAAATGTGTAACCTTATTAAGTATATATATTCCAAAAGATGGTGGGGGGGGGGTGAGGTTTATCCCATGAAGCATTAAGTGCCACTAAGAAATTAAAAACAATCAGCAAGCTTTAGCCCCAGTGAAGCGACATGATAACACCTGCATTGTAAATGGCTACACAAAACCCTTAAAATTGTAGATGACTTGTGCGTTAATGGAATATCACTGTTAACAAAAGCAGCTTCATTGTCTCTAGGTGACCTTATTGCAATACAAGTTCAGTAATTTGCTCCGATTACATTAGGAAAACTGGACACTGCTGCAAAATGCTATTTTATGTTGTCAAAAACATGTTATGGTTTATGTATGTACAACAACATCGTTTGAAAAATTAATGAAGTGACTCATTGGTCGGTTAATGACTTTCAGCACAGTGGGCACTATGGAGTGAAGCACCATACCTCTGTGACAATGATGAGATGGCCTACAGGAGGGAGGTAACACTCAAATGTATGGTGCCATAACAACAGCCTCTCCCTGAATGTTGACAAAAAATGGAGGTCATTGTTGACTTCAGAAAGAGCACAGGCAGCCAGACTCTACTCCACACTAATAGCTGCCCTGTCCAGACGATTAGCAGCTTCAGGTTCCTGGGTCAGCAGCCTTTTGTGGTCAGTCAACACCACCTGCATGCTCAGAAAGGCTCAGCAATGGCTCTTTTTTATGAGGATGCTAAAGAGCTTTGGGGTGGTAACTAAAACACAAGTGAACTTTTATCATTGCACTATTGAAAGTATCCTTACTAGATGCATCATGGTGTGATCTGGTAACCTGACTTGACAGGATCACATACTCATCCAAAGGATTATTCATACAGCTTCTAAAATCATTGGGGCTGACTTTCCAGAGCTTCATATCATCTACTGAACCAGATGTCTAAGGAGAGCAAAATCAATTATTTCATCTCATTCATTCATTTATCTTCTTCTACTATTATTTATTTACTGCATGTATTTATTAATACATTTATTAATGGCATAAGAATTTCACAATGCTTTTGAAGTGTATATGACAATAAAGATCTCTAATCTAATCTAATTTAATATTCCTAACCTGTCAGCCAGTTTCATGAGAAGTGACAAGAGGTAACCGATATAAAGACAAAAAATAAAAAAAGTTCTACAGTGCAAATACACAGCATTAGCCCTCTTAAAAGGGAACTAAAGTACAGACTATATATCATGTTCATCTCTTTTGAGGTTTAATATGTTTTTCACATCATCACATATTATAATAATGGCTCAGTGATAGGAATTATATGTGTGAGTCATCATTTCGCTAATTGATCATGTGTCCCCAGATATTACAAAATCTGAAACTAGTATCCCTAATCTGAAATTTCAGATTTCAGATATTTTTGGACTTCCTAAGACACTCTCCCTCAATGCCTCCATTTTCAGGGAGACAGCAAATTAAACTGAACAAAACACTTGATGCTGTGAGAAAATAAGCTAAAATAGCTGTGATCCATTCAGGATTACAATTGCACAAGGTTCATGAACTTTAATGATTTATATGTACCTTGTATTAAGTGCACCAAAGATACAGAAACTGTCACACACATACACACACACATATTGACCACTACATCTTTTTGGCACCATGCATTTGAGAACTGCTTCTATCTGCTACAATATATTTCTGTCCTTCTGACTATTGCATGTGTATGGAATAACAGTAAATAGAGTTTATACAGTATAAACAGTGTGGTCTATGTAAATATTACATTTTTAAATGCTGCAGCTATATAGATTGGCTATATTATGGCATGGACTGTTTCTATTTCCAATTAGATAGTAATGCTAACTTCCTTTAGTTATTCATTTAGACATGCAGTCAGAAGGTGGATGCTGTGCAGCCTCGTCCATTGTCTGCTGCAGTCATATCAGTGTCCTTAGGTACATTTACTAATTTGGGTGTTTTGAGTACTGAAATCTGCATCTCTCGTGGCTCTTCATTATCAGCAGTCCTTTTCACATCCTTCTGACATATCATTCACTTGTATACAAGGGGGGACCCAAAAATTCCTTGAATTAAAAAAAAACAAAACTATCATGCAACTTTTCAATTCCCTTTTAGTTACTGTCAAAATACTCTCTTCTGAACATTTCCTACACTCATATTTTGTTATTGTGTCCCGAGCTCCAGTTATTTTTTTCCTGGATTTTTAACATGGTAGCAAATCATCTTCCTTTCAGTCAAAATTTTGATTTCAGGAACAAAAAATGTCACAGGGAATGCCGAATACGGGAGGTTTGAGGGAACAACCACATTGTTTTGGTCAAAAACTCTTTGACTGACAGTGCAGTGTGTGCATAAGCTCTGTTATAGTGCAAAATGCAGTGTTAGCCACTTGTGATAGAACCAGAGTGCCAGTGAACACCAAACCCCAAACACAAAGACACAATACAGTCCCGGATTCAAATAAATGAATGATTATTGCACGATATCTCAATGTACAGCACAAAGCACAAGCTGTCTCTCCACAATCACCTCTCCTCTCTCCATCACACAACCCTCCTCCAGTTGAGTGTTGCTCATCTCTTCCCAACTCTGACTCGCCTGGACAAGGGAAGTGTGGTCTCTTTTATTGAGGACCCAGAATTACTTTCGGTGCCAGGGCTTTTGCCCGTTTGAAATACTTATGGGTCATAAGGAAGTTCCCAATAACAGGGAGTGTAACTCCCAGCAGCACCCTCTTGTGGCAACCACGGACCCCAGCAGGGCTGCGTTACCAGACTACATTTTGCCCTACTTGTTTCCAAATGGGCACCAATATCCAGGGCTGCTGGCATTTAGTGTCCTGGGCGAATAAATGTTCTACAGTGATAGTCCTTCCCTGTCCTCCTCTTCTGTCCCGGCCAGGGAAGGTATCACACATATGTTTGGTTGGGACGCCTGTCCATTTTTACTGGGGCTTCCTGCTAAGGTATGGAACCATGTTATTCCGATGGGCTTTCTGTTCATTCACTTGAGCAGTCTCTTTTGGGTCTGGCAACTTTCTTTCCCTTGGCTGGGATGCCTGTCCGGGTAAGGAACCATCCCCTCTTCTGGCCGGGATGCCCGTCCAACCTGTGTGGCACTTATACACTCCACAGGATGTTTTTTTACTGTTCCTTTCCTGCTGATGCCTCCTCAGTTTAGTGTAATGTAACTGATTAACAGGAAAATATCTTAATTAACAAGTCTGTTAGTGTCAGAAATCACCATCAATGCTGTCTTGATGTTTGATATGATCTGACATGCCGAATTCATGGGCTCAACTGTAGAATAAATGTCAGAAACATGCATCTGTGTCAACTCAGCACAATGCCACTTGGTGACTGATTAACAAAACTACACTAGACATAGGCTGAAGGGTGCCAAAATATCATTTGAGATGCAATTGCGAGAGCACCAAACTCCAAATGGAAGCCCTCCCCCTTTGATTTAATAAACGATCTATGATGTCTATGATCGTTCAGAGAATCGGCTTCAAAGTTAAAAAGTATAAAACAGGAGAGGATGCGACAAAGGCTGCTTGAAAATAATGACAGAGTCTGAGAAGCAGGCTTCAGTGGAACACGCTAGAGAAAGGGAGAACCAGTGACGAAAGGTTCAGACACACATGGATACTGAGGAAAGGTGCTGAAAGTATACATAGGACACGTGAGAGTGAATATTTCTAAATTATTCTGTTACCTGTCTTCAGCTAGTGGAAGAGTTTATGCATGTGTGTGTATGTGTGTGTGTATATATATATATATATATATACTGTATATATATATATGTATATATATATTGTGAAAACCGGCCACGAACACGAACAGACACCAAGACAGCTATGTCTGAAACACACTGTTTTATTGTGTTTTCCTTCTGCCAGTACAGCACAATGCCCAAAACACTCTCAGTCCTTATTATTTTCTTCTCCTGCCGCCTCCACTCCTCTCTCGTCAAGCTCCGTCACGCTACCTCCCAACTCCGGCTCCCGGAATGGAGTGAAGCAGCCCCTTTTTATCCAGTACCCAGATGTGCTCCAGGTGCTTCCTGACGAGCTTCCTGCAGCACTTCTGCCACACCTGGAAGCACACCGGGTGTGTCTGTCTTCGGGCTTAGCAGCACTTCCTGTTGTGGCAGAAGTGCTACAGTCCATGTTGCCTGGAACGTTTGGGAGTCCCCTGGCGGTGGCTACGTGCCCAAACAGGGTGGAGCCTCCCAGCTCTGATCTTGTGGCTCCCCTGCACCCCAGGGCGGTAGCCCTCTCGTGTCCCGGGGGAGGTATCGACGCTTTCCCGGTCTTTCCATGTCCCAGGCATCCCGACTGTGCAGCCGTCTATCACAATATATATATATTGTGTATACATATACATATATGTGTGTGTGTGTGTGTGTTTTGGTAGTTCATTTAGTATTTACAGTTTGGCAATGTAAAATAATTTAAATGAGAAAAATTTGAAGTATATTTTTATACTATGTGTGAAAACATAGATAGATTGCATTTTCAGAACACTGCTGTTGACTTTTATTTCTTAATCCATTAATTCAAATAAGGAATACAAAACAGATGCTAGCACAAGCATATAATAAATAAGTAGAACAATGAAAGTGTTCCATGACGCATGCTTTGTAATTATATGGTGTCAGTTTTAATTGTAGTCCAGGATACACCATTTTATTCTAGCATCAAATACTGATAATCTAAAAATGGCATTGATTAGTTTTATTATACTGTAGTACCAAATGCATATAAAATATTAAAATTAACCTACATGAATTTGTATCTGATGTCTGAGGCATTCATGGTTCTTTTCTTGTTTTCTGCATATCTCAAAGAGCCATTCTGAAAAAAAAACTGGCCTAAAAATAGCTCTGCATTTCTTATAAATATCCATTTATCCTGTGTCGATTCCTTCTGTGCAATATACTATAGCTCAAGTCTTGTTCAATTATAGTTTAGTTTCTTGCAGAAAGCAATCAAATAGTGCTTAAGCTACTCTCGATAACATGCTTTGTATCTGTATTTCTTTTGCTGTTGTAGACTTGATAAATGTTGCTTGGTGAGCAGTTTAATATGTTTGTGCTGCCTTCTTTATGTCTTTACTTCAAAGAGAAAATGATGACTTTTTTCAGTGTTCCACACATTTGTTAGATGAAAGCCTTTTTTTTTTCTTTAACTTCCATTTTTACTGCCTGAAAATCCATGTAAGTGACATTAAATGTTTCCAAATTCAGTGCAACATTAATACTGGTTACAATAAAATTAACAGCAATAAATTGATTAATTTAGACTCTGAAATGAATATGCCATATTAGCCATTTTAACTATTTGAGTAGTATATTATGTCATGGTGGGTTGTGAAGACTACATTAAATCTCCCAAGGTGTTCTTTCCATTTGCAGACCAGCTATTCCCCTAATTTCCAGTGTGTAATTCTGCCTTTATTTTTACCTGCTGTATTTGTCCATTTCCATATTGACTCTCTGTACAAATACCTGCATGAATTTATGTCTCCTAATTTGTAGCGTAACATGTTAATTGCCCATTATTTGCAGTACTAATGTTGTGTCAGTCACCTTTGTTTTTATAAAACCGGATGCTGCTCTCAGATTGTTGTACAGTACATAGAGATTTTTTACTACCTTTTTTGCACGCTTTTGAGAACATGTTGTGTTTTATGGATTTTTTTCTTTTTATGTTTTTAATCTTAGAAGCACTTTGCTATCTGTAATCTCCACCATGCAGTTTCAAGCTTGGTTTAGGATTGATGTACTGTATTTTATGTGCACCATTTTTTCCCAGGTTTTGCAGTTCTGACTTTTATTTTTGATCAAGAGTTGGACGTAACAAATAACATGTAGATTAAGTGTTGCATCTGAATGATGAGTTTCAGTACATAAATGCAGAGATTTTTGTGATTAAGTGAACCAAACACTAGTTGACATTTCTTCTCCTTTGATAACTGAAAGGCAATATTACCTACCACCAGTCATAAACGTTCTGTCCTCCATCCACCATGTACTTGCTGACCAAGACAATTTCATTTCATTTTAGTGAAATATCCATACCTTCTTACATGGGTTTTTTTGCAATTTTAGTTTGTTTTAGACCTTGCTATTATTCATTTGTATTATTATTTTATTAGGCCGATCTCAACAACAGTTTGTGTGCCATTTTTTCATACAGTGTTTTTCACATAACCTCTCTCCAAAATCTGCAAAAAGTCAAAACATTTTTCAAGACCTTGCTGGTGCAGTAGATGCTAATCATTTCAACTTCACGCCTACTTATTAAGCCCTTTTTCTAGAATGGATATTGTTTCATTCATTTGTTAGATCTATATGTTGCTGTAGGCATTGCATGTTTAGCCATATGTTAGATTGTCATGGTGTCAGCCATTATTGTAGCAAATAGTATTATTATAACGCTAGTGGTTGAGGCACATTCACTTTCTTCTCAGCATGAATGTTCAATTTTAGATCTGAAATAGACGGTGTATTTAGAGACTGTATTTGGATCTGAAATAGATTTAGGGACTATACTGTATGAGTTTGCTCCTCACAACCTTCAATATTATTTGCTGTGCAATGCTGCATATCTTAAACCATTAGATACAAAGAGTTACATGGCAACTGTTCCATTCATAATCAACGAAAATTATCAAGTTATATCCATACACTCAGTTTGATATCCCGTGTTAATATGGCATAGCTGCAACAATACTAGGAAAAGATAGAATGCTGTAGAAGAAAACAGTGCTTTAAGTCAAAGTGTTCCTTAGGTTGCAAGAAAAAAGTTTTAAATGTTTATATGTAGATGACATTGCCACTGTCTCAATTTGATGTGCACGTAGCACCTTTATTGTGTGATCAATCATTCCTCAGTCGGATAACTCATTTAGGATGCTTCAGTGTGTTGTGCTTCAATCACATTTTTTAATATCACCTAACAGAAACAAATAAATCCAGTGCTATAGTCCAGGCAATGCCCTTAATCGATTCAATCAGTCTGTGTCGGACTCTGATTTAATCTAAAATTGCCTCAAACACATTCAAGTATAACCTGACAGGGAAGTAACAAGGTGTTGGCTTTCATAAAAATAGGATTAGGAAATTGATATGTTTTCTGTGGTAATGCATACGCTAATTAAACCTCAACCCTCTTCCCCACCAAAAAAAAACAGTACTCACATTTGCCCATCCATCCATCCATTTGCTGAATCTATTTAGTTTAGGTACATGTTCGCTGGGAGCTAGAGCTGCAAGATAAAACAGAACCCTTTTTCAGTGTAAATTTTGTTAGAGGTAGTTTAAAAGTTTAAATCTATATTGTTGTGTTTGTGTGAATAACTCCTAAAGTGTTGTTCAATGTCTTGACATTTCTACAGAATCTGAAATGTTTCCAAGTCTTTGTTAAAATTATTTGTCATGAAGGCAGGAAAACCAGCAGAAAATTTACTGAAGAGAAAATTGGGTAGGCAACTCTATACACACAGTGTAAATCAAAGGTCTTTCCTTAATTTTAAATGAAGTTACATATTCCGTGGAACTACATGAATAAATAAATGAATATAATAAGTTAATTAATGTTGATGATGTGATCTTATTTTGAAAGTATCTCAGTTATTTTCAACCATCTTGACCCTTCTGGTACTGAATGTGATCTAATCTGACCGAGTCACTGAGCAGCCATTTGTGACGCTGGAATGAAGGCAGGTACCCCAGATGTCCATGAGACCAGCTGCATCGAATTCTCTCTGATGAAGCCTAAAAACAAAGAGGAATGATTTAAGGATGTTTATGTTACATAGAATGCCCAGTGGGGCGTTGGCGCTCTTTTGGCCTTGGAACTCCTACTGAATTTTTTTTCTCCAGTTTTACTGGAGCTTTTTTTTTTTTGGTTTGGTTTTTCTGGCCTTTCGGCCATCTGACCTTATCACTGGACTCGCCTTTAGAGACTTACAATATGATATTGTATATAAGGACCCTACTTTTCTACTTGTTATATATATGTATGTTTTATAACATCATTTGGATTATTTTTTATTTATTTTGTTACTAAATTATTGTTATTCTTACCTAATCGTATTTGTTTTTTCTTTTCTTGCAACTTTATCTTTGATATCTTGTAAAGCACTTTGAGCTACACTCTTTGTATGAAAAAGGACTATATAAATAAATGTTGTTGATTTGTGTGGTTATGTGTACATTTTAAAGGGGACTACCGAGACTCTAAAAAAGTTCTGTTTTTCATATAATTTGACTAAAACTCATACCTCAAAACAAGTGCCAAATAAAAAACCATCTCAAACATTATTTAAAAAGGTAATAGTTTTATTTTAATTTTAACTCCATGAATTATACTGAGGTTACAATTGAGAGAGCAGTGAGAATACACATTTTCTCCAGTTATTTGAATCATAAAGTACAGTGACATCCATCCATTCATTATCCAATCTGCTATATGCTAACTACAGGGACACAGGGGTCTGCTGGAACCAATACCTCAGGCAGGGCACCAGCCCACCGCAGGGTGCACACACGCACACCCACACACCAAGCACACACTATGGACAATTTAGAATCGCCAATGCACCTAACCTGCATGTCTTTGGACTGTGGGAGGAAACCGGAACGCCCGGAGGAAACCCACAAAGACACGGGAGAACATGCAAACTCCACGCAGGGAGGACCTGGGAAGTGAACCTAACTACGAGGCAGCAGCGCTACCCACTGCGCCACCGTGCCGCCCTTACAGTGACATGTGTGTTTAAAAAAATAATCTCCAGAAGGAAGAGAAACATTTGATGTCCCAAAGAGGGAAAAAAGCCCTGTTTACTGCTGGGAGAAGCTTATGGTGGTTGAGGGTGCATGAGATTACCATTACTAATGTCTGCAGCACAAGCTGCCTTGAAGCGTAGTCCTGCTCACATCTGATTGTAAGGCAAAGCTGAGAAGAAATACAGGACCTCAAATACTGGATGTTCAATAATTTTTTTTTTTTAACATTTTTTACTCTTAGGATTTATGTCTATATCTGTACACTTTTTTAGGTTATCTCAGTGGCTTTGGCAACCTCAAAGTCTGACTTGTGTTGATCATATTAATAGATTTAAAGACCATCGCAATAATTTATCTTAATTTTCAATACATTCACAACTTTCTGCTATGGTTTTAACATGTGAAAGGCAGTATACTTTCCACCATATTAGAAACTATGTCTGAGTTTACAGCACATTTCCACAAACTTGACTTTGTGCATAAGATTCTGCATCCTTCTTTGGTGAGTTTCAAAAGCTGGAATGGCCTTAATTCAGTGATCTCAAAGCCAAGACACAACTTCATGCCCTGGTTCACCCAATTGTGCTTTGGTTAATTGTTAGTATCATTCACTAGAGACAAGTTTAGAAGTGCCTAAATAGATTTACAAATAGAAATCACTTGCCTGAAGAATGGGCCTGAGTTGCCTCGAAAGCTTGCATATTGTAATCTTTTTAGTTAGCCAATAAAAGGTGCCATTTTGCTTGGCTTTTCTCTACATTCATAATGGTTAACACGGTACAACACCCTAGTAAATAGAAATCAGTAACATATCTCTCCATAATATTAAAAAAGTTTTCCATAGTGTCTGCAATATTCATAATTCATAATAATTGACCACTCCCCTCCACACTGATCACCCAATCGTTACTCCTACTGCGCACATCCTCTCTCTGTACCTCTCAGCACTAACTCGCCCTTCAATGCGGTCGGTTACAATGGCAAGGCAGAAAAGCTAGTTATCTATTCAAGACTGTCGAATTGTAGATGGTGATAGCAAAAAAAGAGTGTCAAGAGCTGGTAGTGAATGTCGAAAAAAGAGAATGAACAAAAAAGAACTGCATAAAATGAAAATCAAGAACAAAGAGAATCATCCAATAACAAAAAAGAGAAAAATATCCTAACAATATGCAAACAGAATGCAAAAAAGCAATGTTTATAGAATGTAAGTTAGAGGATAATGTAATTCATAACACTGCTTTAGACAAGAGTTAATGCAATTTATTTTTTTATTAAAAAAAAATTAATTTTATTACGCTTTACTTTTACTTCTACTTTTACTTTTTCTTTCTGCTAAGTTTTATTATTTGTTGGTACTTAAAATAGATCGTTGTAGTAAAGCACTCGAATAACTGATTTTCTATCTGTATTAACTAAGCACCAAACTTCCGCTCATGCCGTGAATACACTTCTATACAATGCCTTTAAATACAATCACATTCTCTAACAGAAGAGCGCCCTGACACCCTTCGAGCAGCTTAGCCACCCCGAGGGGTTGGCAAGCAAAGCAAGCAGGGGGCAGAGCCACCTAGTCTGTTTAAAAAAAAGTTAAAAGAAGAAACATATAGTTTGGCTAAAATGTGAGAGAAGTTAGAGTAAAAGTAGATTCAGTAATCAAAAGATTTGATTCATTGAAACAGAATAGAGGAAAATAAGAACTTCATGTGTGTTCCTGGTGAAAATAAATCTCAGTTGAGTTCATGATTTTTTGAAATAACCAAAGTCCACGAGAACATAGACTGGCCTAGATGAACTGATCATCTTCTGCCTCTGTTCCAAAGCACCTTATAATGTCATGTAACATATGCTGGAGAATATCAAGGTAGTATAATGATTCAGAGGTCTGGTACTGTCTGTCACTACTGATGCAAAATGTTATCTTACTTCAGTGATATCTTATTGTATGGTGGCAGCAGCACTAAGTGCCACAAAGTAATACTCGAGAGACAGAAAAAATGAAATTGTGAATTAGTAACAGTGTTAATGATTAGCAACATACTGGCAGAGTTTGAATTATTTCATTTGCTTAACAGAGCTTATAGTATGACATAGACTTATCAAAATGGATTTACTATAATATAAAACAGATCGCCGTGCCTTTATTGAATGTTCTAGTTTATCTTGACAAATCCGCTGTAGTCATTTTTCATTCATTTTTATTGTTTAAGCATGGTACCTTTTATATATTTCCTGTGTATTTTGAGCAAGAAGTTGAACATCTATAGCACAACAATTTATATCACATTTATTGTAGGTTTGTTTTGAATCATTTCCTCTTAAACGAATATGAATTATCATATTATCATCCTTTTCTGCATCACATGCAGGATTTTATGATTCTCATAAGTCACACTGATTATTTTTATTTCTCTTTTTCTGCTACTAAGTCTCACATTGTATCTGTAGACAAGTTTTTGAAAATATTACCACCCATATGTTTATGCTGCTTCTTGAATTTCTTTTATATTCTGATCTGTAAAATCAAAAAGAAAAATTTAATGCAATGTATTAATTACATAGCCTAAGTTATGAATATTAAAAAGAGAAACTGAAATCTTATAAATTTCATATTATTTATTAAATGCTCTAATCAGTTAATTTTCTCGGAGAGATTGTAAAACATTTGTAGTGTTGCATTTTTACTCAAAGTCGATGAATTATTCATGTTTTATTGTGTATGAATACTGTCAATATACACTCTTTAAATACATATCATACATAACTTTCTTATTTTAAGTGAAGGCTTCCTTGAACGAGGAGGCATTGGAGGGTAGGCTTATTAAGCCAACTGTCATGATCCCTGAGATGAACCAGAATTCCAATCTCGGGTTGGTTTTTGCCTTGCCTCCGAGACAGTCTATATAACCCTGTTAACTAGAACTGGTTTTAGAAATGAATAGATAAAACATCTACCAATGGCTAAAGTACCTTTTATTTTTTAAAGTTGAATTCTCAATATATATTATGAATTAGAAAATTTTTGACACAAACTAAATTGTTTTTATGGGGGTTTCCTGGAAAAAGTACCGCATGTAGTACTGTTAGGAAGTCACTGGAGCCTTTCTGGATTTAATGCTATTTTATATTTCTGGTCCTAAATGATCACTTTACATGTGATGGATTAATTCCTTGATAAAGTGTTCATAGCACAATGGTATTTAAGATCAAGTTCATACAAAAGCATAGTATTCTTTGTGAAGTGTCTGCAGTCAGGTCAAAAATATCACATCAATTTATGTGTCTTGGAGCTATAATTAGAAAATCATTTAAAAATGTACTCATATTAAATCATGTGTTAAACACTTTACTGCTAGCTGTTTCAATATTAATTTATTATAGGCTGAAAAAAAGTTACATAATTAAAATAAATGTAGAATCCAAATTGTGTGCCTTTTTTTAGTTGATCCCAATTTATATAAAATAGATTCTTTAAGAAACTGGAAACTGTCGTATCTACATTTATTTAGAGTGGTTAGCAACCCTGACTGAAAAAATGTTGTGCTTCAGAAACCTAAATCTTAACACTCTTAATTTTCAGTGTTATAGCTGGTAGTTATAACATCATCAGGATTGTCTGGAATGAATCAAACCTCTAAAGCCTATACAGGACTGACTTGTCATGGAAGAGTATATAGCATGTTACCCTCTCAACATCTGTATTTTGTGTTATCTATGTGTCTAAATTACCACAACCTTCTCAAAAACCATAGTTCAAAGCATGTTGAAAAACTGTTGTAAGTCCTGTGTTTTCCTGTCAGATGTGTTACTGTCTAGAACACTATTACAAACAATTTAAAATATCCATTATTTAATTCATAGAACACTCACACTAACAGTAAGACTTTCAGAGAGACACTCTCCAACTCTGAATTTAGATTGAGTACGTTTAAAATGAGAATCAATAGCTGAATGTATCTTAACACATAATTTCTCACAAAGAGCCATTAAATTGCAAGCTGGATTTTAACTGAAACATAATGCCACTCTTCATACTCCCACTAAAGAGTTATATCTTTAAATAATTCACCTCTAATAAAAGAATTATGTCAAAACAATGGCAAAGTTTCAATAATAAAGAAACCATTGCACAATTTCAAAGAACATTGGAAGCAGAATCTTGCCATCAGATTTTCAAACTTACGGAAAATCAGTCCTACATAAAATACTCACTTCCACAGTTTGCGCTAGCCATATACTACATAAGTACAAAACTGTATTAAGCACAGAGCTCTTTTAGTTAAACTGATATCATGTAACTGACAATGTTAATCCTGGACAATGCCTGTTCAGCGTCTACATCCCTTAGCCACATGTTTTGGTTGTGTCTTTCACTCATTCTCTGCTAGACCATCATTTTTACAAACTTCTGGAGTTACTAAATCTCCTCTACTAATGCTGCTGTATCACCTAATAGCAGGGTCCATCAAGAACCAGAATAAGTCTCACAGCCTAGTTACAGATATTTTCCACTATAATTTAGCACTTGGAAGATGTTACTTTTCATACACCTAATTTTAGCAATGAGAACTTTGTGACATAGTAGAGTTAGTACACAATGATGAGTAATGCCAAACCAGGAAAGCCTAACTACACCATTTTACAAAAAGAATAATATACAGTATACTTTACTATTTAAAATAAAATACAAAAACAAATCATTCAATAGGTATATTTAACGCCAACACACATTAAGTAAAATATAGATCATAAAGCTCCTGTAGTTGTCTTAATAACCCATACTACTTCTCTAGTATTATGCTCTCTGATTCCGTTGCAGTTTAATTTGATTAAATACAGAGAATCCTGAATGTAATGCACAGTTCTAAGTGTATGCCTGTAGAAAAATGCCTTCAGAACCATATTGACATGTTTCAAAAATAACTAATCTATGAATTTTTTAAAACATATTATACTGGTTTTAGAAACATTTAGAAAAAAGGAAAAATTTATGTGAACTGTAATAAAACAACTGTAATAAAAATCTAGATGATGAATTTCACATAATTTACCATGTGTAAATTTTATATGAAAAGGTACAAACTTCTTAAGGTTAGCAGAGTGCTGATTAATTGTTCTGTTCATGGTTTATCACACATGCCTTAAATGCAATTATGAAAAGAGCTGTAAACATTATTTATTTTTCAGTACTAACATATGATGATTTTATTGCAATTTTTTTACTTTGCTTCTGCATTAAATCATTCAGGTTAAGGACTTGGAGCTTTAACAGACAAACATTTTTGTTAATGGGTTTGACTTTTTACATGATATTGTGTTAAAGTGTAATTTCACTGGTAAAAGCTAAATGTACTGTTATTTATTATTCACAATGAACAGTTTTAATAGCAACACAGCCAAGAATCATTTCTTCATGTTTTGACTACTGTAGTGTCTCAATAAACGACACTTAGATGGTAATAAAATTTTAAGTGTAAGTGTCACAAGAAAATCATTTGATTGTATTTATCATAGTATTGTATGCTGAAACCAGTCAAGTTTAATTAAATACATATTTGTATTTTCTATACTTAATAAAGTGAATCCAAATTATAGTGTTTATATTTTTTTAGAAATTTTTGGAAAACTACAAACAAGAAGTTTTATTACACCTTAATTACATTCCAATATTATCTAGCATTGATGCAACCATATATTTCTGTGCACAGATCATGTTAAACATCATTTTGTACAGAATTATCATGTGAGTTCTTAAAACAAAATTTTAGTCAATCACTGAAACTGGGATTGCTTCAGTTACTGGCAAGCAGCTGGGATGTTAAAAGTGCAGTACTACTCACAACTAAAACCTGACCCAAGAAAGCATATTGATATATTAAAAAAACAGCATGTTTATTGATTAAATGGTGCAAATCAAGAAATGGTGGCTTTAGTACCTACATTGTAAGTTATTATAATTATTATTTTACAATGTATTAATGCTATAAATTAATAAGTTAAGGATTGGTTCCTGGCAGTGTAATTTTTTTCAAGTGGATTATTTAAATTGAGGATATGCTGCTGCCATTGCAGACTCAAAGCTTCACCCTGTCTCACTAGCCTTTTTGAAACTATCTCCAAACTTTATGAGCGGTCACAGGTTGAGCACAGAAGATCTAAAGGGAACTTTATGACTGCAACATCTGAGTACATAAGAGACTCTGATCAGCGTAAAGTGGGATATATTAAATATTCCCATACTCAGCTGGTAGCACTGCAGTCACTATCGACTTATGAATATGTCACACCTTATCAGAGTAACAGCTTGTATGAAGGTGGCAAGAATGAGTATCCAGAGCTATTATGAAATCCTGCCACATGAAGCACAAAATTGGTTACAGGCCTCCAAAACCTGCACAGAAAGCCACACTTGCACTTATCTTAGGTCTGTGCCTATTGAATCAGCCACACCACAGGCAGCCAAACCCCAAATCAAAGTCAGCCTTTCTGCATAGGTCCAGAACTGAGGCTTAGGTTTTTAAAGTTCAAAATTCAAAACATGCTTTTTTAGGATGACAGGTAAAATTGTTTTAAAACTGATAAAATCAACACTCTGGGTCAATTTCGTGATGAGGCAGGCAGATCAGGGAACTCTGACAAAATAAGCAGGAAGCTCAGAACACTCTGGCAACAAAGATATAGTGCCCCTGCTTGGGGACATGGACAGCTCATCCTATGCATAAAATAGGAAATGGCTTGGTGGCAAATTGAGACATTTGAGGCCCAGGCTTGGGCAGCAAAAGTAGGAACTGTAGTGAATGGAAATGGGTAGTCAAAAATTATAGTGGCACAAATTGAAATAGGTAACTAAATTAGGAAAGCAATAGCAGGTACTGGTGGCGAGCGTTCAAAAGAAAAAGTATTTGATGCAGGGGCTGGTTGTTCTTTTATCACAGCAACACATAATAGAATGGCTGATACAAGAGAAACTTTTTGAATTCATTGATGCTGGTTGCTCAAGGGATGCAGCAAAATATACTGCAGTGGGTGTCTTGATGGAGGTGGAAGCAAAAACAAGAGACTTGTCAACTTCCAAGCTCATGTTTTTGCCCAGAGACATACAGTAATATCATCAACAACATCATCAGACTCAGGCTCAAAGCCCTCAGTGTCTGACCACAGTTTCCTCCAGGCCGAGTTCATGGTCCTGTAAGTCACTTGTCCCCAGGCTTTGTTAGTGATACTTGAGCAATGGAGGATGTTGAAGTGATTTTTCAAAAATACCCTGAGTGTTAATTCTATGTCAGAGGTAACTTCAAAACACCTTTGAAACAGTTCTTTGATGTACAGTTTCTTAAAGTTCGAAATGGCCTGCTGGTCTATGGGCTAAATTAGAGGAGTCATGTTAGGGGCCAGCATGGCCCTTCACAAGAAGGCATTTTATTGGCAATTTTTTTTTTGAAGGTATTTCCTCATATTTGCGACAAATACTTCATGGATCCAATCAATAAAAAAAATCCTGGTTACCCAGGCCTTACTATTAGCCCTCCACTAAACAGACAATTTACTTTTCATCAAGTTATTTTTTTTAAAAAACCCTCGAATTCTCTGAGTGGTACACAAGCAATGGCTTGACCTTGAAGTCCCCATTTGCATTCCACATAGCAAAGGACACAGGCCATCCTTCAATATCTTGTGTCCTGGCAATGTTTTTTTCCTCCTAAGTGATGTAGGTCTTCCTTGGAAGCTTTTTCCGAAATAGGTCAGTTTCATCACAGTTGAACATCCTCAGCCATTACACAGTCAGTAAATTCTTGCATATATTTCTCAGTAGCCTTTTGGTTCAAACTCGCAGCCTCCCTATGCCTAACCACACTATATATGCCACTTTACCTCTTAAATGTCTCAAACCACCCTCTACTAGCTTAGAACACATCAGTATCAACACTCATACCAGGGCCTTTCTTTAACAGGTTATTATGTACTGTAATTACCTGGCTTTTTCACAAATTATAGCCTCAGAAACACTATCACCAGCTAACTGTTTCTCATTTATCCAAATCAGCAACAATTTTTTAACTTCTTCAATCATCAGTGTTCTTTGTTTAATAAGAACTGTCACTCCTTTGGCAATATCAGTTGTTTTGATGGCCTGTTTATTTTTGAGTATAGTACAGATCGTTGATTTTGCCCTACCGAGCTGGATAGCAAAATCTGAGACACAAATGCCATTTTCATGGATATGATTTCTTTTTTCACTTCTATCATGGTTCTGACAACTTTTGTTTTCACTTTGCTGCCATCACTATCCTTCTTCAGTTCCATGGTGGCTTATTTAATAATAATATATATAAAAAAACAACAAAATAAAGAAAATATTCGACCAGGAGTAACTGATGCTCTCCTGCCATACATCTCAGCCTGCGGAGCACGTGGTTGCTGGTTTGTATGTTTGGTAACCAAGATTCTGTTCGGAAAATATGTCCGGGGACCGATTTATTCAAGATAAGAGTCATTCGACAACCAACGTTCCACTGTATTTATATATTTTTGTTAATGTTGTTAATGTTGTTAATGTCTATGAGTAACATACTGTTCTATTTTTTTTTCTTTGTGCTTTATGTGTGGTACCCCAGGAGCCACTGAAGAGATTATCGGTTGTGGTTTATTGAGCGAGTTTGAAGTATATCTGGAAGTATTGTTTTTTTTTTTCTGGTTTTGTGATTATTTCAACTTCCACCTTTAGTTTCTTCTCTTGAATTTTGGTTTGAACTTATTTACCTTAGATTTCCTTGTAAGACTACTCCATTTTTGCTCTTTGGATCATTTTTGTTATAGTTTCTATTTTTTAAATATTTATTTTCACTTGTAAAGATTCTTAATTTCAGAGTTTTTCTATAAGCTAGAGTTTTAACAGTTTTTCTTCCTGAGAGACACCTTAGGGTGTTTTGGGACTTTAAAATATATTTAGAACCTTAAGAGCCTATTTTCTATTATTTCGGACAAGTTTGACTGAAGAGTACCTGTGGATTTTTGAAGTCAGGCTGTGTTATAGTGAGCCTCTTCTGGCCTGCTTTTGGCTTTATTTTGAAAACCTCAATACCCTTTCACTCTTATGACACTTATTTTCTTTGGAAATATTTTTTGTTTGAATAGGTTGTGCATAGATTCATTAAAATGTTCACTTTAAATGTTTTTGCAGTTTTTTTCTAAAAAGACTATTGTTCTGCAAATTGCATTCATATAATCATGGTTCATTGTGAATGTATAATCCAAATCATATATCCTAGGACAGGGGTAGGCAACGTCGGTCCTGGTGAGCCGCAGTGGCTACAGGTTTTCATTCCAACCCAATTGCTTAATTAGAAACCAATCATTGCCAATCTCAGACCTTATTTAATTTTATGGCTTGTTAGTCTGTGCAATGTAAGGCTCTTATATCGTAGATTTTTTTCCTTTCCAAGGATATCATCCAAATGATATGAAGCCTAAAACAGATCATTTTCAGTCTGTCACATTTTTCTATTAAGTGTTTTATTAAATGAAACAGTGCATGATGAACACACACAGATGTACTTGGAAAAAAGCTAGCTGGAGAACTGCTGGCTGCTTTGTCTTTTACATCTTATTGCTAATAAGGAGCAATTAAAACACTGAATGCAGCAGTTTAAGATTGAAATAAGCAATTAAGGTTGGAGAACCTTAACAAGCGAGACCACTAAAATGAAGCATTAAAATGTCACTTAAGCAATATGTGCTTCATCAGCAATAATTGAGTTCTCGTTAAGGAACTGGGTTGGAACAAAAACCTGCACATACTGTGGCACTCCAGGACCGACGTTGCCTACCCCTGTCCTAGGAGGTTTATAACAGGTACTTAATACATTGTATATTCAGAATACTTTTAGTATCATTGGCCAAAAGGAGCTGTGCCAATCAACAAATGAGTTCTACATAAATCATCTCACCGACACAAATTAATAAATTGAAACAGAAAAAAGTTTGTATAGAATAACGAAAAATTGCTTAAATTGTAAATACATTTTGTACCACGACAGACCGATGCAGAGCCCACACCGCATGCTCTGCATCAGTCTGTCGTGGTGAAAAAGGAGCTGAAAGCTCTCAATTTATCAGTCGATCTACGTTCCTACTCTCACCTATGGTCATGAGCTAGGGGTAGTGACTGAAAGAACGAGATCGCGATTACAAGCGGCTGAAATAAGTTTCCTCCGCAGGGTGTCTGGGCTTTCCCTTAAAGATAGGGTGAGAAGCTCAGTCATCCAAGAAGGGGTCAGAGTAGAGCCGCTGCTCCTCCGCATTGAGAGGAGTCAGATGAGGTGGCTCAGGCATCTGATCAGGATGCGTCCTGGACGCCTCCCTGGTGAGGTGTTCCGGGCATGTCTAACCGGGAGGAGGCCCCGGGGAAGACCCAGGACACGCTGGAGGGACTATGTCTCTCGGCTGGCCTGGGAACGTCTTGGGATTCTCCCGGAAGAACTAGAAGAAGTGACCGGGGAGAGGGAAGTCTGGACATCTCTGCTCAAGCTGCTGTCCCCGCGACCCGATCTTGGATAAGTGGGAGGATGGATGGATGGATGGATGGATGGATGGATGGATGGATGGATGGATGGATGGATGGATGGATGGATTTTGTACCACATTAGATACTAGGTATCTATAATGCATCATACATAACCGTGGTCCTGTAGTCATGAAAAACTGAAAATTGGTAACACCTTGACAGCATTGTTGAAGGTTTTGCTTCAGATCAGCTCTTTACTAAATCCTTTTTACATTTTCATTTGCATTCATTAACTTACAAGATGCTTTTATCCAACTTACAAAATCGTTCAACATAATCATCATAAAGAGGTCAACATAATCAAGTAAACATCAGTCTGAGGAACTGTTCTTAAACAGTGCTTTGATTGTTACCAGTAAAGAATTCTAATCCAAACTGAATACCTCAGGACTAGTTAATCTTTTTGAGTTACAGGAACCTGTCAAACCTGTTATTATAGATGAATGTTTACCGATCAAGATAATCTTCAAATGCTTCTTGATTACAATGAGGGATTAATAAATCAAAACTGGCACTCCTTCGCAAAATGGTTTCTGCCTTTAAGCCTGCTGCTGCACTACAATCAAACTGATATCAGTAATCGATACTAAAGATAGGTATAGCATCAATTTGAATTCATGGAGCCGCAGTGTTTGCAAAACTGTTTGATAAGCTGTATTATATTTAAGAAGAGAAAAGCATTTAAAAAATGTTCCCTATTTTTGCCACATCCAAGTCTATGTGAGTGCACAAAGAATAAATGGTATCTGTTTTTCATTAAGGCACAAGGTGCTCTGTTAGTCTACCGCTAACTATAAATACCCACAACATATGGAACTTCAAAAGTAAATTCTGTACAAAGTTTACCTTTCCTCAAGTCATATTCTCTAAAGAATCCAACTCTCCAGAAGTGTTTTTGGAAGAAGCCTTCATGTTATATTTAGTTGTATATAAAAATGGGAACTGCTACTCTTTTCTATTGATCTGATCACTTGGAGGAAATATACCTTTTCTGAGCTTGCTTGTAATAATCCTGATCAGACTTGCTTTCCTGTTTCCTTGTCCTAGTTCACTTAAGACCTCACCATGAAGTTATCCATAGTACAAAAGTTCTTAAAATGTCATCACAAGATCCATTCCCAGGCAGCTGACATATTTTATCTTGTTGAAGAATATTTAACATATTTTACTTGTACAGTTCTCTGTACCAATTTTTGCACCTACATTCTACATCTCAGTATTGGTAGTATATTTGTTTCTAGTATAATTTTTGCTTAACAGCCCAGCATGGTGCCTCCCATATTTAGCAATGTCCACATATTCTTCTTTCCAACTCCTGCTGTTACACAGAAGAAAGAAAAAGATTTCTTAGCTCTTTTTATAGTAGAGTTTCTGGGATATGCCAATACTAGTACCAGTTTGATGCTTCAAGTAAAATTTTCAGTGAACTGGGAGGACTCATAGAGTGGCAAGATGTTTGACGTGGCTTCATGGTGGTCCACCTGTTCAAAGGAACAGGATCTGCTTGCCTTGATGTATTCCTTTGTTTTTCGAAGGGCATGTATCAACTTTACCATGCACATACTCAGTTCATGTTCAATTGAATTCTCATAATTGTAAAGAAAGGACACGGTATCAGATGCAGGCAAAAATATAATTTCTACAAATGGTCTGCAATAAGTTATAGTTCTTCAGGTTATCCTCAAACATTAGCCATTTGTTTAACAGCTGGATCAACAAAATCTATAAGCTCAGCAATACTGGTCCATATCAGACTTAAATTTGAAGCATGATTAATATGAAGACGTTTTTGAGGTATTAATTAAATCAAAATTATGTCTATCAGAGAATTATACAGGGCTATTTCTTTTGAGGGCCAGTTCAGTTGTTAGAACTGCTGTATCACATATCCTATGTCCTGAAAGAGGTTTCTCCCCTACATTTTCAAAGACATGTGTCTTAAGTTAATTTTCAATTCCAAGCTGGCCCTGTGTAGGTGTGTGTGTGGCACAATGGACTGGCACTGTCACCACAGCTCATTCTTGTTCTGCGCCCAGATGATGAATTGGATTAAGTGAGTTAGAAAATAGGGTTAGGTTAGGGTTGGACTGGAGGTTATATTTTGACTTTCAGCAGTCAAAATTTAATAGAGTATTTCACAGTAAATTACACAAAAACATCCCATAATATTTAATTATTTATTTATTTTATATGTGTATTTGAATACTCTTTTCTATGATAATTAAGCAGTATATTAGACTTGTCTGTGTCTAGGGACCCAAAAATGATATAACTAATATAAAGGATAAGTTTACCTTTATTTTAAAGGTCTAGATTTCTTCATGTGCAGAAACAAACCTTTGGCATTTCACCACGGCTTCTAACGTAATCAGTCATATGAATGTGAAATTTTCCTTCTATGCTTTTGTTCAGGGATATGACACCTGGCAAGAATCCAGTGTATGACAACAACAGATGTCAGGTTCATGTTGGCTTGGACAAAGATAAAACGTCTACACTGAATTAACTTTATCACTTAATTTCTATGTTCTTGGCTGCTCATCTAGGGGTATTTATTTACATATATTTATATTTTATCACTGGGAAGCTTTGTATTTAGAGCCAATTGTACAGAGAACATTGACCTAAGCTACTCATTGTCTGATTAAGTGTTAAATATATTCTGGCTAACAATAAAAGGCACCAAAATGTACGATGTGCATCTCAAAACAACCTCCTGTGTATGTTAAGGATGTCTCAAATGTGTTTCCTGATGTATCAAAATAGCTTCCAGTTCATATCTATATGACAATTATGTCAAGATATTTCAAAATTAGTTTTTGTAAGATGTCCCATCTTTTTCAATATGACATCTAGTCTATTTCAAGATATCCAGTGTGTATTTGAGATATTATAAAATAATATGGAAA
Organism: Erpetoichthys calabaricus; assembly: GCF_900747795.2. Taxonomy (NCBI): domain Eukaryota; kingdom Metazoa; phylum Chordata; class Cladistia; order Polypteriformes; family Polypteridae; genus Erpetoichthys; species Erpetoichthys calabaricus. Next base: position 117,426,866 of record NC_041397.2, on the reverse strand, counting down.
TCATTTGAGTTATCCTAAAATAAATTCTGACAAAAACAAAAGGAGCAATAAGCTGTTTTGATGTATCTGGAAATGCATTTGAGATATTATTAATTGTATTTTTGATACTGTATATTATTATAGTTGAAGTATAACTGTTCATAAATGAATTCTAGGTACCTTTTAAAATGCACTATTAACATTCTGTGAAATACATTTTAGCATATCTCTAATGGGGCAGAAACCCATTTTTAGATATGAGAAAATTAATTTGAGATATCTAAGATGTAGTTTAAATTTCTTAAATGTAAATCAGTTTTTAGATATGTGTTATGAAATGTCTTGATTTCATTTTGAGATATCTCAAATGCATTTCCAAACATTCTATCTTAAAATGTATCTTGAGATACCTTAAAATGCCCACTGCTTTAAAATAACTTCCTGTACTTTAGGTGTATCAGATACATTTTAGGATATGTTAAAATGACAGGAGGTTATATAAAAAAAAGATATAATGAACTAGCTGTGCTACCCATTTAAGACAGGTTGAAATCTAACTAATCAACATAGACCTCAGAGTTAATGTTTGTAGTGCACCGTGCAATGCATATGTCCCTGTTATATGCCATTTAGTATGGGATTCATAAAAGTAGTGTTAATGTTTGTGATGCGCCATCTGTTGAAATGACAAATGCAATCCATTTTAGTATTTAAAATCTTGTGACGTGCATGTTTGTCATCTTTTGGAGTGACAGAGGCATAGACTGGATGTTCACACAAACACACACAGAGACACCTATCCCTTTATTAAGGTGGATTGTGCTTTAGATATTTCTGAATGCCCATGCATTATTTCAAGATATTTAAAAATGTGTTTGAAATACCTGAAAATGCTATAAATATATCTTGAAAAAGGTGCATTATTTTGAGATATCTCTAAGTGTTAATTTGGCTTGCTATAGGTTTTCTTTTAGATTGGACCTCTTCTTCTAAGCGAACAATTTTGCTCCCAGAGTGAATATTAAAAATTTCAGTTTTCCATCAAGAATTTTTTCAGTTAACAGCAGTAGAGAGACAGCAAAATCAGTTGGTTTGATTGATAAATGTTTCAGTAAAACCACAGTACAATTTGCATCCAATGTAAAAGCATATTTTTTGTCCTGTTTTTGTTATTTTTTGCTTCATGAGAGCAGTAATGCAGATATTTGAATGACAAGAGAAAACTGAATGGTTCAGAGGGTTATAGCTATGTGAAACAAACAGTTATAAGCACACATGCACAGTTAGAATTCATTGGGTACAGGGTCAGGTCAGTCCTACACATTAAGGGTCAGATCTGGTCAGATGATATTTTGAGCAGTCAAGTTTTTCCTCTCATATTTACATAAATTTATGCTCATAAATTCAGATCTTGGCACTGAATCATGGCTGTCATGCTCACAGATTTGCCATTGACCTGACATTCAAATGACCTTACAAATGAGCTAAACAAAAAGAAAACTGTAAGTCGGGAATTTAGCAGCACTGTTATCTGTGGAGGCGGTGTTGTCAGTACAGTGTAACAGACATGAAAATGCTGTTACAATATTGAAGTATAACTATATTGCCCCCACAAAAAAAATAAATAAATAAACAGAAAGAAACATAAATGCTTAATCAGTATATTGCTGGTTTTTATGGCATGTCTTTGGAACATTATATTACACTTGCTATATATTTATTTGATTGGGTTATGTTTTGCTTCTGAAACAAAAAATTAAAAGAAAATAATTTTGAAATCCTATGCTCATATTTTGAAATGCTTCATTTTTCATGAAAGTACAGAAGATAAAAAGAGATATTCTAAGCTGAAATCTTGAGGCTTTTAACTGGTGAACTTGAGTAGCACAGTGTAGTAGTGAGTGCAATTGCTTTACCTCTTCAGGTATCTCAGTTTAAAAACTGGCCTGTATAAAATTCTTATCCTCATGTCAGAACAGGATTTCTTTGGCAACTCGGGTTTCCTTTGCCCTTTCACCTAAATCTGTCCTGTAGTGCTCTTAGTAGATTTAGATAGATAGATAGATAGATAGATAGATAGATAGATAGATAGATAGATAGATAGATAGATAGATAGATAGATAGATAGATAGATAGATAGATAGATAGATAGATAGATAGATAGATAGATAGATAGATAGATAGATAGATAGATGATAGATAGATAGATAGATAGATATGATAGATACTTTATTAATCCCAAGGGGAAATTCACATACTCCAGCAGCAGCATACTGATAAAGACAATATTAAATTAAAGAGTGATAACAATGCAGGTATATACAGACAGACGATAACTTTGAATAATGTTAATGTTTACCGCCCCGGGTGGTATTGAAGAGTCGCATAGTGTGGGGAGGAACGATCTCCTCAGTCTGTCAGTAGAGCAGGACAGTGACAGCAGTCTGTCGCTGAAGCTGCTCCTCTGTCTGGAGATGATACTGTTTAGTGGATGCAGTGGATTCTCCATGATTGACAGGAGCCTGCTCAGCACCCGTCGCTCTGCCACAGATGTCAAACTGTCCAGCTCCGTGCCTACAATAGAGCCTGCCTTCCTCACCAGTTTGTCCAGGCATGAGGTGTCCCTCTTCTTTATGCTGCCTCCCCAGCACACCACCGCGTAGAAGAAGGCGCTCACCACAACCGTCTGATAGAACATCTGCAGCATCTTATTGCAGATGTTGAAAGATGCCCGCCTTATAAGAAAGTTTTAGGAGCTGATGGAAGAATGGATCACCGGCAAACTGATCATTAACTTTATAAAATAAAATTATAAAAAAAATACACCTTGTTAGGTGTTCATTCTTTACTTTTTGTCATGTTCCCATTTTGTTGCAATTTTATAGCATCATGTAAATATTAGATCATTAAAGTCTTTTTAACAGAAATGCAAATGTTGAGTATTTATATTCAATGCCTTTGCATTTTTACCTGTGGAACATATAACAAGATTAATCATCATTCTGTTTCGAAATGCAGAAGCAACCTTTTCAAGAAAGCAAATATAAATGCCACACTGACTGGACAGATTTGTTATTCTGCTTTTAGATCTTTCCAATTTGAATTGATTACATTATTTTATATGAACTTTCCCACAGTATAATTACCTTGTGGAACAATATGATTATAGAGAGGTGCGTTTTTTTTTTGTTTTCTGAGAATAAATGTCCACTAGGACTGCATATTTTATTTTGCACACTTCAACTTTTTTATTGGTACTATAGTAGGTTTGCAGTATTTTTTACAGGTTTTAACAATTAACTTCCATTTTGACTATTTCTTATAGAATATATTATATTATTGTATGTTTTCTGGCATCTGAAAGGAAAACTCTCATAGGTATAGGGAGAAAATGCAAACCCAACACAGAAAGTGAATGGATGTGAAAATTGAACCCAGGTCTGTTGAACAACAAAAACAACAATTTTTTTTTTCATGTATAGCCTAAAATCACACAAAGAATGCCTCATTGGGGTTTAAGAGGGCCTGTTTTTTGACAGCTCCCCAGCCTTGACTCTCTAAATAGACAAGAAAAAAAAGTGTGGTAGCATTGTAGTAGTAGTGTTCACTGCAGCACACTTAGCATAAGTAATAATGAATGACAAGTGCATGACGAATGTTATTAGTACATCTGCACATTTTGAGAATTTTCGGTGATGTAGTCCGTTCACTCTTCATTGCATCCATTGTATCAAAGAAATAAGCCAAATCCAACACATTATGTTAAACTGCCAAGTACCTCTCTACTTCGGGCTTAAATGGGAATTTCCTTTTTCACTTGGATGTATCTCTGATAAATGTGAAATGAAACATACAGAAATATTGATCAGTGAACTGAAGTCAATGTACTTTCTTTTTCATATCTTTGTTTGCTGGAGTGTCGCTCACCTCTTCCGTACTACAACGTTTCCATGTAATCAATAATCACTAGTCTGACAAGTATTAGACTAGTGGTAATTTATCATGGTCTGACAAGTGCCAGAATTCATCCTGGCTTGTGTACCACAGAAGTAGACAAATAGCTATAATGTGAAATATTTCATTCTGCAAGTTTGGGAGGTTAGTGATACATTAGTCTGTTAGGCAAGGTGACATGAAAATTGTTGGTATCTCAACCTCAGCAATAAAAGAAGATTAATTATTAGTAATGTCTTTACTTATACCATGGAGCTCTGACCATTTCTGCTTTGATTAAAGCAATTCATTGCCTCAGATCAGATGCCTTGATGAGGTGAGTTGTGGTTATGAGCCCAAGTATTCAATATGTCCTGAGGGGCTATAAATTGAAAGCAACAGCAGTCCTAAGAGAGGTAATTTAACGTTTGTGTTAAAGTGTGATTTTTATTTAACTTTCATTATTGTTTTTTAATTAACAAATAAAATCTTCCATTCAAATGAAATTATAGAGGTCACACTGATAAGGTGAGAAAATTCATTTAATCCAAGAAAACAGTAAATGGCATGTGCATGGAGTTTATGTTACTATAAATTTGTATTTCAATTCTAAATGAGTACTGTAATGGCTTTAGAATTTTAGCTTAGTACAGTGAAGTCACAAATTTAATTTTGACTAAGTAGAACTTTTATTATATAATTCATATGAAGGAGCCATACAGATGTGCAGCATTTGAAAGGAACATTTCTAGGTAAGCACTGGAGTCATGGTGCTTAACCCAGAGAATATTAATTTCTACAGTTTATACTTTTGTTCTACTAGATTGTTGGATGAGTATAGCAGTGTGAGGCACTTGGGATTTTTAAGCATATTACAGTGTCCTGAATTTAGCAAAGCTGTTTTTAAATTAAAAGAAAGTACAAATATTAAACATTCTTATTCAAAAGTGGATAGATAATTGTATCTGAGGGTGTTGTGGTGGTGTAGTAGTTAATGCTGCTGGCTCACAGACGGAACATCCTGTGGTTAAATTTCACACCCGGTTTTGGTACCCCAAGCCTTCTTCCCCTAGACATTTATGTTAATTGGTGCTTTTAAATTTTAAATCTGATTGCAGGTGAATGCACATGAGCCAGTCTTGTGATGGACTACAACGTTGTGTAGCATTCATTACTAACTTGTGCCTCAATGCTCTCATTTTATTCACAATGTTATACTGTAGATACTGTACAGTTTGAGAATGTTATACTGTAGATGGCTGTTTAAAGCCTTGTGGCAAAGAAAATGAGATCTCTGGAACAAAACTCAAGTACAGTATGGTATTTGTAGGCACCGAAACTTAATTTAACAATCTGAAGGCTTTCGTCCTACAGTTAACAGTGGTATGAGGTAAATTGGACAAATCTGAACCATCAACGCTAGGTTGTGTTTTTCTAAGCACCATTCTAAATAAATGTATGAAATTTAAACTAAAGCACACATTTTTCAAACTCGAATGAAATACCTAAAGGTTTTATTACATAACTGATATGAAGCACTGTAACGGACTGGGGTCCTATCCAGGATTTGACCTTGCCTTGCACCCAAGGCTAGCTGGGATAAGTTTCAGCTCCCCCTAAGACCCTGGACTGGATTAAGGGGGACAGAAAATGACATGACATGATATGAAGCAAATATTTTTGTGTTCTGTTGAAGTTGATTCTGGTTTTCAGTGGATTGTCACAATTGTTTACTAAGCACATTTAGCTCTAGTTTGGGTGATCTGATATTATGTGATAAGTATAGCCTGAATCAGATACCTTTTGTAAAGCAAAATGTGGATATATAGGATAATAAACAATATTTGTGAATAACAAAACAGGAAAATTCTCATTAAGAGGTTCTGTTTGCCAGAAAGGTCCCAGATGCCAACATTATTTCATCGATTGTAACATTTTCAAGTATGCTTTTTCATTCATTTAGTTTAATATGGCTTCATATTAATTAAACACTCCCTACACAGTCAGTACCCAGTAGCATTTTGTAATTTATATAAATTATTTTATTTATTTTTCATCATTCAATTAAAAAACTTGAACTGCAGCATATCTTTGAACACAAATTAATCAAATGTGTTATATGAAATGTGTGATGATAGGTCACATTTCATTGGCTTTATTAGATAACACTGCAAATTTTGAGTATCCAGAGAAATAGCTGAGGTTAGTTTTTCTGTTTCAGCTATTCTAATTTTGTGATATTTGGTTTATGACTGACACGAGCAATATTGAACATGTCTGATGATTAGCTCAATAGGTCCCATGGTGCCGTAGGCATTCTAAGAAATGTTAAAATGGTTTCAGTTGTTTCTGTTGAAGCATTGGTCTAAACCTTTAGTATGTGCTGATTTTTTTTAAGAATGTTCCTTTAAGAAAACACTAAGGCTACTGATATGTAATATCTGATTATTTCATGGTAAATGATAGTGAACATAATCTGCTTGTACATGTACATTAATTTATCAAAATAGCAAAAAATGCAGGGCAAATTTACACTGAACCAATTTGAGCTGTCAATGGGCTGAAACTGGATTCACCAGAAGTAATCCATGCAGACATGAGGGTATTGTGCAAATTCCACATACAAGGTATCCAGGCCAGGATTCAATGCATTCTAATAGTGTGCTAAAGCAGCGCCCAAATCAGTGTCCATGTATAAAATAACAGTGAGTGTTAAATAGTCGGGGCAAAGAAAATCAATTCTTATAGACCACAAAATGAGTGATTGTTAGCTGCTATCTGCAACATAATTTATTAATATATATGCAAAATTTTCTTCTTCATAGTTAACATATTTACTATGAAGTTATACTAGAGGGAACTGAAGTTTGTTGAATGTTTTAATAAATAAAAAAAACCGACATCAGATGATCTAACTTAATGTTAAACTTATAAAAGAATTCTGACAACTTCTGAGAAAATATACCTGTTAAAGGTACATTATAATTGGCATTAAAATTATTCTATGAAAATATAATATTCACAGGAACTAACATTTAATTTATTTTACATGTCTGTTCAGCCACATTTTGAAATTGTCTAAAATAGCATTTCAGTTCTAGTTTTAACAATATTTTTATGAAAACAAAGCAGATTAGCAGTTTTCTATATGTTTAAATAGTGGTAATGTTTACAGCCAGAGCTCAACTCCACATATCATATACAGAAGAGTCCAGTTTGCTGCTACTAGTATTTGATGTGTCACAACATGTCTTGAGAAGTGTCTCATAAAAATAATATTGATATTGATCGAAGCCCCACAAAGCCAACCTCATTCTCAACATAAAAGACAAACAAGGGAAATTTGACAAGTTGACAGTTGTTAAATTGTCTGGTATAGGTGGCAGCTTACAAAACAGTACAATTTTAGTAACATGGTAAAATAAGAAGTACTAACTACCAGCTAGAGACTTTTAGGTAAAGGTAACACTCATACAGATTCAACAGTATTTCTTACAAGAGGTTTTGAATGACCACTCTTTACAGTAAACAAAGAATATTCAAGAACAGTCCTGCTGTGACTTTCAGTGGTGCCTAGTGGTACTCCCGAATTCAAGTCCTTATAATTAACAGCTGCTACCAGAATTCATATAGCAAGCTGCTACCTGTATGAAACCATTAGAGTTGCCAACAGAGCTTACACTAGACCAGGTTCTTTAATTTTTTATAGCATTTTCTGCAGTTAATCATCATTGTCATTATTTTTTTTCTGTGTTTCCTGGTGAACGTCACTTTAAGAACAACTTGAGCTGATCTGACCGGGCCTCCCTATCCCTAGAAACCTTCTCAAGACCTTCCTTGAAATTACTCATACACAGTTGAGGGATATAATTTCACTAGCATGTATTGGGTCTACACCTTTTGGTTTTTCTCAAATGAACTGTAGCTTACGTCCCATGGGAATTCTTCAATACATATCCTAACTACATGCCCAAATTGCCTTATCTAGTTCTTCTCAATCTAGACAAACAGCGATTCACCCCCATGTTCCTCCTATATTAAGCCAGCCATACACTATGTGATACTGGCACAATTTTAGCCTGATTGGCATGTCACCGATAGATTTTGTGAATCCGCCCAAATTTTGGTTTTATCTGCCTTTGTTTCACATGCAGTATAGAGGGGGTTGCGATGCCCAGTTGCATCTTACAATTATGCTGTTATATAATCTAAGAAATTTTTGTCATCAGAAATTACAGTAATCCCTCTGCGAAGTAGCGACCTATATTTATTTTATTATTTATACATATTTTAAGGCTTTATAAACCCTTCCCACACTCTTATAAACCTTTCTCACTCTCTTGTTAACCTTTCCCACACTCTTATAAACACTTCCTATGCTCTTAAACACTTTCTACATTCTTAAACACCGCAGACCAACACTGCACACTGCACGCAGCGATCAGACGTCAATGTGTCGGCACTCGCTTTGTGAAGGGGGGCAGCTGAACTCACGCTGAGCAGAAATGGACTTTGTGCTGCTTCTTCCAAAATGCCTGCTTGTCGCTCTGTGCGTTCGGAAGGAGGAGGAGGTGTGTGTGTGGGTATGTGAGGGCTGAACGCACGTTAGCTCAAACCCCCCTCCCCGGAGGCGCAGTTCGCATTGTTAAGGGGGTGGGGAGCTGAATGAATGCTAAGGAGAAGTGGACTTTGTGCTGGCTTTGTGCTGCTTGTCGCTGCCTGTCAATAATTTAAAAGCCTGTACATCACCAATTTTCCTGTCTCACTGTCTTGTCTTGCGTGAAGTTAAAATGTTTTATAATAGTGAGATGTTACTCATATCCTTAGCCCGACATCCACATATCATATGTGTTAACCAAAGTGTGTTTTATAAGTTTACCTGTGTTTAAAGCATGTGGGATGGGTATTTTGAGGCTTAAACTATAAAAATGTTTATTTATATGGTCTTTCTATATCGCGGATTTTCTCCTGTTGCTGATGGGTCTGGAACATAACTTCCGCGATAGGCGGGCAATCACTTGTATTTAAAAACCCGCGAAGTCGTGAATCCGCAAAAAGTGAACCGTGAAGTAGCGAGGGATTACTGTATAGTTAGCTATCTTGTAGTGTGAGTAATCTCACAAGTCGATTTTTTGATGTTGCCGTCAAATTTTCCAAAATTCATTGCTGCAACCGCAGCAAGTGTGCGTGTGGAAACAAAAATAATAATACATGTGGCACAGAGAGAATGCATGGTATGGATGGAGAAAATGAAGGCCAAGGTAAACTGACCTGTGGCAGCAAAACTCATTCCTATATGTCTTGGTTCTGGATTTGGGAAATGACTTTTTCCAGAATGTGATTGAGGTCATCAAATGAAAATGAAAAGAAATGAACACTATAATTAAAATCACAATTACTTCACCAGATTAGCCAGATGACATATTGAATTTGACTTTGAAGAGAACAATCATAACAGGTACACTTACAAGTGGTATTATTTAAGTAGTAGATTACATGAAGTTGTAGGTTACTGGTTTAGATTTTTGAGAGGCATTACAACATTTGATCAAATCCATTTACAGTACCATTAATTGTGCTGATCAGGTGACTATAACATGACTTTTTGAAAGACACATATCAATGTGAATTTCTGACAGATACAGTAGGAGAATTTTGTATAGTATACATTTGAGGTAAACTCATACATGCATTTTCTGGCCCTGCTTTTCAGATTCTCTTCCATTAGCATCAGGCACAAGACATTTCACAGGCCCCTCACAGGGCATTTATATTCACATTGTCATACTCAATAAAGCCATGCTAATTTAGGATCTTTTACAAAATTACTAAATGCTATTGCTATGGTATTTCACATTGCACAATACATTGCAAATGATATACTGCAGTTTAAATATTCATTAATGCAAGTGAGGGTATGCTTTTTACTATGATGGTTCAAATACATTGCTTGCGCACTTTTTTGTGGCAGTTAGGTTTTTTGCAGGTTTCAATTTCATTCAATGGTTTGTTATTATGTTGCCAATGATAATACACTTTTATCTAGATAACCACAGATGTAAGATTATTGTCCACATAAAATATTACTGGAGAGTCTTCAGTATTTTAGTATACTTAAGGACATAAGAGATGGGTTGAATGTCATTGAAGGCCATTATTTACTGACAAGCTAAACCTCAACAAGCTGTCATTTGCAGGATATTTTAAATTAGTTCTTTTCTATTGAGCTTACTTGATAGATTTCCACTTGGTTAACTGATCTGTGTATCTATTTCCCAGGAAAATGAAATTAATTTGCCTGGATTATGTCAGAGTGAAAGTGAGGAAAATAGGAAGTTGTATATCACCGCTCAAGTATGTGGCATATCATCATTTTGAGAAGCTTGTAACATTTCTTTTTAGTAGGCTCTTTAAATTCAGACTCTCTGTGAGGCTGGAATAATATGAACTCAGGGAATTTTATTTTTGCTAGGCTTTAAGTAATTTCTTTATGGCATCTGCATATTTTAACCACCAGTGATTTAGTGATTCTATATGGAAGAAGATTGCATTAATCTTCTGTTAAATTATGATGTTTATCCACAGAAAATTAAAAACTACAATCCAAAGTATACAAGATAAAAGGGTAACAGAAGATTGCAGGGTAACAAAAAATAACATTGAATCACAGTAGCTTTAATTTGCCTTTATTGGCATTGATCAACAGGAAAAGACAATTTAATGACAAAGTGAATGCAGATCTTTACAAAGTGATCTAAATTAATTACAAATATAAAAACACAAAATAATTAATTGTATAAGTATTGACCTCCTTCAGGTCAGAATTTAGTAGATGCATCTTTCGCAGCCATTCCAGCCTTGAGTCCATATACACAGGTCTCTATCAGCTTTGAACAGCTGAACACTGCAAGTTTTTCTTATTTTTGGCAAAACAGCTCAAGCTATGTCAGGTTCCAGGTCTATATCACTCCAGGACATTAACACTGTTGTTTTTTAAGCCATTCCTATATAGCTTGGGCTTTGTTTTTCAGGTCAAAGATGGAGGTTTCTTGCAGACGGCACTTCAGGTTTCCCTGTATTTTGTTGATTATTCATTTTACCCTCCCAGTCCTTTCATAGCTTCGTTTGATAATGTACAATGTTTGGCTTATGCCAAACATGAGGTTTAGTCTCAAGGCCCAAAAAACTTAGAGCATAGAGCTTTCTTCCAGCCAACTTTAGAATCTCCCTTTTGACTTCTGGGAAACTCTAGGTGAGATGCATTTCATTCTCTTTGCCACTCTCCCATAAAGCTTCTATTGCTGAAGCTCCTGAAGAACAATAGATTTTGCACTGGCTGTCCAATTTGATCCACTGTATCTTGTAACTCCTTCAGAACTATCATTTGTCTCTTGGTGAGCTCCCTCATTAGTCTTGCTCTTGCTCAATCTGTCAGTTTTTGTGGACTGCCTGCTCTAGGCAGACGTAAAGCCGTGCCATACTCTTTCCATGTCTTACTTATTGATTTAACTGGGCTCAAAGGATTGTTTAGTGACTTGAATATTTTCTTGTCTCCATCTCCTGACTTGTGCTTTTCAATCTCCTTTTCAATGTATTTCTTGGAGTGTTCATTTGACTTCATTGTGTAGGTTAGACCACCACATTGACTCATCACAAGCTGGAGCTTCCAGTTAAGGTGCATTTATACTACAATCCATTGAAACTACAGACAGATGATCTCCAAGAAACTAATTATGAGACTTCTAAAACCAAATGGCTGCAGTAGTGATGATTTATGTGTGTTCTATTAAATGAGGTGTAAGCTTATGTGAACAATTATTTTGCATTTTATACTTGTAATTAGTTGTGACCTCTTTGCAGAAATTTGTTTTAATTTTGACATTAGTACATTTTTGAGTCTTTTTATGTTAATTGGTGTCAAAATAGTCAAATTAAATTCACTCTGATGCAATATTGTATAACACTAAAATGAGAAAACTACTAAGAGGGTGAGTATTTTTTATAAGAATTGTATTTTCCTTATATTGATACTTTCAAAGAAGGAGGAACTTTCCTTTCACCTAAATGCAGCAGAGCATTATTCATGACATTACAAACAGGGTTTAAATATGTTCTATGGTTATCAGAAAGATGCTTAATCTTTATTTGCTGTCTTAGAAAAAGAAAAAGAAAAAAGAGCAGTTTTACAACTGTTTTATTTAGCTTTGTCTTTATGAATAATTTTGGCTCCCTTACCTACTTGCCTGTTGACCTATGTTCTGTTTCCCACTTTGCCTCTACCTAATGGAAATATTAATGAAGCATTATGTTCATGGCTGCTAATCTCTGCTTTACGTTTGTTATTGTTTCTTCCTCAGTATGTACCACAGCAGCCTTTCTCAACTCATCCACATGTCATTTGCACCGAGCTAGATGAGACAGGATGCTATCTCACTTTTCACTTTTAAGACTCAAATCTTCTTTATGGTGACAGCCATTCGCTTAATCTAAGTGAAATTGCTGCTCTTAGTTGCATATTTATTTCACAACAATTTTTCAAGGACTTGTTAGATAAACCACATGACAAAACAGTACAAAAAGAGGTATTCTTGCTTAAAAAGTTCACACTGCATTATTTTTTAAAACTTTTTTTAACTACTCCCACAAGCAACACTTCGGTATAATCTTTAACTTTTAACATTTCTTATTTAATTCAGATACCACCTCATCAGCTTTCGTGGTTGTTTTACCTCATCTAAATGTCAAATCTTATTTCCAGAAGATGAAAATTGCTTATGTAAATATCATTGCACAGTAAACCTGCAATGGCATATCATTATTGGCTGTCAGTTAGCCCAACCATTTTCCGCTTTTAAACCAGTTAAAATTCAACCTTTACCTTCAAAACCACGGTAAGCTTGTCCAAACTACTGAACATTTAATTTAACAAGCATTATGAAGAGAACAACACATAAGGTGGAGTGTAGTATAAAAATTTGATGCATGGCTGAGGTGAAAAATACTGACTTAATAAATCGTCTCAGAATGAGAGTATAAAATGCTCAGTTGTTTGAGCTTTTTCAGGAGCTATTATTCAAACAGCCCTGTGTCTATATATTGTAAAATTATAAATTTGAAAGATTTTACAGTGTATTTATTGTAGGTTGTGCAGTTTTGAATTCCTTTAGATACTGGTCAATTAAAGGTCTAAATAAGCATATAACATGAGATCAAATAATTCACCCTTATTCTTGATTCTTCTTCATTGTTTTTTGAAATAATCCTGCCCACTGGAAAGCTACTGCTGCCACTAATGCTGAGACTTTAACTCTGTTTAATTTCTGGAGGTTTTAGATTGCACTTACCAATCCCTGGACTTTTTGTTCTGTGACAATCCCACTGAAGTCTTTTGTTCATAGATTAGTAGGTGGCACCTCACAGATACTGAGTGTGTCTAGAGTTGCTTCCCACCATGTGTCCATCATTATTGAAATCAGCTCCACTGAACTCTACAATGGATAAATAGAATATAGGATCATAGGTTTATAGGGTCCAAATTGTCACATTTACAAAGTACCGTGAATTTCTTACTTGTACGTGCCAATCAACCTGCTACCATAATTAGTGAGTAGAAACCTTACCTCAAAACCTCTGTCATGCTTACCTTAAATAATTAAATTGTCAAAACCTAGCAACACAGAAGATGGATGTGTAGCTTTTACTCCCATTGGTTACACATCTTCTTGCACTGGATACGGAATGCTACACCTCTGGAATGCTGGGTTGTCTCATTTTGGGTGGTTATCGTGTGATTTCTCCAAGCATATTTCTGACGTTTTACATTTTATTGGTGACAAGACCATAGCAGTCTTTCTTATTCTGATGCAGTTTCTTTGAGTGGACAATTATACCTTTAGGTTGCATAAAAAATGCCTCCACAACAAGGTTCTAGGATCTTACAAGCTTCAACTTACCTTTAAATATGAAGATGTAAATCAATGGTATGCTTTATCTATAACCTACCAAAGGCAACATCTACTTCTGTGTTATTTTTTTGCCTTACTTCTTAAACTAGAGCAGAAATAATGGATGGACAAATGAAATATATATATATATATATATTATATATATATATATATATATATATATATATATATATATAAAATTATTACAATGAGGTGTTTAGTGGGGTGGCACGGTGGCGCTCTGGGTAGCGCTGCTGCATCGCAGTTAGGAGACCCAGGTTCGCTTCCCAGGTCCCTCCCTGCGTGGAGTTTGCATGTTCTCCCCGTGTCTGCGTGGGTTTCCTCCGGGTGCTCTGGTTTCCTCCCACAGCCCAAAGACATGCAGGTCAGGTGCATTGGCGATTCTAAATTGTGTCTAGTGTGTGCTTGGTGTGTGTGTGTGCACACCCTGCGGTGGGCTGGCCCCCTGCCCGGGGTTTGTTTCCTGCCTTGTGCCCTGTGTTGGCTGGGATTGGATCCAGTAGACCCCTGTGACCCTGTAGTTAGGATATAGTGGGTTGGATAATGAATGGATGGATGAGGTGTTCAGTATTTTAATAATTGTGCTCCCAGTCAAAGTTGTTTAGTAGAACCCAAAAGAATATCTCATGACAAGCAACACCCTTTATATAAACTTTAATAAGTTATAAAAAATGTTGTCCTTTAGATTTCTACCTACCTGCAAACATGGTTTTGTTAAATATTGTGGCTTTCCTAAAGTGGTTAAAATTAGTACTTAGTTTATGGTAATCCAGTTGTTTTAATCTTTCATTACAGAGAATATCTGTTTATCATAGGAGCACTGCATATTTTGCAGTATCAGGTTCTCTGAAAATTGCCTAATCCTGTCATAAAACAACAATAACATTTATTTATATAGCACATTTTCATACAATGTAGTTCAAAGTTCTTTACAAGATTGTTAAAGTTACAGGAACAGAAAAAACAAATAAGATTAGGTAAGAGTATTAATGAAAAAGTAACAAAGAAAGAAATGTCATCTATACGATCTTATTAAACATAGATATGTAATTAGTAGAAGGGTAGTGTCCTTACTGTGCATACAATGTCATATTGTAAGTCTCTAAAGATGAGTCCGGTTATATGGTCAGATGGCTGCGAGGACAGAAAAAAAACAAAACAAAAAGTAAACACATTTGAATTTTAAACTTTTGAAAAGATGGAGATGGTCAGTGCATATTGAGATTCAGTGTTGTTATGGGTCTAGGGAAGAAGCTGTTCCTTAGTCTGTTTGCCCTTGATTTGATCAGAGGGCAACAGGTCAAACCAGTGAAAACCGGGATGTGAGGGTTCCTTCCAAAATATCTTTTGCCCTGCCAGGGAAGCAGAAAGTATACAAGTCTTCTAGAGAGGACAGGGAACTGCCAACAATCTCTTTTGAGCTGCCATGATGACATGCTGAAGCCTCCTCCTTTCTGCTGCAGTGCAGCTTCGGGTACCACAATGTGATATAGTATGTTAGCACGCTCTCTTTGGAGAAGTGGTGAAAATACACTATCAGCTTTTGACCCAAATTATTCTTCCTAAGCAGTCTCAGGAAATGAAGTTGCTGCTGTAGCATTTTTAATGACCACCTTGGTGTTTTCAGTCCAAGACAGGTCAGCAGAGATGATGGTACCCAAAAATTTTAAGGCTGGGACCCTTTCCACACAATCACTGTTAATGCAGAGGAGTGCCAGTTCTGTACTGTTTTTCTTGAATTCAAAGATGATTTCCTTTGTTTTCATGGTGCTGAGTGTCAGGTTATTTGCTGACCTCCAATCTAACAATTTCAGGATATCCTTACTGTAGGCAAACTCATTCCCCCTCTGCAATGAGTCCAACCACCATAATTTAATCAGCATATTTGATGAAGGTGTTATTAGGGTGGGCTGGACTGCAGTCACGGGGTGTAGAGATCAAACAGCAATTGACTCAGCACACAGCCTTGTGGGGAACCGTTGCTAAGTAAGCAAGTTGAAGAAAAGTGGGAGCCAACCGTCACTGTCTGAGGGTGGTTGATGAAAAACCTTCTTATCAGGCGCAGAAAAGTAAAGGGATACCTAGGTTAGACACTTTACTGACTAGAATGTCTGGACTAATTGTATTAAAAGATGAGCTATAGTCAATAAAAACGTCCTCCCCATACCTCTCTAGGCGTTCCAAGTGGCTCAGTGCAATGTGGAGAGCTGTAGCTATGGCATCCTCAGTGGATGCCTGCAGGGGTTACAAGACCATAAGATCGCCCTGCCTACATTGGGCACTCTACCTAACATAAATGTTTCTTAAGTCACTACATATTATTTCCAGGCTTCGTCTGAGAGGATTCGATGAAGTCAGTCTCGTAGACAGCTGGGGTTACCTGCCTTCATTCCAGCATCACAAGGTGGCTGCATGGTGCTTTGATCAAGTGGTAATGGCTCAAAACACCACCACAGAAGAAACAGAAAAGAAATCACAAACCAATGCAGCATGGGAAGGACAAACAACCTGAACATTTACAAAATATCATTTGGCTTCACTTATAATGCTGGTTTAACTTCTTGAAACAAACCGTCTTTTAAAACACAGAAATGAATCATGTGAAGAAAAATGACACCAGAGATATAAAAAAAAGGCCTGGGGTTCAAAGAGAATACTCCATTTAATGAGGTGGCAGGTATAGAAACTAGTGGGTGAGTACAACACCAGGTAAAATGTTTGTTTATTTTTTCTTCTAAGTAGTCTTTCAGAGACAATGTGAGCTGTGTTGATGGTCCTTTTAAACTGGAGTTCCTTTGGGGCGAAGATGAGAGTGAAAAGATGGATATAGACTGGATAAATTTTTGGCTGGGTCAGCAACGCTAGGGTTGTACAGGAAGAAAACAGGCATGTGAACCCTCTACATTAACTCCACTGTACGGACAGTCATGGAAACCAACAAATAAGAATCAGCATCAAAAATTTAATCAAGAGTTGGTGTTACCTGGCCTTGAAGCTTTCTGAGTTTACTCCAGATGGTTTAGCATGGAAGAAAATGTCCAAAGTTGCAACAACATTGGATGATTTTAGTAGGAAGACAACCAGATGCTAATAGATGGCACTAGGAGTTTGTGTTAGCAGCTCTTTTTCATCAACTTTTTTGGATTTTGTTTATAAAAAATGATCTAATAAACAATCTAGTTACTGTATATACCCTTTTTATGAATGGAACTTGAATATCAGAGCTAAAAAAACACTTCTGCAAAAGAATCTTTTACCTGACCTTCAACTGTTGGTCTCCAACAATTTATGGCTTATTGAATTTTTACATTTGGAAATGCATTAGTAATTATGCTTCATCATAGTAACATTTTATTTTTATTTCTAGTACAAGCTTAATCCTATTTATGTGAACATAAATGTAAAAATAATTCAACAGGTAACAAACAGAGTTACACAAATCAGAGGGACATACTGATTACCAGTTCTTTATTATTATTATTGCTACACACTGCAAGAATGTTAATAAATTTGAAAGACTGAACTAAAACTTTAAATGATTTCCTAAAACTGGGCTTGTGCTTAAATGACTCCATCACATAATTCACCAAAATCAATTATTTTTTGACTTCTTGTTGTGTTTATCCTTCAAACATAGTCTCATATTCTGGAATATGAGAAGATGCTGCTTCTACTTGAAGGCACTTAATGCTAAAACAAAGCCCACTGGAGAAGTTTTAAAGAGGAAGTTGCAGTGGTGTTGTTGAGTATTTTTTGCAAACTGATTTTAAGATAGCAATTATTAGTATAACATATTATGTTAACTACTATTTAGTTCAGTCATTTTTTGTTTTAATTTTTTTTCTTCAAAAGTCTGTTATTAACATTTTTCACTTTTTAAAAGACTGCATTGGTAAAACAGTTCTACCAATATATGAGACTCTGTCCTTAACAGATAATTACCACATAGCATTATTTTCCTAACACTAGTAAACTTGGCCTTTTGTAGCAAATGCATATCATTCGTTTCCTAGTATTGTACCTTGTATAAAAAGTTTATAATGGTCAATGTGAATGTTTAAAACTTGAAGCAAAAAATTGGCACATGCAATGCAAATCTAACCTGTTTGAAAATATACACCTTGATGATATTCCTATGTGATGTGATGTGTTTAGTCATATTATGGAATGATTAGCAGAGATAGACATGCCACAGATAGAGTAGTTTGCTTTTTTACACAATGTGGAAGTCAATTTCTAAAAAAATGATATAATGATTTTGTGCATGCAAGCAACAAAAATAGTCAGCATTAAGAATTATCTGTAGGCATCAGCCATTCCTATTATTTAAATTGCAGCATTAGAAATACAGGAGTTTTAGCTGGACCGTGAAAGACGGCTTCCAGTCCGAGCTGACTTTGTGTTTCTAATGACAAGCTAATATACTATTCACATATTACAAAACACGAGGTAAAATCTCGTAACTAAAGTTGGAATTGCCTGCTGTAAAATACACAGATTAAATTCTTCTCAGATACTTTGTGACAGAAAGTTGAAAAATGCCGGTGTGTTTTCCATCATGTGAATTAAATTGCCAGTTGAGCTTGCATTGGGCTTTTCATGAGCTTTCCTTTGCTGCGGTATTGATTTTAATAACAGTTGCTAAATGGTAATATAGGAATCAGATTCTGTCATAAAATTGACATTGTTAACAGAGACTAAATGGAAATCTCCAGCTAGGTTCACATAAAACAAAAGTGTTATCAGCTGAATAATTATGTAGAATTGCACATTCTAAAGGTACACAGGCATAATAAGAATCTGAGTGACATTTAGTAAGAGGTTTAAGTGTTCAGTTAACTATTTGCATTATTTCTCTAGATTAGGCATGATTATTATAGAGCAATGAAGGAAAATTAATTACTTTCCTCCACTGGAGCGGTTAATGTACCACAGGGTAAAATTGAACACTCCCTAATGTAAAAAAAAAGGTTATGCTTTATCTGTCCTAAAAGCTGTCAAATATTTCACAATAAAAAACATGGTAAATATATTTTAATAATACAATTTAAGGACAACTGATGGATTCCATTTGCAGCCAGCATTTTCTTCTTGGTGCATTATCTTTTTCTTGCTAGTACTGTAAGATATCATGTTTATTATTGTTACTGTGTTGAGAATGTGCAGTTATTAGCTTCAACTCTGGTATTAAAAAATGAAAATGAAAACCATGGTCCTTATTTTCTCAGTAAATGTCATTTAGCTCTAATGCTATTGTCTTCCTAGTTTAAAGTATGTAAAACAGCAAGTACTGCTGCTGATGCACAGTGATAGTAAGTGCATAGTTGTTAGTTGTGTTTGAATAAATTTGGTGCATTAAACTTGGTGTAAGACTTAATGTAACTTGAATTATCATCCATCCATCCATCCATTTTCAACCCGCTGAATCCAAACACAGGGTCACGGGGGTCTGCTGGAGCCAATCCCAGCCAACACAGGGCACAAGGCAGGAACCCAATCCCGGGCAGGGTGCCAACCCACCGCAGGACACACACAAACACACCCACACACCAAGCACACACTAGGGCCAATTTAGAATCGCCAATCCACCTAACCTGCATGTCTTTGGACTGTGGGAGGAAACCGGAGTGCCCGGAGGAAACCCACGCAGACACGGGGAGAACATGCAAACTCCACGCAGGGGGGACCCGGGAAGCGAACCCAGGTCCCCAGGTCTCCCAACTGCGAGGCAACAGCGCTACCCACTGTGCCACCGTGCCGCCCGCCTTGAATTATCAGCATAGGTTTAATGGTGTGGGCCTCTTTTTGGTGATATCCATTCTTTTCATATCAATTGACACCACTCTCCAACCCACATCTACTTTAGCCTGAGGAAGCATAAAATGCGGTCATAACAGCAGATGGAGTTAGGGAATCTTTTCAAGTGAATCTGTTCTGAGTTGTTGCTTTCCATGATAGTGATAGAGGTGATGTCTAGAGAAGTGCATGAGCGGTTGAATGTTCTAGTTTTTTTATTAACAAATTATGCAGAACTGAGGATGATGGTAGGCCTGGAATAAGTATAGGAGAGGAGAGGTCGGGAGCATGCGCTGCTTACAGCACATTGCTTCACCCACCACATAGCAAAACTATCCGGATTGAGATCCGAGTGCAGCCGTGCAACGGGTGACACCTCAGCACCTCACTGAACAGTATAATGTCATCATAATTACAGTTTACAGTTTCTTGAGGGAGACTGAATCAGATGATGATGATGTACATACTATGAATACATCACTAGAGAGTTAACTATATAGTACAGGCCCCCCTTGCCTGTTCTAGCAGTTCTTGTGTATACATGTACGTATATTATTATTTGCTATATTGAATTTTTTTAATAAAAGTAAAGACATCAAAACTACAACATATGAAATAGCGTGTACAAAAATTAAACATTAAAAAAAAAACTTTCGAATTTTAGAATAATCATAGTAGTTTCTGCCTTGATGACAGTTTTGAACACTCCTGACATTCATTCAACCAGCTGCATGAGGGAGCCTCCTGGGATGCAGTTCCAAGAGTCTGCTGAGCATCTTGCTGCCTACTTTACTTCACTCTCTGGCCCAAGTCATTTTTAGTGGGTTTAGCTTGGTTGACTGTGGAGGCTAGGTCATCAACTGAAGTGCTCCATCACTCTCCTTCTTTGCCAAATAGATCTTGCTTGGCCTGAAAATGTCTTTTGAGATGCTGTCCTTTTGAAAACAAATGATGGCCCAAATAAGTGCACACTGAAAAGAATGGTGTGCCTCCATGCTGGCTTTATTGTTTCTTCAATTCTAAATAAACAGTCGAACGATGTCAACTTCAAATCTCCTCCTGTTCTTCACCCTCCTATATCAGATAGTTAGAAAGATAGGTAGGCCTTAAGTCACAGGGCCTTTGGTAAGAGGTGGCAGCATGAAATTGTGGCCCTGGCCCCTCTCCTGTCCCAGTATTAGTTTGGCAGCATGCTTGTCCAACCTCCTTAACTGTCCTGCCTGTATGCCTCAGCTCTACTTATCCCTGCCATCACTTTAAAATATAAATAGACAGTTTTGCATAACAGTAAACTATATGAGTGGCCTGCCCTGCATTTGATCCCTTTCATTTGCTAACTCAGCGGCACTGTTACAAGCAACTCTTAATTGCTTTTCACACTGAGAATATATACAGTAATTCTGCATCAATGCTTCCACTGAAATCTCAATAGTGTGCAGGTGTGCAGTAATCTAGAGTAAATTTAAAAGAAAGTTATTATGAGCCATTGTATTGACCCAAAAGAATAATTTGCCATTTTAAAAGCATAAGAAAAACAAAAAAGTGTCTCTAAATCGTGTAGTTGACTTCAGTCTTATCTAACACAGTACAAGTAAATGCATTTCAGGATACACTTGGAAATGTTGGTGATTTATACACTGTGGTTCCCTATGTTTACCTTACATAGTAAATGTGGTAAAACATATTTTTAATCAAAATAATGTTCAGCTAGCAATCTGCTCATTAAATAAAATTGTGCAATATAGCTAGTTACTTACATAGGAAGAAGTATTGCATCTGCTTTTTAAGCATAAAATTAAATATTCATATTTTGCATACCAAGTATCTGTTATTTTAACTTTATAGGAACTTTTCTTTACATTTATTCAACAGTAATGTTTTCTGAATTGTGTGTGTACATTTTGGTTGCAATTTAATATATATAAAGAATTAAAACAGTTTTTTCAAAAATTGATGTAACCCTCTTTTTTACATCTTCAAGTAAAATTTGACCCATTTTCGTATTTGAAATCTATAAAAGCACCCTAATTGAATCTATTCAGAATGAAACCTCGTGACTTTTTCTGCATTTCCACAAATTAACAAAAAAATAATCTTCTTTTGCTTTAACTGAATTTTAGTGGCTTACTCTTCATTTAGGGTGATTGTTTGTTTACAGCAAATACAGACATCCTGAATGACATCTTTTCAGCTAGGAAACATAAGGGATTTACTAAAGTGACCTAACTTTACAAAAAGCAAAACATTTTCCAACTCATATTTTTTGTATAACTGTACATTTTGAACACTGCCATGATTCAGTATTGACTTTAATGGATTTTCCAATGGATTCATGGTGCATTTTTGTTCACAACCCATAAAAACTTCTAAAATGTCATCTATTCTAAAAATCAGGGTAATTGGTACTACATGTTAAGATGGTCATTCAATATAAAATAGGCTTGTGGTAAAAAAAATTTAAAAAATCATGTCCAGGGTGCTGTAACAACTCTAGGGGGTGTGCCAGCCACCCAACCCGACACAGACAAATGCTAGAGGTACACTGATAAAAACAAAGATTTTTTTTTTTCACCACGTGGGAAACGCCTTCCCTGTTTCCCACAGGCACAACTCAGTCCTACCAACACAAAAGCACACCATACTAACAATTCTTCTCTCTCTTTACTCCTCCACGGCAAGCTTCGTCCACCTTCCACCCGACTCTGGCTCACCAAGTACTGTCCACTGGTCCCTTATATAAGGCACCCGGAAGTGCTTCAGGTGTTTGTTGCCCTACTTCTGGCAGCACTTCTGGATGTGGCGGAAGAACCGCTCATACAGGCTCAGGAACAGCTGCAGTGCCCCCTGGCAGCACCCCCAGATCCCATGAGGGCTGTATCGGTCTCCATCTCACATGAAGGCCTGCGGGAGTCTGAGACACAGTTGCTACCCAGGGTGGCTACCATCTAGCACGGGGAAGGTAATGTTCTCTCCACACTGGTCCTTCCATAGCAGAGGTGTCCTGGCTGGGCTAGGGCCCTGGCCTTCTATGACAGTGCATATAAGGAGGGTCAGAATCAAAATCAAAGAGACCTGGCATTGAATCAGCACTGGAAGACATTATGAGGGTTAATTAAGTGAAACTGAAAGATATATTTTGTCAAAACATTTGGGGCATACTTGAAGTGAAAAGAGGTCTGAAATTCAAGAAGTACTGAAACACTGGAGAACTTATTTTTTAGCTAACCAAGTAAGACTAATGGACTGAGTGGCCTGCTGTCATTTCTCAAGCTTCTTATGTTTCTTTCATGAAAATAGGTACTTCTAATGAAAAATGTATGTTTTGAAATATAAATCATTGAGGAAACTAGTAAACTCTAAATATCTCTTCTCTAGTTAAAAGTCAGAATAGCTAACTTAATATTTCTATCCATCCGTCCATCTTCCTAACCTGCTTATCCAAGGCAAAGTCACGAGGCAGCTGGAGGCTATGCCAGTAATTATAGAGTATCAGACAGGTACAACCTCAGGAAAGGGCACCAGTCCATCCTTGGGTGAAAACACACACACACACACACACACACACAAAGAGGGCAATTTAAAAACACTAGTTCACCTAACCTACATGTCTTTGGACTGTGGGAGGAAACTGGAGAACCAGGACAAAACCCCCACATACACGGAGAGAACATGTAAGCTTGATGCAAGGAACACCTATGACATGAACTTTGGTCGCCTTACTACAAGGCAACTTAATATAATGTTTTACTTGGAATATTACATTTGTGACAATGCACCTGCCATGTGGCATCATCACTTTCTTTTATATTATAACTAAATCTGATGGCTGTGACAAACTGCCTAATCAAGACTAATGAGTTCCAAAAAGACTTCCTTCATACAAGAATTATTATA
This sequence comes from Erpetoichthys calabaricus, assembly GCF_900747795.2. Classification (NCBI taxonomy): domain Eukaryota; kingdom Metazoa; phylum Chordata; class Cladistia; order Polypteriformes; family Polypteridae; genus Erpetoichthys; species Erpetoichthys calabaricus. Next base: position 117,403,299 of record NC_041397.2, on the reverse strand, counting down.
GACCTTGATTTGCTTGAATGGAGCAATGAGTACAATTTTAAAATTAGCATGTATCTCATCTGCATGCAAAACAGTCATGATAATTTAGAATTGCTTACACCCTTCTTCGAATAAGGCCTTGTAGGAATTTTCTGCACTACCACATATCTTATTATGGATGTGGCACAAATGTACTGTATTGCTAACACATGGGTTCACAGATACTAACCACTAAACCATTTACTCTTGATTTCTATTGACAGATGTCGCGACTGCACATCCAGACAAGAAGTCCATCATCATGTATGTCACATCACTGTTTCAAGTTCTGCCTCAGCAAGTAACCATTGAAGCCATCCAGGAAGTGGAGATGCTCCCAAGGCCAACAAAGTTCACCCCGGAGGGACATTTTCAACTCCAGCACCAACAACGCTATTCTCAACAGGTAAGCCCTGTAGATATTGCCAGTATGTACAGTACATAAGGAATTTAACTACTGCACTTGTACAGTAAAGTGTATTAAGAAATTATGGCACATTGTTCAGAAAATGTCTCATAAAATTTGATTTACTTGAATAGCGTTTGTCTATATACAGTTTGTATCTTGAAAACATGTCCCCTGCAGAATAATGGCAGAAACAGATGTTATTGTTTACTTTTAAGCTAAATCCTAACAACCAAAAAGTAAATGGGGCATAGACCACTTCTCTTATTATCTGTCTTAATGTCTTTATTTCTGTATAAACTGAAATGCACAGTGTTTAACGGATAGTCTCTCTCATTGGCACAACATAGTTTTGGAAAATGGATGAATCTCCCTTACATGCTGAATAGACTAGGATAGCACTGACTTGTAAGTAAACATCTAATCAATAACCAAACATGTGAGCAAATCACAGATTAGCAAATTAAATTCAAATCCCATATCTTTATCTCCTGAGTCAAGCCTCTAATAATGAATGCAATGTCTCAAGTTAAATCTCAAGGCGCAGTCTTCAAGACAAGCTCATTGATGAGTCCCAGATACAAGCAGTACAATTGCATTGTTAATATATGATTGGCCTTTATCTGCCCATTTAATTTACATTTTCCCCTTGAAATATGTGTTAATTCTACAATATGTGGCAAAATACTAATCTTCTCATATTGTTTTCTGATAAGAACTGGTATTTAAAATTAAGGTGCTGTGATGTGCCTTGCAAATGTGAAGATGACAGACACATAGTTCATTTTTTTCAATTAAACCTAGTTGAGCAGAATAATGTCACGTTTGTAGATGAACTGCTATAAATAACACAGAAACACTTCAAACCAAACATAAATTCTGAAATGTACATGATTAGATGCATCTTTTTCTTTTTGAGATATCATACTCTTTTTCTGTCAGTCACAAAACTTATATACAGAAAACTGCGTGTGTGTATTCATTCAGAACTGGTGACATGATATGCATATTCAGGAAACTGTCCTACTGGTTCACTATTTCCAGGTGCCAACTCCCACATTGACCTGGGTCACTCTAGAGTATCCCATGCAGATTTTTAACATAAGCTTTACCTCTTCCAAACATCACTGATGTTACAGCATGAGATTTGTCGTTATTGTATGAAGGACATTTACTATGAACAGAATACCAAGCTATTTACCCAGCACATTTTCTTGTATCAAGGTATCTAACCAGAAAGCCATAGTCATGATTATTCTAGCGTAACCTCCTGATTCTTAAAGCAACATTACTGAAACTAGAAAGCAGAGTAATGCATTTTTAGGCAAATCTTTTCCCATTATAACAGCTTGGCTTTGTCTCTTCAATTATGGACACTGATTTCAAAAGAGATCATTCCTCTTTGGTAAACTCATTAGTCTTAATTGGGTATTCTCTCACTGCAATCAGATGACTACTAACAAGGGTTCCTGGTGAGTCAGATAAATCTTGCATCATGACTCTATGATCTTTTACAAAAACATTTAAATTCATAATAACAGAGCAGGCATCTGATGAACAAGAGGTTAAAATAATGTAAAAAATATCAAGTGGTGGCCCAAAAGCGTGACAAATATGTTTGTAGAATTTCTGGAGGATTTTGAAGTTAATAGTGTAAAGTTCAGACAGGGGGCATGAGGTGTGGCGATGAGGCGATTGTCTCTGGCAGCGCTTTGGTAATGACAACCACTTCTTTTAACTTTTTGTTTTGTTTTAACCTTATGAAATAACAATACAAAGGAGATACTTTTGAATTTTAAGAACACAATGCCTTATTTATATACTACCTTTCAAAATTCAAATTCAGACTTCACGTGATACAGTTTGCAATGACTCAAGCCACTGAGCATTCAAGCATCAAAATGATACATTTGTATTTCAAAGCCACATACCAGAACATGGTATTGGCACTCATTTCCCTGATTTTTACATGTCACTATATCTGCTGTCTTTGTCGTGGACTGGGAGTTCCAATGAGTTACAAAAGCACTTCCAATAATGTCCACTAGAGGGGGATATCACTAACAAACCTGGTCTACTAATCAGAACAAGCTCTGAATCTTTGAAAGCTCTGTAAATACAAGGAGCTCCATAGAGCACATGAAGCAAAAAGGAGTTGCTGGCAAGGGCAATCAAAGGCGAACAAGTCCCAATACAAAATCCCAAGAATAGTCAAAATATAGAGCAATAGGTTAACAAATTCAGCAAATTACTAAGCATCCAAAATTAGCAACAAAAAAAAAAACACAAGAACTTACTACTCCAGAGCACATTCATAATTAACTGCCCGGAACTGTGGGAGACCCTCTGTATATTTAGGACAGAGGGCAGTTCCTGGTGGTGACTGGTATGGGACCACCCATAAAACACATGGAACTTAAGACAGGCAGTTAACACACTTAAGCAAAATCAAAAACAAAGAATAATGCACATAAACAACATGCATCAAAGAATCAAGAATGAACAAAATAGACATAAAACAAGAATCTGAACCCCAGCCAGGGAAGGATCCTTCCCTGAAACAGGACTAATGCAAGAGAAAATTTGTGATGGTAAAATTAGTTGAAACATCCATAATGGTTGCATTTGACTCTACAGCCTACTGAGGATGCATTCAGACTCCACGTAAAAGTGTCTCAGTTCCATTTTGTGATTCTTATCTGATTTCACTGTGTAACCATATTAATCTGGAATCTAATTCATCACACAGATGTGACCTAGTAAACAAACCAACTAGATGCTGTCTTCAAATTCTTTACAGTGTAGAGCATCAGCAAATTAATCAGCAAATTGGTCAGATTGTGATAGCCGTTTCTCAAATATGCTTTGAATGGAATCATCACTGCTGAATCGGTCTTCATGACTCTTGCAAATATACGTGTTATGACATTAAAGAAAACACATAGCAATTTGGCTGTATTGGCAATCATTTTTTTTAACTTCACATTTTTGTGACATTCCTGTTGAAAAATCAAATCTATGTCACATGAGTGAGAAGATAATTGTATTTGAATGGCAGTGTAACCAAGAATTCGGGTGGGGCGCTTACTATTAAGTCTGAGTGCTGCCAGGTAGCTGACAGTGCTGGTGACAACACTATTATATATTTTTTTTACAATGCAGCTACATTAAATCATATTCAAGCCACATTCACACCTCACATGTTTACTTGAAATGGACTGGTGTGTTTGTGATTCATGTTACAGGGCAGTTTGAAATGGACAAGGTATTTAGAGGAGCGAGTTTCATTTTGCATTTGGCTCATATTATATATTTATATTGTTTTTAATGTGTTTTACTGCTTAAAACTAATCTTCATCATTGTTTCATATTTTTTCAAAAATAATATTTATTTGTCTGATGATCATAGAACACACTGTATAACAAATACATATTTTTCACATTATATGTATATTAAAGTGCATTATCTCATACCTAGTAATGAAATATATTGGGGTTGTTTTGTAGCAAAAACGCACATTTCCTCAGTTAGCATTTAACGTGTTAGCCCTGGGTTCAGATGGGGATCTGTCTGACCAATCCAAAAATTATTATATATTTTGCTAAAGGGTATACTTTTGAAAAAGGTTAAAATGTAATGTATACATTTTTTGGTCAATGAATAACTAAAGAGCAAAAATCCAGTTATATTGTGACATATGAGTCCTGTATTGCACCCCAAAACACAAAGCTGAGTCTCAGTACTTTAGCAAAACCAACTTTATTCCACTTGAAACAGGAACAGCACAGTTATTTATTGTAACAGGATCTACCACTCTCCGATACACAGACACAGCAATCAGGCAGGGTCGCGATCAGGTTAGTGGCCAAGTAATACTGTTCCCTGCATTTACAATGTTCCTTGCATTACCCATCGACGACAGGTGCTCATAGCGCGATCGCGATCATTTCGGATTTGTTTTCGCGGTGAACTGCTCCAGCGTTGGGAGCCCACGGTTGCTGATAGGCTGTCCTCCATAGACGCGGCGATCGCACTTTGGGATGCTCTTCGGCGTGTCATCCCATTGGCGGGAGCCCAAAAACAGTTTAGAAACCTTACAATATCTTCTCAAGAAATCTTGGCATATGTGCCTAGTTACTAATGTTAGTCCTAGGTATGGTATATTATTATGAATTTAATGTAATAGCTAAACTTAAAATTCTTTACCACCTTGCCTATTTTTCACAATTCCTGCTTCCCAGATTTATTATGGAAATCTCAGTGAAAAGTCAATATTTTTTAAATAAAGTGTAACTTTCTATCCACCATCTATAATTCATCTCCTATGATTTATTTGTTTAAATATAACTGGCACGTAGTAGTAGTGGTTACTTTCACTACCTAATATATCCTAAGATCAATTGTGTTTGGAGTTTTCTGATTTATCTCTACATTTATATTTTCTCCAACAGTTAAGAGAAAATACTAATTGCAAGTTGAATGTACAGTATATGGTACAACAGACTAGTATCCTCATTTGGGTTTCCTCTTTTTTGCTGTACTTACTTAATCTTTTCTCAAACCTCTCAGTCAGAAATGGGCTACAATTGGGTGTAGAAAATTAATGAATGAATAATTTCAATACACTCAATTCAGAAAACTACCATCTTAGCCCTGGTGAGGACTAAATGATAATGGAAATGTACTGATGGATATTTTAGGGATTAGAGTTAATTTTATTAAATTGCTATTTTATGTAATAATTTTAGTTATTAATTGGTTCCATGCAGAAATGGTTATCGGCAAGAGAAGTTATAGTATCAAAGAATTTAGCAAATTTGCCTGACTCCACTTATTTGGCCCCTATGTCTTTTCTTCTTGTTTGTGCATGCTAGTTTTCTGTTTTCCTCTCCTTTACTCTACTCTTTTTTAAGATTCCCAGTTACTGTCTTCACTTTTTTATCAATGTGCTTCCTTCTTTTTTCTCTTCTTCTCCTTTCTTCTCTATAGATCACAGTCAGTGTTGCACAGGGTCGTGTTCGTACTCCTTCACCTTCTCCTAAGCCACGTTACAAAAGCTATGCCTACACGCAAGCTGCTTATGTCACATCACCTGACCAAAAAAGACGGCGTTTTTCCCCTCAGGTTTGTTTATTTTTTCTGACAGCTTCTCTGTTATCATTGGCTTGAGCAGGAAATGGGAAAAGCCTGCTTGAATCAATGAATTGACTTTCTACTAACTCCTGTTAGCCTGGGAAAGGTGCTATATAAATAAAATGTATTAATATTAGTTATGGAGTAAAATGTTTAGATATACTGAAAGACTTATGTGAAAGTGAATAAACACAATGGGCATATCAACAGAAAACAAGGGGAAGCACAGTTCTTCTAGTCCAAAGTCAGTTTGGCACTGCCACTAAGCTTTTGTTTCTCCTCACTCGACACAGAGTCACATGGTGTATTTGGTCAAATTCTCTGAAGATGATGAGAGTGTAAAAGGTAGACAGACATTTGATAAAAAATGAAAAGGATACCATGAAATGTTTTTTTCTATACTATTTCACGTTCTTGTGTATAACATGTGAATACTGATTAAATTGCATTTGTTCAGAGATTATTTACTGTCATGCGGAAACAAAACAAGTAAGTAGAGAATGTATTTTGTTGATATCATACTTTCCATTTTATAAAAAGAAAAAAATCCTTAATACTTCCCATCTCTATGTAATTGGTTCCCTATTAAAAATAATGTATATATTACTGTATCTTCAAAAAGTGAACTGAATACAAAAGAAACAACTTTAAAATGTTTCTCCTGGATTTGGATGCTACTATGTCTCCATTCAAGCAGCATTATTTCCTAGTAATAAAAGACTAGTGCAGGCGTCATCTTCCTAGGTACTGTCAATTGTTTAAGAAAGCTGGTGACTTCATGTAAATTGTGTTTTTCTCCTAGCTGCTTATGCAAGTGTTGCAGGCCTTAATTAACAGACCAGAAGACTTAAATCTTTCAGATCACCCTTTGTGGTTTGTTCTGACAAAGAAATAAGCCTTTCAGGCTGGTTCCTAATTAAAAACATGTCAAAAATATATATAAAGACGAGTAAAAAAACAACAATGTACAGTAAGCTGTTAGCCTTTACAATTAATCTTGCCTTGATCATTTTAAAGGATCTTATTATTTCAAGAACTGGGTTTGACAATCTGAATGCTATTATTAAGTTGAGTTACAGTATGACAAAATACAATAGATTAAAGATAGGTGACTTTTGCATCCATGATTTATCTTTTTGTAGAGTATAAAATAACTAACCAATTATTTGTTCTATATGTGAAAGTATGAAATCCTCCTGTTGTTTTAGGCAAGGTCAGCAGAACTGTTAGAATGAATTGACAATAAGCAATGGCAGAAGGGAATGACTGGTTTTTAGTTGGGCTGGGAAGAATTTCATTCCTTTTGTGTGGATATTGTCTTGGTGTTTGTGTAACTGGCATAATGTCTAGGAGAACTGTAGTGAAGTGGAGCCTGAAATGCATAGGCTGTACATTTTCAATGCAGTTACAGCTTTTTTATATTTCGTAAAAAGTTATGGAACTGTTGAAAATCTATTCAGACCACCCTTTTTTGACTATACAGCACACTGAGCTACTTTCATGTTTGAAAATGTGCTATATAAATACATGCTATTGATGTTGAATGTCCTGTGACAAATTTCACAGTTGAAAGGAAAATAGTAATGATAATCCAGTGTGACTGAAGCCTGGGTTTGACTTTTCAAATGTTAATAATGCTATTCATGTTCTTAAATATTAAATGAGGATGTGCACCAGTTTTGAACCTCCTTTATATGCTCCAATTGTTCTTGCTTTGAAGACATACCCAGACTGAAGTGAAACTTTTTGTGTGTGTGTCTTTTGCTGTCAAGGCAAGATGATCAGTATTTACAAATTTTTACATTTGAGCATAGCAGACAGGAAGGATTGCATGGAGTCAATAACTGCTTATTTCTTCCATTAAGTCAAAAAACAGAACTTAAAATTATATCAGTGATCAATATCCAGTTTTAAGAACATGCCATCATTAAAGATGGTAGTGATGGCTCTTCTCAGAAGAAATATGTGTAATGGGAGGTACAACGTGTAGGATGTCAGTAAAAAAATATCAGCTGAATATGACTGTCTCATAGGAGATACAAATTTTTAACTGTCAAGGAAGCACTATTTTTGCTATTAAATGCACATTCATAGCCAGTCAAAAGAACTCTAAAAAATAGCTTCCTTCTGACAAGTTGACATCAACTCAAAAAAAAAGAAAAAAGGTTGTTTTATTTGATTCCCTTTACCGCTGTATGGATTGGCTCTTAAACATTTGAGTTGTAGCAAATAGGAAAATAAAAAGTTATAAATTCAAATGAAAAAACAAAATGTAACGTGTATGATCCTGACATGTTGACAAATTGCTAAGCCTACCAAAAAAAAGATAATTCAAAATGAGCAAAGAAGGCTTTTGTGTTGCAGCTATGAACACATAATAAATCAGTTAATAAACATTGTTAAATATTTACAAGCAACAGTAGCTCAGGAATGGTTACCTACTCCTCTGATATTAGAAAAGCAATGAGCAGAGAAAAAAATTTAAATGTTTCAGTGAAATGAATGTAGGTGAATAGGATATAAAAGTAAAGTAAATGTCTGTAATGAATTACAGATCATACAGATAGATTCTACAGAGCACAAAAAGATCACCTGTCAGCACCATGCAGGTTAACACATTCTTTTAAGCTTAAAGTCAAAAATGAATATAGCATTCATTAAATGCACTCCTATTATGCCTTTGCTAGTAATGAGCCAGCAACATGCTCAAAATTGATTTTCGGCAAAAAACATTTGCAAAAAAATTGTATGAAACCTATGGTGTTTCAAGACCAGCAAAATTCTCGCAATTGACACAAGGAATAAAGGTGCTTAGTTCCTATCAGGGAGTTTTCATGCACTCATTGCACATGCATCTGCTTGTAATTTAGTGTTGAAAATAAGTTCTCTTATGGAAAAGAAAAATAATAATAAGAGGAGTTATTTCCTTTAACATGTAGACATTTTGTTGAGCTATGAGATGTGTGTTGTGGCAGTTCTAGTAGTGTGCTATGTGCTTTGCCAATTATAATCACAATCATGATGATCACAATGCTGAAGATGCATCAGAGATAGAAATAATATTCAATAAATTCCTCCAGCTTGCATATCTTCAGCTTCACCTGTATGACTCAAGAAACAGGAAAGAGCGGTTGCCAGGTAGCTTCTAGTGTAGTGTGTTTTCTTTTGAAGTAGTAGCTAATATAATGTAATATCAATATTATTATAATAATATTAATCATAATATGAATTAATATTTTTAGTTTTCACATATCTCAAATAAAACAGAATATGCATTACAAGGAATAATGCAATTGAGAAAAGCAGATCATTGTAACAATCTCATGCATAATCCATGTGCATTACTCTGCACACAAAGTCTGGAAATCTGGCACCTAGAAAGGTTTCTGCTTGCTAATTTAACCTCTGGCAAGAGTGGGTCTGGTGGATCTGGTGATTTCCACTTGATTATTCATCACAAGGGCAGTACGATAGTGCAGAGGCAGCACTGGTATCTCGCAGTCAGAAGAGCAGGGTTCACATTCCAGGCATCCCCTGTGTGGAGTTTGCATGTCCTCTCTGTGTCAACATAGATTTCCTCCCACAGTCTAAAGACATGCAGGTTAGATGAATTGGTGCTGCTACTTTGTAAATTGTCCTGTGTGTGTGTGTGTGTGTGTCTGTCTGTGTTCACCCTGTAATGGACTAGTGTACTGTCAAGTGATTGTTCCTGCCTTATGGCAGATACTTTCTGTTAAAGGCTGCAGTTACCCCACAAACCCACCCTATATAAATGGGTTAGGAACATGGAGGAGTGGCTGGATGTTCCTTACAACAGATACGGCTACTAAATTTCTTGGAAGATGTGGTCCTTCAATGTTAGGCATCACCAGAGATTTGCCCAGTTGCTCTAGTAAAGTCCACTTTCATTTCTACACTGTTTAAATCCTTTTTTTTTTCATTCCAGGCACATATATCAATAATGTTGTAGAAAAGGACAAATGGCCAAAAGGCAATCTAGCGCTGACAAATGCACATTAATTTAATGGAACGGTTTATTTTCCTGTCCTTTATTTTTAGAAATAATTTAGAAAGCTGTGTCTTGTTCATTCTTATTGTCCACCTGTGGTCATCTTCCTTCTCAGCTAATCCTAACATAATGCATATGAGGTGAAAAAATTGTCACATGATGTGGAGACCCTTTAACCACTGTTTCAGGACTAACATCACTTGCATACGCTGGTTCTTTTCAAGGGGCTGCCCCAGCAGATTTCCCCTGTGTAAACTTTCATAATCCATGCAGAGATGGACTGGGCATCCACGTGCTGTCCAAATCTTTAAGCCATACATTGCCAAACATTGCTAGTTTGTTTTACTGCCTGAAATGACAGTGGCCACAGAATGGAACCAGTTGTTCATTCACAGTCACGTGGGGTCCAGGTTAGTAAAATTAAATTCATTTGTCCTACACAACACATCCTGCACTGCAGTAAGTCTGCTATGTTATCAATCAATCAAAATTTTGCATCATAGTATTGAGCCAACAGATTTTAATTTTTGTTGGAACTTGAAAATATATTAGGGCATATCACAAATATCAGTAGTTCTGTACTGCATAAGCCAGCTGAAACTCATATCACTGTAACCTTCTTGGGAAAAGAAAACGTTTGTCGTTGTCTCAATAAAACCCTTGTCTACAGTACATTTTAGAATGTAATCTATAGGATTTTGCTTGACCACCTTTAAGAGTCCCTATTAATTTTCAAATGTCACTTCCAAGATGAAGTAACTAGAATTATTAGAGTGACGTTCCTAAACAAAGATAAACGGTTGGGAGCATGCACTGATTACAGCTCATTGCCGCAACCTCCACACAACAAACCACCAGGATTGGGACCCGAGTGCAGCCATGCAACAGAGGACACCTCAGCACCACACTGGAACAGTTTTTCACAGTGGCTGGAGTGCCAATCCTGACAACAACCCCCAAGTTTTCCCTGCAAGTTGGAGGAGCTGCTTGCAGGGCTGGATGCAGCTTAACATCATGTCCAGAATGAAGCAATTGCAGGTTAAGGGCCTGGCTCAAGAGCCCAATGGAGTAGAGCCACTTCAAGCCATTTAGAGGATTTGAACTGGCAACCTTCTGATTGCTAGCCTCAGAGCCAACACTCTGCTCTTCCTAAACAAAACAAATACAAAATTCCATTAACTCTCACATAGTATCTGATTACCGGTAAATACTGCACTAGCATTTAGCTGATCATTTTGAAAATTGGTTTGCTGAAGGATTATTAGCATTTTGCTAATATTGGCTGGCAGTGGAAATGGAAGAGCAATGCATAATTTATATCTGCCATTTTGGATGAAAAAGATTTTTCACATTCAGAAAAAAAATCACCTGAAAGCTTATTGATTGCTGCAAAAGTCATATTTATTGATAGCTGCATGTAGTAAATAGTCCATAGTGAAAGGAGTCGGAAGTCATCCCCTCTCTGGTAAATGGCTGGAGGACAAATAAAGCTGCTGCCTCTGTGAAGAGCTTTGTATACTTGCAGTATTCCTTGACCATCGCCTGTTATTAGATTAGACTGCTTACCTTCTACTTGTGTTTACGATCCAAGCAAAGAACAAAATCTTTAAAGAAGCAGTTCAAGCAATTAAAAAAGACATCATGGCTTAGGGATTCAGATCCACACTTCCAGAAGAAAAATTCCATTTTCATTTTTTAAGTGGCTTGCTTTTAATTTAATTTGCTCATAGTTTAAGGTGAAAATTACTTTGGAGTGGTTTTACTGAAGCATATTTTAAGCGTTCTAAGTCAAATTAAAGCGGCTGTGATTATCTCAGTGTTGGACAAATACCAATGTGCAATCTCTCCAGGGCAATAGAAGGTTATAACGGCATGGTGATAGTTGTAAATTCAAAATTGGAAGAATTATGGCACTACAATAAAAAACAGCTGGGGTGCTGAAAATCTTCACAAAAAAAACATGAAAATGAAAATCAATTTGTTTCAAGCACCATTTCTAAGAGGTGCATACAAACAAACCAGACGTGTATCACTTATGCCTACAAAGTATCATCATGTCCTTACATAAAAGATAAAGAATTTTCTTAAGTGTACCTTTTCAAACGTCCTGGGTATCTCATTGAATCATTCATTTCCTGTGCTGTAGTGGGTTTAACTCTAGGAAATCCTACAGGTTTCACTAAATGTATAAAATTGCGGGGTGCTTTAATAATGTAAATTGTTTAGCATTCTAAAACAATGCTGCTTTATTATAAGAAATCGTGAAAATATATCAAAACAGATATATCTGACCCTCTATAAACGGGGTGAATTGTTGTGTTGAAAACTGTTTTTCTATGTATGTCTCTCCAAAGTAAGAATTAGCTGTAGAAATGGTTTGACACTTTCTAAAAATGTAAGGGACATTTTAAAACTTTGAAGTACTAGGTGGAGCAGCCAGTAGGCAGCACCTCAAAATGGCCCCCTCGATCTGAAAGTCTCAGTTGGAACTGTGAAAAACTGGCAGATTTGGTGGGTTGATGCTGGAGTAGTCAGCTAGTGGGGTTTACTGCTTTATACTCAGGGCACTTTCAGTTATACAATAATTTTAAATTGCTTGCCAACCTAATATGAATGCATTTTGGATATGGGAGCAAATCAGAGTAACCTGGGACAGTCCTACTGGATATGGTGAAAACCTTTAAATTCTGTACAGAATGTAACAGTGCAGAAATTCAAATCATGGTCCCTGGAAATGTGACACAGTCATTTGAGCCACTGAGCCTCCTTACCTTCCTACTCCTTCATTTTTTTGTTGCTAAATTCTAAGACTGTAAACTGAATTATTTGCTGTGTTTGTAAAGGAGGGATATCCGTTATTTGTTTACATCCTACAGGTCTTTATAAAGAAGCTAATTTTAGATTAACACAGAAGTGTATTGAGCAATTCTCTGCTTTCTATGACCTGGTTGCCCATTCTACAAATTATTTTAGCAACTTTATAGCAAGCACATGTAATGAAACAGCAAAGATCACATTGTACATTAAAATACAACCATGTAAAATTGGGCACTAGTATTTGTTAAAAGAGAAGAAAATGTTTTTTTTTTTTTTTTTTTTAAATGTTAGAAAACATAAACCAGGAGTGAAATGAAGCAATAGTTTTCCCTGAAAGCTGAAAGTAGACACTGGATTTAATAATAATAATAAAAAAAACAACTATGGTCTGGGCCTCTGGCACACAGTATTTATAAATCTATAGGCATCAAATCTATGTTATTAAAACATAGACATTACTTTTCCTATTGCGATTGGCCTGCCCACCACCCTGTCAGTCAGGAGAATATCTCTATTAACCCCTTTAAGCAGCAGCAGCATAAATAATGATTTGTGGTAAAATAAGTTCAAAGAACACCTCTGTGTCAAAATGACCTCAACAAAACTGCAGCCATGCGGTATACAGTAAGGTGAGTGGTGTGGTTTTGAATTCTGAGAAAACTATAAAAAATAAAAAGTATTAGCACACCTATTTAAGGTTATATCACCAAAACATTGTATCTTTTACCTTCTTTTCTTTTCAGCCTGGATTTAACCTTTAACTTTTTTTACCTTAAAATAAAAAGTACGTGAGTATCAAACAAGGCTAATCCAAATGCATATCCATAAAGTCAGCATCTGATATACTGTATAAAGCTGAATGTATAATTGTCCATTGTGCAAATCCACACCACTGAAATTATGTCTACCCAACTTTGAACAGATTCCTCATTTGTACAGGGAAAGACCATAGGCTATGTTTCTTTCCTGAATTTATCTTGTTGGGGAACTTTACGAAGTGTTTGCACCTCTGATTTATTGGGGAAGTCCCCCTTGGAGGCATTCTTGGCCTTGGCACAGGTATGTAAAGATGTTTGCCACAGCTGCTTTAGTCAGTGAAATTTTGGTTTAGGGACAAAATTTTACCCCCTAGTAAATTTAATTTAATGATTACATATTATTCTGTCTCAGGCAGTACCATATACCCCTGCTAGTAATTTACAGTATATAAATTAACTCATCTGTATTAACGGATTCAATAAATTTGAAGAAAAAAAATAGCCTAGAAAAAATGTAACACATTTCCTAATGCCTTCTTCATTTTTCATTTTCCTTATATAACTAGATGTTATATATTTGTAAAGTTTGCTACTGCACAGTCCTAAATAATAATAATACGGAATAGTGTACTTATGTGTTAACTAAATTGTAAATATAGCAGTTACATAAATAATGTAAAACTTCAGAAAACTTTTTTGTGTAACATCCATATTACTAAACGAGATCCATATTACTAAACGAGAATGGTAAACCGGATGGACGCAGGGACATCCGGCCATGGGCCGTGGACGCAAAAGACGTACTGCGCAGGTGCCCCCCCAACCCCCCCCCCCCCCCCCCCCCCCCCCCCCAAGCAACGGAAACCGGATGGAAAGCAACGTAAAATAAGAAATGAGGCGCCGCGCCCATAGCACACAGAAAAAAGGAGTCAGACGCTGGCGCCGCACACAGCGCCGCACGAAGCCCATGACACACAAAACGGAACACACACAAAGAAGAGGATTGAGACCCACGACACACAAAGCCCCCCTCCAGTAACTAAAATAAGAAATGAGGCGACGTGCCCCTAGAACACCAAAAAGAAAGGAGTCAGACGCAAGCGCCACATAGCACACGAAACGGTACGCACACAAAAAAGAGGATTCAGACCCACGACACACAAACACCCCCTCCACTAACAGAGATAAAAAAAAGTGAGGCAACACGCCCCTTCCACACAAAAAAAAAGAAGTCAGACGCAAGCTCCACACAAACCCATTAAACACGAAACGGGAAAGACTACGGACATAGCACACGAAACATACACAAAAAGGAGGATTCAGACCCACGACCACACTAACATAAATAAGAAATGAGACACGAAGCCCCATTACTGAACGAACCGTCCGTATTAAACATACGTCATCTGAACACGTTCAAATTATGCAGCATAGATCGATCTCATTACACTGATGCACTATTAACCGTTCAACCACAGAAAAGGCTCCATATTAAACATACAAAAACGGGCAAGGCTCAATACAAACAATGAACACTGTAAACTGCAACGGGCTTCTCACACAGCACAGGCAAATCGATTACAGCTCCAGAATAGCACGTCCCAAATACTGCACATACAACGACGCCCCTCTCAAACGGCACAAGCAAAAGATACACGTCAAGGACATCAACGACAGACACCTGCTAAACGATTGCGCCAGTTAGCTGACAACGCGTTCAATAATGAGTCCACTATTCATGAAAATTCATTGGGATTAATGAATGTCATTTGCAATCATTGTCATTCACTTAACTTCCCTGAACAAACAACTGGCAATACAAGTAATGAATTTACACGTTGTTGTCAAAAGGGTCAAATTACACTGCCTCCTTTACATTCATATCCTGCATATCTACAGAAGGATACGGCTCGAGTAACGGAACCACAAACACGAACCCACATGAAAAAAAAAAATACACGTCGGCACCTACAATACGCTTCTGAAACCGCGGAAGAAAAATGTCTCGACTCCAAAAACACATGTCACTCCTTATTCAAAATACCGGTCCCAATCACAGACACATCGGTATCCACTATGAAAATGAACAGTAACAATGCACGTGACATCCGTTTTGCCACACTATTAATTATAGATGAATGTACAATGGCATCCACTTACTTACTCAACACCATTGATAAACTTCTACAAATGTTGATGAATAATAATATTCCCTTTGGAGGAAAGCTACTTTTATTACGAGGAGATTTTACACAGTGCTTAACTATTGCTCCACATCCAATGCGCTCAGCTATTGTTCAGTACACCTTAAAATACGCGGATAATTGGCATTGCGTTGATGAATAATAATATTCCCTTTGGAGGAAAGGTACTTTTATTAGGAGGAGATTTTAGACAGTGCTTAGCTATTGCTCCACATGCCATGCGCTCAGCTATTGTTCAGTCCACCTTAAAATACGCTGACGACGTCATACATAAACAACAACAGACCAGACTACAATACATATACAAGCGCGAGACCTGATTGGTGATAATACGAAGAAACGAACAGTCCGCATATTAACAGTGAGTGCGATCCTCCTTATTACTTATTCATATTCCAAACGATAAAGATCAAACAAGTCATGAATTCACGATCACAGGTACAGAACGAGACGGCTCAAGTAACGGGACCACAAACACGAACCCGCATCAAAAAAATAAATAAACGTCGGCGCCTACAACGCGCTTCTAAAACCGCGGAACAAAAAATGTTATGCAGACAATTGGCATTGCTTTCAAAAGATACAGTTGGTACAAAACATGCGATGTCCAGATCCCGAATATAACAATTGGTTATTACAACTGGGAGATGCTACACTCACCAATACAGATGTACTTCACCCAGATATTATTACAATTCCTCAACCCTTTATCTGCGACGACTTACTTACGCAGATATTTGGAACAGCAGTCTCATTAGACCAAATACCCCTTTTAACACAATGAACTATATTATGTCCAAAAAATATTAATGTTGATCACATTAATAACCAGGTCATTTCATTACTTCCTGGAGAGGCACACCTCTTTCTAAGCTCTGCCAAAGTTGACTCTGATGACGACAATGACCATCTTAATTTCCCCTTAGAATATTTGAACACTGTTAACCCAGCCGGATTACCACAACACAGTCTTAGCCTTAAAAACGGAACAATAATCATGCTATTAAGAAACCTTAACACTAAACAGGGTTTATGCAATGTTACACGTTTAGTCGTCTACACCATGACACACAATGTTATTCAAGCAACAGTTCTTACAGGATCACATGCTAACAATACTGTTCTAATTCCTAGAATTGACCTTACAAGTTCTGACCTAGAATTACCTTTTACACTTAAACGGAAACAATTCCCCATTAAACCTGCCTTTGCCATGACCATCAACAAATAACAAGGACAAACCATGGACAAGGTTGGCATCTACCTATCTGAGCCCGTTTTTGGACATGGACAACTTTATGTGGCCTTCTCACAAGTTCGACGTTCACGTCAAGGACAAGACACCATCTTTACTACTAATATTGTTTACAAAGAATTTTTCCAATAAACCTTTACACTGTGCCAAACACTTTTTTGTTTGCTTCCTATCTGTGTCATCTACACCTTCACACTATGCTATATCTCATTCATACATCACGCTCTTTGTAATTTCCCAACACCAGGGGTTGGCGAGCGAAGCGAGCAGGGGGCGGAGCCCCCTAGTACTTATGATAGGACAAGTTTCCGATTTATATTGTCTTTTTGCTTAAATATATTATCTGTGTCCCCATGACCATGAATGAGATGGGGAATACAAAAGGGCAGGGAAAATGTTAAAACCTGGCTGAAAAGCCTTTAATTATTCAGTTAAATATATTAATTAAGATTTTAATAAAACAAAAGTAAGTCTAAAACCCAAAGAACTCACAAATTTAAAACAACAAAAAATTCAACAGAAAGCAGTATCCTACAATTTTAAAAATACCTTAAAATGTCCAATTACAAATAAGAGGAATGGTAACAAAAAATACACAAGAATTAGGGAAAGGCCTTAAGAAATTTATAGAATCTAGTCACTAGTCAAAATCCAAATTCAAACCAAAGAATTAAAAAAAAAAAGGTTAAATACACGAAAAAGAAAATGGTCCAGAGACTTCAAAAAAAGCAGAGCCAAAAGAAGGTCAACACAGAAAATCCTTTTCAATGCCACTGCAGACTAGAAATGGCAGCAGGTTCTTCTTATAAAGCCCCTAATGGACTTAGTCCCACCACCATCAAAACTGCTTTATTAATTTATAAATAACAGAAAACGGGGAACAGCCATCAATTTTAAAAAAAGGATTATCAAAAGGTAGGTCACAAAAATAAAACAATTAGCAAAGAGAAAGCAAATTAAAATAAAGAAACGAAACAAAATAAAAAAGAAGAAAGACAAAACAAAATCCAAGGGTGAGATCCAGGTAGACATAACATGACAGATTAGGCAAGTTTGAGAACATTACATTATGTTGAATATTCCGACTATTGCTTAATTAAAGACTTGCGGATTGATCATTTATTTACATTCCATATTCAAAGAAATAAATTAATAATTAACATTCACAAATTCTAAAAAGAAAAACGACATCGCAACAAAATAAAATAGCAACAGTTATGAATTATTTGTTGATTGAAGGCAGCTGTGCTGTCTCTCCATTAATTAATTACCAAGATGTACAGTATATATAATTTAAGGTTTACTGAAGTGGCTTAGTGTAATGTTGCCAAGGAGACAACTTGATGAAACACAGAACACAATTAACTAATCTCAGAGAGAATGTTTCCAGCAAATTTTAAAGTAGCAGGTTAAGAAACTATGAGAGACCTCAGCATTCGACATTTGGTTTACAGTATCCTACAGAGACACACTGTAGTGGAAGAGCATCTAAACATAGTATCTAGAGATTATAATAATTTTGTACTATATTATAAGAGAATAATTGGGAGATGTAGCCCAAAGACATTCATTAGAATATTAATAGAGCAGAATATTGTCTTAGGAAAGTGCATAAATCTTACCAGTTAAGATGTCTATTGTAAAGAAACTGACTCTCATAAACTGTTATTTTGTGGTAGATGTTTGTGGCATATACAGTATTGGATGACCAATATTGTACCGGACTTGCTATCTATTAATAGTTTATGTGTGGCACAGTGGTTAGAGTTATTGCCTGACAATTCCAGAGTCCTGGGATTTGAATCCCTGCACAGTCACAGTGTGTGGAAATTGTATTTGTAAACATATTGTGATCTGTGTAACAGCACTGATTTAAATTAATTTTCAGATGTTATCGGCAGCTTTGTTACTTTTTGTGAAGACATGCTTATCCCAGCTAAAAGCAATAAAGTATTTCCTATCAACAAACCCCAGATCAATAAATCTATAATGGCATTATTATATAAAAAGAAGAGTGCTTTTAGACAAGGCAATGCTAATAAGGCATATGCTGCTCAGTATGATTTAAAACTTGGTATTTAAAAAGCTCAGCTTGATTATAACGATAAAATTGAACAGAAATTGTCCACACAAAAATTTGAGCTTGGTATGATCAGACACAACCTTAGCTGGCCATCATCAGTGAAAAAATAATAACCACGTAAGGTTTTTGGATTTTAACTCCAGCTCTGAATTAGCTAATGGGTTTAATGAATACTACTTGAGATTTGAGCAGTTTGATTTTACTGAACAAAGCTTGAAACTTTTACTTAAGGGGATTTTACTTAAGGGAGAGATATTTTTATTCAAAAGTATATATAGAAAATTTTCAGAAAATTTAAACAAATTTCGTGAATCCAGAGAAGTTCAGCTTCACATTTTACTTTATGTTCAGGTTGCCATTAGAACAGCAGAAGGTTCTTAAGATGTGAAAATAGGCTACAGTAATTCCAGTAGCTAAATGCAAAACCATAAATGATTCCAGACCAGTGACTGTGACATCACTGGATATGAATTCATTTTAATTACTCATAAAGTCCTGCCACGTTCAAAAGTTCGCTGACGACACTGCTATTGTGGGCTGCATCAGGAGTGGGCAGGAGGAGGAATACAGGAACCTAATCAAGGACTTTGTTAAATGGTGCGACTCAAACCATCTACAACTGAACACCAGCAAAACCAAGGAGCTGGTGGTGGATTTTAGGAGGCCCAGGCCCCTCATGGACCCCGTGATCATCAGAGGTGACTGTGTGCAGAGGGTACAGACCTATAAATATCTGGGAGTGCAGCTGGATGATAAATTGGA
Source organism: Erpetoichthys calabaricus (assembly GCF_900747795.2). Taxonomy (NCBI): domain Eukaryota; kingdom Metazoa; phylum Chordata; class Cladistia; order Polypteriformes; family Polypteridae; genus Erpetoichthys; species Erpetoichthys calabaricus. Next base: position 117,383,853 of record NC_041397.2, on the reverse strand, counting down.
CTGGACTGCCAACACTGATGCTCTGTGTAAGAAAGGACAGAGCCGACTATACTTCCTTAGAAGGCTGGTGTCCTTCAACATCTGCAATAAGATGCTGCAGATGTTCTTCCAGAAGGTTGTGGCGAGCGCCCTCTTCTACGCGGTGGTGTGCTGGGGAGGCAGCATAAAGAAGAGAGATGCCTCACGCCTGTACAAACTGGTGAGAAAGGCAGGCTCTATTGTAGGCATGGAGTTGGACAGTTTGACATCTGTGGCAGAGCGACGGGCACTGAGCAGGCTCCTGTCAATCATGGAGAATCCACTGTATCCACTAAACAGTATCATCTCCAGACAGAGGAGCAGCTTCAGCGACAGACTGCTGTCACTGTCCTGCTCCACTGACAGACTGAGGAGATCGTTCCTCCCCCACACTATGCGACTCTTCAATTCCACGTTAATATTATTCAAAGTTATTGTCTGTCTGTATATACCTGCATTGTTATCACTCTTTAATTTAATATTGTCTTTTATCAGTATGCTGCTGCTGGAGTATGTGAATTTCCCCTTGGGATTAATAAAGTATCTATCTATCTATCTATCTATCTATCTATCTATCTATCTATCTATCTATCTATCTATCTATCTATCTATCTATCTATCTATCTATCTATCTATCTATCTATCTATCTATCTATCTATCTATCTATCTATCTATCTATCTATCTATCTATCTATCTATCTATCTATCTATCTATCTATCTAAAGAGGAAGCTTACAAGGATAATTCAGGATTTATTAGATTGATTTCATTTTGCATACCAATATAGTATGGACACAGAGGACACCTTTGTCACTTTGCTTCATTGTATTGTATGAACATTTGGAAGATATCAAGACTCATGCAAGGCCACTGTTTGTTGACTTCTCTTCAGCTCAACACCATCCTGCCCTACCCTATTGCAGAGAGACCTATAAAAGATTTTAATTTGGACTTCAGTTTGATAGAGTGGCTGATTGACTTTTTAACATTCTCAACTCAGAGAGTAAATGACAGTGGTTGTCTGTCTGACATGCCATCCTCATCCAAAAGTTTCCCTCAGGGATGTGTTCTTTTACCTCTTTTGCACGTCCTTTACACTAATGGCTGTCACAGTAAATCTGAAAAGAGGTTTGTCTTAGAATGTATGGATGCCTCAATGATTGTAAGCCTACTGAATGAGAATAAAACCAGTCTTGGTCCAATGGTGGATAATTTTGTTAACTTGTGTGGTGTGTCTTTTATACACATAAATGTTACAAAAAACAAATAACTAATAATTTATTTTAGAAGAAATACCATGTACTCACAAGAAACAATCATCAAGGACCAGCTAAGACTGTTGACGGTTTTAAGTATTTGGGGGACAGTTATAGACTCAAAACTAACTTTTGATGAAAATACAGAAACCATCTGTGAAAGGGAACAACCGCCCCTCTACTGACTAACAAAGTTGAGTAATTTTAGTGCAAGTCCCATCATTATTTCAATCTTTTATAAATCTTGTATTGAGTCTGTCTTTACTTATGTTCTTCTGGCCTGATTTGGATATCTTAATGTCAACAGCAAAAACAGAATAAATCAAATTATAAATTGCAGCAAAAACTAACAAAGCTTCTACAGTGAAATCTCACAGAAAACAGAGTATCTTCTCCCATACAGGACTCATTCACTCCATTTTCAGTTGTTGCCATCAAGTTAAAGGTTCAAGATTCTAAGCATCAAAAGCAACTGTTTCAAATACTCCTTGATCCCAAGTGCTGTTACTCTTCTAAATAAGTTTAACTTTACAACCACAGACTTAAATCATGGGATGAACTATTATCATTTGCATCAATCATTAGTCTAATGTTAATGTTTGTTTAATTTCTATATTGTATGTATTGAGTATCATCTAACGTTATACCATAAGTGTTATGCTCACTGCTACATTACCATATATACTCGCAGATAAGTTCTCCCTCGGATAAGTCGTGACTTGATTTTACAGTATAATTTCTGGTATTTTATAATGTCAGCCTTATAAGTCAAATGCGGAAAACTCGCACTGTTGGTACAAGGGATTATGATATGCTAATGCCCACCTGAGAGAGTTGCCATGGAGCACACTACCTTATTTTTCTATGTGGGTGCGGCAATGTGCTGTATCAGCGCGTGCTCCTAATCTCTCCCTCTCTCTCAACTGTGTCTACGTGACTACACGGTAATACCCAAACTATTCCGAAGTAACGTTTGCACTTTTTAGTGTTTTTTGTATCTCACACCCTCATACACCTTTATCATAAGAGCATCCCTTATCTGCAATGGAGCTTTCGATCAGAAGAAAATATGAAGCTGGTTTTAGATTAAACGTTGATGAAGTAGTAAAAGAAATTGGTAACTGCTCTGCTACAAAAAAATTCGATGCGTCTGAGAAACTGATGCGAGATTGGAAGAGGCAAGATGAGGTAAAAAAAAAAAAAATTAAGTGTTGCAATTTTGAATGGGTGCACAAGTCTGGGTCTGATTTTATGATCGATTTTTAGGGTTTCAAGACCCGACTTATATGTGAGTATATACGGTAGATACTTGTACTGTGTTTTATTGTTACATTTGTGGTCTCTGTGTTAGCACTGCTGACAAACCAATTTTTCCTCCTGGGAAAATAAAAAAAGAAATTGAATTGGTCTACCATACTCTTTGTTGAATTGGGTACTGTGTACTCAGGCTTTTCTCCCACATTCCAAAGACATGCATGTTGGGTTACTTGGTGGTCAAGTGCACTTTGTTCGTTGGTGCTTTCTATCTTGAGCCCAGTCCTGCTAAGATTGGCTGTAGCTTTCATGAGCCTGAACTGCTTTAAGGGGATCTGATGTTTAATGAATGGATAGTTTTTGCTGTTTTCAGGTATTTTAAGGCTTACATTAGTATGAGACAAAGCAACCACATGACTTCGGGCATTTAAGGCTTGTGTTCTCTTTGTTTTTTTCTGTTAATGTAAATCTGTTTATGTTTTTTTTGTATAACATGGAGACCTCTTATGAACCTAGGCAACAACATGCAAAATAATCAAGATAATATTATTACCTGTTACTTTTATTATTTCCAACATTATTAAAAAAATCATTAGACCGTAACTAGTAAAATACAGGTGGCTTATTATTGTGGTGACACAGTGGTTCAGGCAGTAGGGGTTCTCATATATCAAGCATCCTGTGTTTAAATTCTTTACCTGGTCATTGTTTGTGTGGAGCTCCCATGTTTTCTCTAGGTTCTCTAGTTTTTCTTCCCAAATTCCCAAACACAGGTCAATTATCAGAACCAAATTCTTTGGAGGAGTGTATACATGGGCTTGTGTTCTGTTTTATGGTAGGGATAGGCTCCAGACCCTTAAAATCCTGAATTGGATTACACAGGTTTGAAAATATAATATTGCAATGGGGCTGAACAAGTTACATCAGCCAGGGAGGAGTCACCAAAGTATGAGTTGGCATTACATCACCAATGGCAGGAGCGCCTGTAAAAATGGCAACTCTGCAAAGTTGCACATCTTTCTGTATTTGTGTGGTTTAAAGCTAGGTGGTCTTTCACAGCGTCACAATATTATGCATGTTTCTGTCCTAAAATATTAAAAACAGCATTCAATTTAATCTTGTGTGTGTCACATCATTAAAGTATATTACATAAAAACAAACTCAATTCAATATTTCAATGTTAATGTGTATCCTTGGCTGCTGTGTGGTATGATGCCATAATGCTGATACATTTTGACATCAGCTATGCCTTCCAGACTTACTAGTTAGTACCAGCACTGTCCCACACCTGTTGTTTCTTCATTAGCATAAATCATTTTTGGGAACTGCCTTCTACTCCCGCCACTGTTGGTTCTTGCTTTGTGCCTAATGCTGATGGCTCCTGTTGTTGTAAGATAAGATTAAGTGACATAAGAAGAGGAACGGGTGGATTTCAGGGAACAGAGATCTTATCTTTTTTTGTACTTCTCATTTAGACAATCAATAAAAACTTCTAGCAGTGATGATGATGATGGTGTACCCATGATTACTAATGTCTGGTTGTCATAAATATTTGGAACAACTGACAGGTTCAGAACTTTAAAGTAGGCAGGCAATATCTGTTGATGTTCATTGAAATGTTGACCCTTTTGTGCCTTTAGCTACTGCTACTGTTATCTGTGACTCCGCTGGCAATGTAGTATTAACCCCCAGTCAGTTCTGATGAAACTTACTGCATTTCAGTATAATATTACACATTGATCATTGACATTTTTTCCCCATTTAAAAGTGGAGCAGTGCACAGTTAATGTTTAAAATTAATACTGTATGGCTCACACAAAGTCATCGTGGACCATTTTGTTATCATTTGAAATGACAGTGTAGCTTATCTGAGAAGTACTTTAATTTAAAGTTCAAATCCTAACCCTTATTATTATAGTATGTGACGCTGAATTTGTTTCAACTTGCCTGTGCTTAAGCTTGAAGCATTTTTAAATTATTTGATGGTACTGTTTGTCTATTTTTGACCCTGTATAAATGTTGATCTTCAGAGTATAGTTACTATAAAATAAAGAGAACTAACTCATATACAACATTTCTATATGTGCAGGGAACTGCTGATTATGTGGACTGCAGGGTCATTCTGACTCAAGATTCACATCTTGGCAATATCCTCTCAATTCCTTCCAATTGAATATTCACAATAGACTGACTGTTTTACTGCTTCACAGCACTTGCATTCTAAATGTTTCCTGAGTAGGGTGTCTTCTGTGTGAACATTTCATATTGTCTTTGTGTCCACTTGATTCTCCTCCCTTGATACAAAAGCATCTGTTACAGTGATCAGTTATTATCAATTGGATGAGTGTGAGGTACAGAAAATGCATACATCAATGAATGATTTCTTTGCATATTATGATGATTCTTTTCCATGAAATAGAAAATCCATTTAATTGCTTTGAAGTATAAAGTTTATAGAATTACAGTATATCAAGCTCAAGTTTATTGGCATATGTATTGAAAAACTCACCACTGTCTTCTGCCATGACTTGTAAGCATTACTAGACAGACATGCATCTTATTTTGAAAACTCTGGATTCTTCCTTTCCCAAAAGTAATTTGTTCAAGTTAAGGAAAGAGACCAAAAACAAAAAACAGTGCAGAAAGTAGTGCAAGAAGCAAAAATTCATAAAGAATCCAATAGGGAGACAAATAGTTTTTTATATATATATGTGTGTATATGTATATATATATTATAGAACACAGCCCAGACACAGACAGGCAGACATCTTTTAAGCACCACAACACTAATATTTACAACACTAATATTTACAAGTGCACACACACCTCAGTGCCGCAGCACCAATCACCCCAAAGTCCAGGACTTTTCCAAATGCCTTTGCCTCTTCAGGTCCGCCTCCACTCCTCTCCTCCAAGACTCTGTCCACTTCCACCCGACTCCAGCCATCGAATGGAGGGAGGCGGCCCCTTTTATACACACCCAGACATGCTCCAGGTGCCTCCTGATGAGCTTCCTGGTTTGGCGGAAGTACCGACTACGCACCCAGAAGCACTCCAGGTGTCCCTGATCTTCTTCCCCCCAGCACTTCCAGGTGTGGTGGAAGTGCTGAGGGCCAGGGCTCCACAGGCATTGGGGCACCCCCTGGCGGTGACCATGGGCTCCTATAGGGTTGAGCTTCTAAGCTCCATTCCCGTGGTCCCCAAAGCCACCAGGGCAGTCTCCCCCTCATGGTCTGGAGGAGGCGTAAGCCCTACTCCGGTCCTCCTGGGTGTCCCGGCTGGGTACCATCCTCAGCTACTCACCACAATATATATATATAACAAAAATCAACAAAAACACTAATTCCCATTTATTTTAAAAACTGAATTTTGACTGGAATGTATCTAGGGCAGTATGTATCTACTAAGAAAGGATATTTCAATTTATCTTATTTAGGGGCAAAAATAATTGCCACAGTACAAAAAACTCAATATTCCAAAATCTTAGAAATGCTTTGACTGATTTGTTTGGGTAATGTTACAGAAAAAAGAAAATTAACTGACCATGTTTTTTTTTTTTTTTATTTGCTCATAAACTTTTTATTTGTTGATATTAATACTATGGCAAGTAGGATATGCTAATGTGCCACATATATGCTCGCCGCAGCACTGAGATTGGGCTTACCAATTTATGTAAATGCAGGTCTCCAGTAGAAGCAATAGGCATGGTACACAAAGAGTGGCATTGGCCAGTAGGGCAGAAGAATGAGTGAAGAATGGGAGGTCTCCTAGACAGGAAGAAGAGACAATCATGTTTGGCATGTATAGTGACCTGTGAAGTGGAAGGAGAAAAAGTTTGGTGAAGTTCAAGAGAGATGTGGTTAGCAAATGTGCTATAAAGGCTCTAGTGACTGTGAGCTTAATAATTCTTTCTTTGCATTTATATAGCGCTTTTATCACTACTCAAAGTGCTCAGCAATTACAGGTTAAGGGCCTTGCTCAAGGGCCCAACAGAGCAGAGTCCCTATTGGCATTTACGGGATTCGAACCGGCAACCTTCCGATTGCCAGTGCAGGTCCCTAGCCTCAGAGCCACCACTGCGCCATTAGGTGTTGCTCCACAGAACCAAAAAGGGAGGGAGAGAGAAGTAGGGGAGGAAGTGTCCTCTGGTCCCAGAGATGCCATGAGTGACAGTGTTGCTTAGTTAATTTAAACACTAGCACAGCTCAGTTAACAGGTTCCACTTTTTCTTGTTTTGAACCTCACTCTTTCATAAATAGTTCTTCCCTTGGTTGTCTACATTTGAAACCCCTGAGGCTTATTTCCTCTATCCACAAAGAGGTCACTACAATACATTTACAAGACAAAACAACTCCTAAAAAAGTTAAATTCATTACATAGGTCATATATATGTGCAGCCTGTAAAAGGTATTGCTATTTGTAATAAGTTGAAGTAGAACATTATTCAGCATTAGAACATTTTGTTTGCTTATGGTTTTTTGGAGTAAATTCATATTAATATAATTTAAAAATTAGAAAAAAGAGAAAGCTGAACATACAACTGACAAAAAAAAAAAGAAATGCTTGAATGAATGACTAAACAAATGAAAATTGCAAACATATAATAATGATAATAATATATACCCAAAACTTCCATTATTCCTACTGATTTTCCATTTCAATTCAAAAGAATACAGTTTCCTGTAAAATTGTGTTTTGCAATTAGTACAAAAAATACAAATTCATCTACAGCAGGAATGTTTTACTGGTAGGCAATTTGTACGTAGCATGTTCAAGATAAGTAGCTCCACAGGTGAAGCCATGCAACACAGCTATTGCCAACATGATAAGGAAGGGAGAGAGCAGTGGCACAAATGCAGATAAGCATGCACACCAAGTAAAAGCCTTCCATAGTCTGAGTTTATTTCTCACAATTACAGACATCATATTTAATTTATATGGTGTTTTTCCCCCCCTTACTCCTCAAGCATTTCAGTGACTTCTAATAGCCATCAAAGATTCTTACCCTTTACCTTTAGATGGTTTGAAAAATCATTTGCTGTAGGTCTTTGGTGGCACCGTAACGGTGTTACAGTATATGATCACTACTGGAGGGTATATATCCAAATCCAAATCATATTATGTGATATCATCCACTGTTAAATTCTACTCTGTACTTGTAATATTTTTATTTTACTATTATACTGTATTGAGGATTTGTTCTGTTCTGTGTATTGTATTGTATCGACCCCCTTCTTTTTGACACCCACTGCACTCCCAAATTACCTGGAAAGGGGTCTTTCTTTGAACTGCCTTTCCCAAAGTTTCTTCCATTTTTTCCCTACTAGGGTTTTTTTGGGAGTTTTTCCTTGTCTTCTTAGAGAGTCAAGGCTCGGGGGGCTGTCAAAAGGCAGAGCCAGTTAAAGCCCATTACGACACTTCTTGTGTGATTTTGGGCTATACAAAAATAAATTGTATTATATTGTTTTATTTATATAAGCCAGTGAGCGGCACGGTGGCGCAGTGGGTAGCGCTGCTGCCTCGCAGTTGGGAGACCTGGGGACCTGGGTTCGCTTCTCGGGTCCTCCCTGCATGTAGTTTGCATGTTCTCCCCATGTCTGCGTGGGTTTCCTCCCACAGTCCAAAGACATGCTGGTTAGGTGGATTGGCGATTCTAAATTGGCCCTAGTGTGTGCTTGGTTTGTTTGTGTGTGTCCTACGGTGGGTTGGCACCCTGCCCGGGATTGATTCCTGCCTTGTGCCCTGTGTTGGCTGGGATTGGCTCCAGCAGACCCCCGTGACCCTGTGTTTGGAAAATGGATGGATGGATATATAAGCCATATGGTGCTATTGCTCACCTTCAGCCCAGACATAAAATGCAAAGATGACTAGGCTGCCAACTACTGCACATTATTACCATGTATATAAGTCTTCACAGTCTGTGTGGAGTGTGCATTTTTTTCAGTACTACAGTTACTTTACACATTCCAAAAAAAAGTGCATGCTAAGTTGATGGCCAATTCAAAATAAAGATGAAGAGGGGTTGCATTCACCCTTCAGTTCACTGGCCTATCAATCAAGGTTGTGTCCATTTTTACTGAATTAGGTTTATATTGCCTGCAATCAAATAATAGAATAACTGGTCTCTAAGATTGTTTTCCTAATTAGCACACAATAATAAATGCATAGGATGTAACATGGAAACACCTTTTTTACATTATTTTGGATTGTTTTATTATTTCAGCTCAGTGTGCCACTTTTTAAAACACATCCTTAGTTCTGTAGAATATATTTACTATAAAATGGACCAAGATTTAAGAATGTTAACTTTAGTTACCTAGACATATTGCACATAATAAGCTTTTTTACGCTATACAGTATGTGATACTTACTGGTTCTTTTAGATGAAGGCAGGCATTTCGTTTTTTTCCAAAATACTTTCATTTTGTACTTCCTCAGTAGTACACATCATGATTGCAGGATCAGTCAGCTTTCAAGGAGCAATATACATGTATTATTCTCACTTTGTACAAGTGAAAATCTGGGAGTGGCAGCAGCAGACCTAACCCATATAAGACTTTCTACTGCAGCACAGGTGGATGCTTGAATATAAAGTAAGAAGCAGTAGTATAAATTGTATCAAAGCAGTGCCAAGCACAAATATGATTAGACAAACATCAGTCATTATTCATGGGATTGGAAGTTCTAATACAAAGGAACATTAGGTTTTGCTTGGAGGCTTTTGTTTCCCGTGAGCCTTCTTAATTCGTGGGATGCAAAGCTCCAGCGGTCTTGCCCTCTTGCTGCTGTGAAAATTATTAGACAGCGTGTGCATTCCATTAAAGGTATCTCATGATATTGATTAGTTAATGTAGCGAGACAAACTGAACAGTCAGTGATTACTGAACACCTACTCACTTTTCCTTTTTCACTCCTTGCAGCCTGAAGGCCTGGGAGACGACACAGTTGGCAGCCTGTTGATGGAGCCAGAAGTTCATCTGGACAGTTACCAGAGTGCCTTGGAAGAAGTGTTAACGTGGCTGCTGTCAGCCGAGGACACACTGCACTCACAGAAGGAAATATCTCGTGATGTAGAAGAGGTCAAAGAGCAGTTTCATACCCATGAGGTAAGTATTTGTTTTTTTTTTTAATGTTTAGAGCTCTGTAATTTTACATATCAATAGCCCTACAGTTTATGCAGCTGATTTATGCAACTAGCTTTCACTGTATATGTGTTTCCTCCTGTTATGACTTTTGCAGTGTGTGAGTACTAGCATGCTTAGCAATAGAGGTCAAATAAATGACAGACCATAGAACAAAAGTAAAAAGCATTTTGTATTCAAGGCATCTAGTTTACAGGCATCCTGTTTTATGGGTAGAGAGCATATTTATCAGTGAAAGAAAGATTTATTAAGCAATTAGCCTGTTGATTCCAATTGTTACATAAAAGCTATACTTTGTTTGACTATGGAATAAAGTTAATTACTGTTAAAATTGTGTTTAATAGAAAGTCATTATATTAAATAAAGCTTCATTATTTAACATTATATGAAAATGCTTTAAAATTGCTTTATTATTTGTTATTGTTTACAATTATGCTAAGTGTTAGAAAATGCATGTGCTGTTCCAATTTAATCCGCTTTGAGATCTACACATAAAGTAGCAAAAAAATGTAAAGAGAACCTATTTTGGCAGAATCAGGTTTAAGATAAGAGCCAACTCTGGATGGATGCCAGTCCTTTGCAGGATTCACTCACACATACAGGGCCATTTTAGAGTCACCAATTAATGTCAAATACATGTGGCAGGAAAACCAAATTACCTGGCAGAAAAACACCCAGACGCTGGGAGAAATATAAAGTCATCCCAGACTTTGACCATGCCAAATTCAGAATTCAAAGCCAATCTTCTGGGGCTGTGAATCACTGTTCCTAACCATTATACCATAATGCTACATTAATGCAATATTGTCCTTTCTTTATTACCAACTGCTTTAATAGTTGCATGTGTGTGTGTGTGACTAACTCTGGGGAGCCTGTTCAGGGTTGTTTCCTGCACTGCATCCTGGGCTGCCAGGAAAGGCATCGTTTCCACCTTGTCACCCAGAAGTGGAAGAAGCTGGGATGAACATGTATGAATGCACTTAGTTTATTCCAGATGTGAAATACAAGAAAAAATAATAAATAAACACACTAAATCTTTATAGAGCAACTGCACAGAGAAGGAGGAAATATGTATGATTTGAAGCCAAAAACCCAATCTATTGTACAAAATGCAATGTCTAGTGGTAAACAGAAATTGTTTCAAAGACTGGCATTAAAAATAATTTCAAAATTAAAGGTCTTGTTGACCATAGCTATAAACTGTTTACTTGTTGTTTCACTGTAATATATAAATGTAGTGTGTGTGTGTATATATTTATATATATACTGTATATATACAGTATATATATATATATATATACTGTATATATATATATATATATATATATATATATATATATATATATATATATATATATATATATATATATACATATATAAAGATGTTAGCGACAATATGTGAAAAGCGGGTATTATATAGAAAACCCAGGAAATCTACAGAATGAGTGACGTTTTTAGGCAGAGCATGAAATGTCTCTGTTACTGTAATATACAGTATACTTTCCGTAGGTATTGTATGTAATACTTAGGCATTATGAAGCACGACTTGCTGTTTTGCCTTTTGGTAATTGCATGAATGCCTAGGAAATGTTTGAAATTTTAATCGTTTCATATTTTGATGTCCCATTTTAGGCATTTTATAGATTTCCTAGGCATTCTACACAATGCCTGATTTTGCACATTGACAGTAACATATACATATATATATATATATATATATATATATATATATATATATATATATATATATATATATATATATATATATAAAAGATATGGTTTTTAAAGATTGTTTAGGTTCAAGAGACTAAATGTTTTTAAAATGGGACACAAAATGTTTCCAAAACGGGGATGCGTTGTGCCACACAGTGTAACTTTGCAAAGCTATGAGATATGATGTCTAAACTTCGTACAACCATAGCCGTCAGACTGGGGCATAAAAGAAAATGGATTCTGGGGTTGTGTATCATAAAATGTCTTGTTTATATACTGTAAAATTCTTCTCTTTTTTGTGAAATTTCTAAAATGCCTTTTTCTGTGTATGTGTGTGTTTTTTTTTCTGTTGATATAGGTGTAAAATAAAAAGAGTTTTATGCTCAGTACTCTTCAGTCATTTGCCGCTCTTATTACATAAGTAGAATAAAAGAATTTTTGGATATGTAATTTAGATGCAACAATACCAAAAACCCTTAGACTGAAGCATTAAAATAAAGACTTTAAAAATCTTCTTTCTACAGTCAATGGATTAAACTCCAATGATGCCAGTCTTTGCTATATGCAATATTTGAAGTCAGCATTTTTTGAAGTGTGGATGCACAAGTACTTCAAATTTGTATTGTGTAGTTAATTTATACAGTTGCAGGCAATACGTCTATGATGTGGTCTCATAAGTTGAATTACAAACCACATGGATATTGGAAGGTTAGAGCTAGATATGCAAAAATATGTTTTCTTGTTGTCTGTGTTTGTTGGGTGTGTGTGTGTCTATGCAACACCACCTACATGAGGGCATTACAGTGTTAGGATGATTCTTTGACAGGACAGCAACTGAGCTTGAGCTTACCTGGTCTTCGGCTGACACTAAATGACAAAAGTAATTACCCACATTACTCACAAAATCACCGAGGCTAAACATAATGAAACAACTGGTATTTAATACAAATTAAAAGTTACCTACAATGACCTCAATACAAAAAAGAATCATCTGACAGAGAATAGTAACAAAATAAAGCAATCAAATTATTCTGATATTGAACACAGATATTAAGAAGGACTGTTATTGCAGGTTTAATAATGGCTAGCATGTAGAACCAAATATTTGAGAAAATAACATTTCTTCATAATAAGGAGTCCAGGGTCAGCTCTGTCCTTATAGATATCTCCCAGTGACTGCTTATTTTTCCCTTGGTAAACAGGTCAGTCATAAAGTTCTGTTGTTCGTATAATGGAGCCTGTAGTACAAACAGTAGATGTATGACCAAAAGAAACAATATACAAAGCTGATCTTTTCAAGTAAGAACAGAAGCACTCATGAATGAATAAATGGGCCTGTCTTTCCCGAGCAGAATAATAACAGGAGACCTCTGTTTAAACTGGTTGTGCAAAAAGGTGCTTCTTCTTTTTTTTTCTTTTTCTTTTTTTCACAAAATAACTGTACACCCACAGTTGCTGATGTGCTCACTGTAATCTCAAAAAAGACCATTCTTTTAAACTGAATTAGTGGTACAGGTAGCATAAACATCAATAGCCCAGAGTTTCTGTAAAATTACATTGGACCTCCAAAATGTCTTCACTTTAGACAGGAATGATAAGATAATGAAAAATGAAATAAGGCAAACTTTTCATTACAAAAACTCTATAGACACCTTGTTTCCACATTACAAACTGATTATCCACTGCCACTGGAGCACACGAAATTCAGCGTATTTTGAATTCAAAACTGTATCCTTGGGCGGCACGGTGGCGCAATGGTAGCACTGCTGCCTCGCAGTTAGGAGACCCGGGTTCGCTTCCCGTGTCCTCCCTGTGTGGAGTTTGCATGTTCTCCCCGTGTCTGCGTGGGTTTCCTCCGGGCGTTCCGGTTTCCTCCCACAGTCCAAAGACATGGTGGATTGGTGATTCTAAATTGGCCCTAGTGTGTGCTTGGTGTGTTTGTGTGTGTCCTGCGGTGGGTTGGCACCCTGCCCAGGATGGGTTCCCTGCCTTGTGCCCTGTGTTGGCTGGGATTGGCTCCAGCAGACCCCCGTGACCCTGTGTTTGGATTCAGCAGGTTGGAAAATGGATGGATGGATGGAAACTGTATCCTTGCTTATACCAAGCTTTGAACTTGTGTCACTGGGAAACCCAAGACTTCTGCCTAAGGTTGAAGTAATTGGCCAGGATTCTTTGTGGAAGAAAACTGATAACCACTAATTGAATTTTCTATAGCACTAGTTTTTATAATTATCAGTCTTTTCAGAGTTCCCTTTTTTAAATTAGATGGCTGTTTTTATTATTGTCTGAAAAAATGGAACAGTCAGGAGATATATTGTATAATTTGACATAAAGCAAGCATGTTTTAATATGCATCGCCACTATGGATATTTTTGTGTGTTTAATTTCTTTGAAAACTGATTGAAGATGTTATTTTTAGTTCAAAATGTATCTTCTACTGTGTATATTTGTAGATTAATTAAAGTCACAGATTTCTTAAATGACAATGGACAGATGTGGAGATTACATCACTTACCCAAATCCAGTAGTACTAGTTCTTAGATGAAAATGTTTTGGATGAAGGAGACATCAGTAGTAAAGCTAAGGAGGGAATTATTAATGGAACTGCGTTAATGTCCAGGGGATAAGCTATGGTTGTTTGAGAATCGCAAGACAGTTATTTATTCGTTTCTGGTAGCACTAATGATCAAAGGCACTATACAACTCAAAAATGACTAATTTATTCCTTTTTTGTTTTTGCTGTCTTTAACTCTTTTGAAAACAGGAAATCCAAGATATGTTTTGTGAAATATATTTGGTAAAGATGTATTTGTAGAAAGTATATGAAAACAACAGCAGTAACTGATGCTTTAAAGGAATACTCTAACAAAAATCTGTGATCTTTTAACATGTTTCTTATGCCATGTGGTTTACAGTGATGGGCAAAAAAAAAATTATCTCATATTTTCTTGGGAAATACAGATGACAATGTTTTTGCGATAGAATAGGAGCCTATGATGGCCAATGCTTGGAAACAGCAAAGAATATCAAAAATGTCCAAAAAAACTTGTAGCATAGTCCATATATCAAATAATCCTGGTATATGCTCAGAATGTGTAAAACATTTGCATTTTGTGCTAAAATATTGTTAAATAAATCCCTCTGGAAAACGAAAGTAGTCTACAAATGGAGTCACGCTACATGGGGTCACGCTATTAAATTGAAGGCCTGCCTCTCCCTTTCATTCATTGAGTCTAAGAGTCTAAGGCAGTGGGCTAAACTTATATGGAGGCAACAGAAAAATAGTGTACTAACAAAAGTATTATAAATCAAGTTTACAAGAAAAAAAGTAGGAAACAGAGACCAAAAAGCAGATAGATGTGGTAGTTAAAGATATGCTGGAGACTGAATTTAAAATGGAGATGGCTGGAAACAGAATGTAATAGAAATTAAATCTAAACCTTTGCTGTGACAACTTCAGGTAAGAGAGAAACTAGAAGGAAAGAATAAGAAGTTAATGCTACCTACAGGCATATTTTAATCGTCTTGTTTTCAGATTTGAAGCTTACTTCAGGTTCTTTTAAGTTAACTGTAAATGGCAGATCACTCGCCACAGTCTTTGCTCATTCAGATTCATCTTCAATATCCTTGTGTTTTCAGTAAGTGTCATACATGATTTTCTTGGCAGTGATGACCCTTCAGATCCGTCATAATGTCTGTGAATGACCCCCACCCCCCATCATTAAATCATTGAATCTCTAGCATGTATCATATTTTGCACTAATCACCAGTTCTCCTGAAAACCAATAATTACTAATCAAAGGTTTTTGTACAAATAAACTCTTCGTTAAAATAGTCTTGATTTGCTACAGTAGCAACACAACTGTCCCAATGTCACCATGATCCGATCTTGTTCACCTATTGTAGTGGTTACCAAGATGTGTTGGCATCTTGGGGTGGAGGTGAGTATGTTGGAAATGCAAACCATGCAAGAATATATAGGATATATAGTACTTTAGCAAAACCAGCTTTATTCAACTTGAAACAGGAACAGCATGGTTATTTATTGTAGCGGGATCTACCACTCTCTTATAAACAGACACAGCAATCAAGCAGGATCGTGACCAAGTAATACTGTTCCCTACATTTATAATGTTCCTTGTATCACCCATCAGCGACAAGCACTTATAGCGTGAATGCGATCGGTTCAGATTTGCTTTTGCTGCGAGCTGCTACAGCTCTGGGAACCTGCGGTTACCCCAGTAACTGATAGACTTCCATAGACACGGTGATGCTCTTTACCATAGACTTCCATAGACACGGTGATGCTCTTTACCATGTCATCCCATTGGGGGGAGTCCCAAAAGAGTTTAGAAACCTTAAAATATATTTGTGACCATGCTGACCTCCCATGCTGGTTGTATGCACACTGGACCACTATTTCCAAATAGAACTGTATTCTTTTCGCACAGTTTAATTATAAGTTTGCATCAAAAAATAAAATTAAGTTATCAATATCCATGAAAAGTTACATTTAGGTTTCTAAATTGTATTCTTAATAAAGGAGTGATGGCTCAACTATTGCATTAAAATTTAATTAGTTTTGGATCTTTTTGCAATATAGTCTGTTTGCTTAACTGTGTGTAATTCACAGTATTGTGAATTCTTATATTTTCCTAGCGTCTACGTGGTAAGGTTATGTGCTGCTGAGTTTGCTGTAACTTGTTATCAAATATCCACATTTGCTTCTATGCAGAATTTAAACCTTCCTTACTAAATTGATAACATATGCTACTCATTGGCCTGTTACGATTCCAAGTTAAATCTCATTAATACTAATATTCCTCTGTGTAAATGGAGGTTCGACACCACTGCTCTAATTTCAAATAGAATGCAACCTTCTTAGTTATGCAGACCATTTTTAATGTTGTCAGCTCAAGTTCAGAGCTTCATAGGCACTGTGTGACTCTACATGCTAATTTAGGCCCAGATATATAGGGTTACGCTGCTTGTTAGAAAGCTAAGATAAAAGAATTTGAAAGATTTTTCTTTGCACCACTGCATTTGATATGTCTTGTGTGGTTTACAATTTTCAGTCTAAAAATGGTACTGAATATTTTGACCACTTTGTGTGTAAGTCAAGTGGAAAGTAACAACAATGTGGAATTTAATGAAGGACAAACTGAAACTTTTCATGAACCTGCATTTTATAACTTTTGATAAAGTAAACATGATAGAAATAAAAAAAGTTTGCTTTCTGAACTGGGTACTAATAAATATTGACACAATAACTTAACCATTAACACTTTATTTTACACCCCTCTTATTGAAATATGATGTCAGAGTAATTATGCATTGTTATCACATACCTATTTTTTATAAAGTGTATCAATATGGGTAAGTGCGAAATTAGATGTGAACTAATGATGAAGATATGTTCTTACCCATACTGATACTACAGTAATAATTCAGAATTTCACAAATTGTACTTGCATATATAAATGCTGATATAACAGTAGCTCCTTAAAAACATAAGTACCTTCTACCTGCCCATTATAGCTGAAATAAAACAACATTTGAATGTGCCTGTGATTTGACCTGAGACTAACCTTAATTTAGTAGCATCACTTAACCTTCCCATTATGCTTGAAAATAAAAAATTTCACCTTTAAGTTACAGGTTAAATTGTTCCACAAAGTTTACATATAATCTAAAACAGGCAGGAATCACATTATAATAGCTAATCATTTACTATAAATTTTCAGAATATTTAGGCAGATGAAACACAACAACATATAGAACAGTGGTTCTCAAACTGTGGGGCGGGCCCCCCTAGGGGGGTGCGAAGTAAAAAGGGGGGCGCGAAGATGTGAAAAAAAGGAAACAAGAATCGAAAATATGAAAAATACATCTATTGAAACCAAAACAAATCAACTTAAACTACATTCTGATACTAGAAAAATAAATATAAAGTTAGATAAATGTCGATAAAAGTTAAGTAGGTATAATACAATATGCATCTATGATATATCATTAATAAAAAAAGAACAAATTGGTATTAATGGGCTCCTTTCAAAAAAACGTTAGGGGGGGCGCGATTAAAATTATTATGAAAACTCGGGTCACAAATACTTAAAGGTTGAGAAACGTTGATATAGAAGATACACTATAATTAACTAATAGTTAATAAAAATGTTTTCTTTCTCAGATATTTAGGCATTTGAATAACGCTGTTTAATTGATGTAATGCAAAGACATTTTTTTGTAGTTTGCTCAAATTTTATAGTTTCAGTTACTGTAGATATGATGTTACATTTACATTTCTCTCCACCTGATGAGCACAAAATAAGTGTGTGCTATCTGCAGATTGATTTCCTACGCTGTATACATAAGGTGCTGTCTATTTGAGAGGGGCAGACCTGGCATCTTTTTTGCTTATTGTCATTAAATGTGTACCACTGGATCCATTTGTTCTGGATTCCATCTGGGTCTGGAAACACCAGCTTGTACTTTTATTACAACAGTTGCACCTCCTGGCGATTGTGGTGTTATGGTTCTTACGCAGATTTTTGGAGTCACAAATGCTTTGCCTAGCTCCTCCAGGAAGACCTGACATTGATGCAGTTTGCCCTTATTCCACTGCTGGTTAATCTCAGTCCACAGGATATACAGTATGCTTTTTAAGCAGACACTTCTAAACTACTGAAGAAATAACCAAGGGTTACCGGCAGTCATGCACTGGCAGTTCTCTATGGATGAAACTTTGTCTTAATTGTCAGCCTCTCCTTTAGTGGAACTGTAGTCTAGGATTGTTTGTGGCTTCATTTCCAATCATTCACTCAAATATAAATCTTTGTGCATTGTGTTTAATTATAAGAACATTCTTGTGTTTCTCTGGGCAATGTGAAACAGCGGTTGTATCTTCAGAGAAGGCAAATTTTGAGGTAATAAAAAGTTCTTTCTTGCATTTTCATAAGCTCACTAGGAAGTTCAGGCTTGTTTTGTTCTACAGTATTTGTCCCTAACATGGGCAGCTCCCAAACTGGTAAGATTTGAAGAAGTTGTCACATGATATAGTAAAACCTTGCATACTTTTACTTATATCCTGCACCACCTGCATCCTCTGGTTTTCCAGTGTAAATTTGTATTTTCTAGCATAACTTGATTTGGCATCACAGGCTGCTCATATTCTGCAAGCTTGTTGGGCATGTACTGTCAGAACTGACAACTTTATTTGAATGGAAGAATGCATACAGTATATCCACTGTAATATAATGAACAGGGGCCACAATAATAAAACTTTGCTGGGTTTTCGAGCATGAAAATATGTATACTCCAAATAACAGGAAAATGTGTATGCCATAAAAAATCATATTTATAAAATCTGGTGTATTCACATTTTTATAAAATTTACTGTTTATAAATAAAAATTATCTTGTAAATGTAGGTTTGTGAATGTGCCTCAACCATGCTATTCAACCTCATACATATACAATTACAATGCTGCCGACCTTCATTAACTGGTAGAGTAGGCTCCCACATAGTGTATCCAGTGGTGTGATGCAGAAATTCTTGTCTCTAAGATGCACTCAAAGAACCTTTATTTGGTGGCCTAAGTGCAGTGTATTAGCAACAAGTGCAAATATGTTGAATGGCAACATGTTACTACTGCTGTAAATGCCATTTAGCTCCAGCCACACCATGTCTGAAATAAAATAAAAAATGAAAAAAACGTCTAATCCGTGGCAATGATTTAGATCGCTAGACAGTGGCAGAGTATGTGTGCAATAGAAGGTGGAAAAAACATATCTATGCTCTCTGATTTCAATTTGTGAAATGGCATCTATAATTGGAAATGCTTTTTTATGTGGTATTATGCGGTCCTGATCATTGTCAGTCTCATTTTCTCATCATATATGTCTTGTATGTTAATAGAATCTTATTGCTTACAGTTAACAAAAGCAGCTTCTTTCTTGCTGGATGCCCTTATTGCAATGCAAGTGTATTAAAGTGCTCCGATTATGTTAGGAAAACCAGACACTGCTGCAAATTGCCATTTTATGCTATGTAACAACATGTTATGTTTTATATATTGTAATAAAAAGCGGACACAAACATAAAGGTTTGGGGTTGTTTAGGCCCCATATACTGTAAAGCAAATTAGGATCCGTCAGTGTTTTCTAACCAAGTACAACAGACGGAAAAACAAAAGCAGGTCGGACAATTTATAATGCAGGACAGGAAGTGATGAAATGATGGGGAAAGCCGTGATGGTTGATAGGTAAGTGATGTCATCATTGAGGGACTAGAGGTAAGAAAGGAACCCGGAAGTGGGTGGTATCAAAAAGTCTTCCGGGAATGTTTATGACGGCGGTGCTTCGTTTTTTCTGAAGAAACAAGAAAAGAGAGGTTAGTACCCCGCCATTGTCCCCTGGCACGACTTGTCATGGCTCCCGTCAAGTCCTTAAGTCGCACCCCATGCGCTCGTGCGTGACAATATATATATATACAGTGATCCCTCGCTATATCGCGCTTCGCCTTTCGCGGCTTCACTCCATCGCGGATTTTATATGTAAGCGTATTTAAATATATATCGCGGATTTTTCGCTGCTTCGCGGGTTTCTGCGGACAATGGGTCTTTTAATTTCTGGCACATGCTTCCTCAGTTGGTTTGCCCAGTTGATTTCATACAAGGGACGCTATTGGCAGATGGCTGAGAAGCTACCCAGCTTACTTTCTCTCTCTCTCTCTCTCTTGCGCTGACGTAGGGGGGTGTGAGCAGGGGGGCTGTGTGCAGCTGCTTCCTGAAGGACATGCTGCACCGGTGCTTCGCATACTTAAAAGCTCAAAGGGCACGTATTGATTTTTGACTTTGTTTTTCTGTGGCTCTCTCTCTGTCTCTTCCTGCTCCTGACAGAGGGGGTGTGAGCTGCCGCCTTCAACAGCTTTGTACCGGCGGTGCTTCGCATACTTAAAAGCCCTATTGATTTTTTTTTTGACTGCTTGCTTTGCACTCCTTTGAAAAGGAAGATATGTTTGCATTCTTTTAATTGTGAGACAGAACTGTCATCTCTGTCTTGTCATGGAGCACAGTTTAAACTTTTGAAAAAGAGACAAATGTTTGTTTGCAGTGTTTGAATAACGTTCCTGTCTCTCTACAACCTCCTGTGTTTCTGTGCAAATCTGTGACCCAAGCATGACAATATAAAAATAACCATATAAACATATGGTTTCTACTTCGCGGATTTTATTATTTCGCGGGTGGCTCTGGAACGCAACCCCCGCGATGGAGGAGGGATTACTGTATATATATATATATATACTGTATATATATATACTGTGTATATATATATATATATATATATATATATACATATATACATACAGTATGTGTGTATATATATATATATATATATATATATATATATATATATATATATATATATATACATATATACATACAGTATGTGTATATATATATATATATATATATATATATATATATATATATATATACACTGTATATATGCGCCCACACCATATGAAAGCTGGATGTAGCATTCCTTCAGTTTGTTAAAGGCTTCCAGCAGAGCAGGCATGACAGAATGAAGCTTGGCTGACATAGATATCCCTGACCTGTCAGCCAGTTCCCTGAGAAGTGACAATTTAGTCTAAATTAACAGAAAAAAAAGAAAAAAGTTGTCAAGTGCAAATACACAGCATTGGTCCTCTTAAAGGGAACTAATATACAGTACAGTCTATTCATCATATTTATCCCATTTGAGCTTCAATATGTTTATCATGTCTACTCACAATATAATAACAGTTTTGTTATGTGAATTATTCTAAGTGTGAATTGTTATAAGTTATTTAGCTGGTTTGCCTAGATTTCTCTACTTGATCGCGGGTGTTGTCAAGTTTTCTTTTCTAAATACAGACAAGTTGCATACACATATTTCAATCCGTGTTTTGTGCATTTACAGTACAAGCTTTATAAATGAGGCCTCAAGATTGTATAAGAAAGACAGAATGTTCATCCATTTATCCCACAACTTCCTGTTTGCAGCTAGTTAGTCTCTTTCATATCAGTTATGTCTGGTCATCAAAGCCAATGATGCACAAAATTATATGTAATTAAAAACCACCCACACTCCTTTTCATAATAGTGAAATGACCACTTACCATCCTCATCAAGCCTCAGTGACCCCGGCAGATATTTTTGTTTTGGGTCTGTGTACTAGTCCTGCAATATCATTTTTGTATAAAACTCTGTACAGACTTTCCCAATGCATTAGGGTGACCACACTTCACAAATGAGATCATAACTCAAAACGACAAAAACTCAAAAATCTCTGGAGTAAAAATCAGTAACTCATATTTTAGAAAACTCAAAAACTGAGATGGGTCAAATTGACCCATAACATAATAGGTGGGTTAAGTAATTGCAAACTGGAATTGCGCTATTAGCTGCTGATAACAAAGGCAGAAAACACATACACTCACTCTACCTTGCAAATTTCTGGTGTACCTTCTTTCAAAACAAAATGATTTGACATTTCTGAGAAACTCTATTAGAACTTGTCAGCTTCAAGTGAATATGTTATGACATGGTGTAAAAAAGAAAATATAAAAAAGTATAACAAACTTTCACTTCCCTTATGGTGCACTGTCCCTGGTTACTTTCTGCCTTTTATCCAATGTTTAAAGAAGGCACTGAAAATGGGTGAAAAGTAATAGGTGGAAGGTATTTTCACTTGCAGGTTGTTGCATTATTTAAATCCAGTTGCCATATCAGTTTTTATATAATGGTTTACAAGTTTTTCAAGTCATCGAAAAACCTGTTTTAGACTCATTTTTTTATTATTAATTGTATTTTCAATTTCAACCATTATCTATCCATCCATTTTTTCCCACTTATCTGTGCCCAGGTAATGGGGACAACAATCTAAGCAATGATGCCCAGGTATCCTTTTTCTCCGTCACCTCCTCCAATTCATCCAGGAGGATACTGAGGTATTCTCAGGACAGCCAAGAGACATAATCTCTCCAGCGTGTCCTGGGTCTGCCCCGACTTCTGCTTCCAGGTGGACATACTTGAAACGCATATGCTATGGAGGCGTCCAGGAGGCATTCTAATCAGATGCCCGAACCATCTCAACTGGCTCCTTTCAATGCGGAGAAGCAGCGTCTCTATTTTGAGCTCCTTCCAAATGTCTGGGCTTCTCACCATATCTTTAAGGCTTAGCCCACACATTCTGCAAAGGAAACTCATTACTTCAGTGTCTGATTAGCTGAAAAAAAAAACTAATTGGTTTACATTTTATTAAACTTTTTGATAATTATAAACATCTGGATTGAACACCCTTATATGCTGTTAAATCTAATGAAGTACCGTAAATTTTAACCTTTGTCTGTCAGCCAGGCAGGCCCATTTAAGACTTGTATTATAAAAAATATTTAATTGCTGTTAGCACTGCTATATGCTTCCTCAGTACCTTACATTTACTTTTAATTAAATGACTCACAGGTTTAATTTACCTACTACAAACAGGTTTTCAACTTAAGGAAACACAATTGAAATCCTCATTAAGCAAATTAGTTAAATTTGCTGGACCATAAAGAAAATTGCTATTTTGCCATCCAACCAAATCCTGCAAATGTTTGTTTTGTTTAAGGCATCTTTTCTTTCTTAAGTCTGCATAAAATATATATGAAGAATATATTTGTAGTGTTTTTAAAGTGTTTGTTTTGTATTTCAATAAAAAATGTAATCATATATTTTTTTGATTATTTGCCATGTAAAAAACATATAGTACTTAACACTGATGTCTCGCAGTTTCAGACTATTGAGCTTAACATTCAGCTTGAGCAACTTATCAAGGCCATGTCAAGTGTGTCTGCTACTCTTGTGTGTGCAAGAGTTCTTATACTCTAGTTTCTCTTTCACATGAAAACGTTTTATTTATGAGTGAATATGGATATGCACATGAGTGTGCCTTGCGTTAGACTGGTGCCCCATCCAGGGTTGTTTTCTGTGCTGTGCCCAGTACTTCACAATAGACTTCTGCACTCTCAACACTTAAAGATTCATCTCTTCTCTGGCAATCATGTCATTCTAGCTGTGGTCATTTCTTTATTCCATTTTCCTGTTATAACTGTACTTAATCCAAATACCACTTTAACGACACATCATTCTGTTTATCTATTCCAATGTACTAGTATGTTGTTCTCTACTTACTGTACTGTAAATAAACTTTAGTTAGTGTACTTGAAAGCTCTTAACATTTACTGTTTATTCTGACCGGCAGTGGAGAGTGTTGTTATTTTCTCCTTGTGTGCTATGAAAAGCACCTTGTAATTGTGAACTCTATGAATGGCACAATATAAAATAGAAAATGAAAGAATAAATACCCATCTGGTATCTTACATGCCTACAATTTCTTTACTTTCTACATGAACAGCTTCCATTATCTCTTGATATTTTTTAATTTTGGTTTCTTTTGCTCTGATTCAAAAGAGTAGTGAATGTTAGAAGGACAATTTGTTACCATCATTGTAACCTTTATCAAACCTACTTAATCTTTCGAGGGAAGATAGAAATGACTACATTAGTAAAGCTTAATGACCAGACCTAGGAAGATCTATGAAGGAAATATGAGAAGTTAAAGATGGCAGGTAATTGGGGATGTTAAAATGAAATGCTTCGTAAATCAGAAGGGTAGTTTTGAAAATAATCTGATACTTTAAGATCAATAAATGTAATTGAACCAGACCATGAGAAATGTTCTCAAATATATTCAGTTCACATTAGAACTCTGACAGTCAGCATTGTAAACTTATTGTAGCTGACAATGATGAGTCAATTGCTACCTGTGTGAATCTGTTTGTGTGGAACTTTCATTTTGTCCTTTTACAATATGAGTTTCTTTGAAGTACTCTGGTGTTTCTGATATCCCAAAGATGTATAAGTCAGACTGATTCTCATCTTAAAATTAATCCTGTATTAACTAGTAGGTGGGTATGTGTAAGTTCGTCCTAACAATGACTGGCATCTTGTCCAGGGATGCTTTGTGCCTATCAGTCAGTGTCATTAAGGTCAGATCCAAAGTCTCAAAAATTTGTTTTGCAATTAGCAGGTTTTAAAAATGAATGAATTGCACCAGATCTAAATTTTAGATGCTGATAATTTAAGGTTTTTTAGATTTTCATATTTTGTCTGGTTGCTACATGTTTTATTGTTAAAAACTACACAGACTATCTCTGTATAATTTAAATATTTGAGAACTTGAGGACTTTTTAGTCACATTCTTTATTTAGTTTTCTGGCATGGCGGTCATTTTGACTTTTGGAAACACTGTAGTGAGAAAAAGAGCAAGTATTATCACTTATGAATGTTACATTGTAGCTCTGACCAAGTGAGCAAGCACATTTTCTGCATGCAAACTCCATGCAGGGAGGACCCAGGAAACAAACCCAGGTCTCCTTACTGCAAGGCAGCAGTGCTACCACTGTGCCACCCCTCCAGTAATAGCAATAAATATTTGAGCATAGATACAGTACATGCCATTAGTTAATATTTTGATGATATTAGAGATGAAAACATACAATTTGCCCTGTATTAGCATTCAAAAGTAACTAATCAAACATTATTTATGGCTGACAATTTATCAGGACAGATTTTAAAACTTTGCTTTTTACTTAATTTAATGCACACTTACACAAAAAAATGATCTTTAGAAATATTAATGAAAAGATCTGTGTCCTGTCCAGGCCCATTTCCTGCTTTGTGCCCAATGATGTCAGGCTAAGGTTCAGCCCCTGTGACCCTAAATAGGATTACGTGTGTTGAGAATGGAGGACAGAGACTGATTGACTGGCTGTAAAGGTCCTTCATGTAAAGTAGCCAAGGAGAATGTTGTGAATTTAAGTCACAAAGACACTGACATGAGAACAGCTTTGAATGAGTAAAGTATTTTTAATCATAATAAATATTTGGGGTGGAAGGGTGGACAACCCACTCACTGAGTCCATTGCTAACCCCAGTGACTACTAGCAGAGGGCTTTATACTAGCTTTGTTCTATTACCTTGAGTCTCTGATTGCTGCCCAGTGCCCTCCAGAATAGTGTTTGCTTTTTTATTTTCTTTTTACTTCTTCCAGTTTTCCTCTTAAAGCAAGAATCATACATAAAACAAGATACTGACCTCTAATCTTAATCTCTTTAGGAAATCAGCATGCAACACTGAGGTGCAAGCTAGAATACTCTTTAACTATATCTGTAGAGCATTCTGGTACCCTGAGGAGATGGCAGACAAATGTAATATACTTTACTGTATGTGTCAGTACTTAGAAAAAAGTTTGAAGACACCGTTATGAAATAGAAGCAGTTGAATATTAAATAATCCTTGTGAATTTGCTTCTGATGCATCGTGCTGTGCAGCTTCTGCTAAAAGCACTCTCCTTTCCTCATTCTAGTAATTTGAAAGATAACATTCTATATCACGCAGAACATTTCTTTCTATTCTCCTTGCATCCTCTATTTATATTGGTTCTTTTTTAAACATGTAAAGCTGCTAACCATTTTCACCAGCAGATGTAAAACAGGGATACAAATAAACAAAAAATACATTGGAATTTTAAATTTGCTTCTAGTTGGCATCTTTTAATTGAAATTCCTCATCACAATGCATTCTTTTGAGTGCTGAATATTAGGTCTGTTTACACCATACATTAACACTGCTGACAAGGGTGTTCATGAGACAAAAACAACAATGTACTTGGATATCTCTTTACTCAGTCTTTCTCATAGTATTTTCGCTATTGATAAACTAGGTATAAGTATCATGGTGTCAAGTTGTGATAATTATGTTCTGTTGTGTTCTAGGGCTTCATGGTGGAATTAACATCTCATCAGGGCAATGTGGGCAAAGTCCTCCAGGCAGGGAGCCAGTTGCTCTCTGTAGGAAAACTAACAGAAGATGAAGAAAATGAGATTGAGGAACAAATGAACCTTCTGAATTCTCGATGGGAAAATCTCAGGGTAGCCAGCATGGAGAGGCAAAGCAAGTATGTACCAGGAAAAAAAAAATCTGAAAACAGTATTTGAATATGACATATTTATATTGGGGCTGCAGGGCACAGTGGTTAACACTGCTGCCTTACATTTCTAGCATCCTGAGTCTAATTTCTGTCTGCTTCTGTATGGAGTATGGAACATGGTTTCTCCCTTATGGGTTTTGCATGGGTAATCTGTCTTCCTCCTTTATCCAAAGGCCATTCATGCAAGGCTGAATGGTCACAGTGTGAGAGAGTGTGAATGTGTGTCATAAATTTACTGGCTTTCCTGGTTTCTACCTTTTGTCTGATGTCAATAAGATAATTGTGGATTCTTGCTTCTGTGTAGTGGAAAAAATATTTTCAAAACGTGGATGGATGGTTCAGGATGATGTTAATGTTGCCATGATTGCATGCACAAATACTGTTTCTGCAATAAGCATAAGTGATATATAAACATTCTGCATATTGCTTCAAATTACACTAAATTAATATTATTTTAAGAAGTAATCCCAACCGAGAACAGATTTTTTTTTTTTTTGCAGTTACACCAGTGTAGTTATTCCACCCACAAACTTTAAAAAAAGAAAGTTATGTTCAATAGTTTGTCTGACCCTAATTATAAAAAAGGTAAGTAATATAAAATAGAGTGTATTTGCTTCATGGACACATCTCCTTGAACAGTCTCATTGGATATAGTCAGCCAGCCTGTCTATTTCCAAGGAGATTGTTTCTGTAAAGGTAAAGAATGATTTGATTGCCTGGAGCACAAGTAAAGGCAAAGAGATATTGGCTTCACTGTTTAATTGTGCTCTTAACCTTTTGCTTCATTTGTCAATACAATTATCCATATGTAGCTGAAGTCGCATCACATATAGGAATATATCTTGTGCAACATGAAAGCCATTTTAAGCACTTTTGTGTTTCCCTTTACTTGTTGAAATGTATGCATGTGAGTATCTTACACCTGTAATAAGCAGAATAAAATCAGAAGAAACTAAATCTGCAAAAGAGCACTAGTAAGAGCTGCAATACCTCAGTGCCCATCTGAGCACTGAGGAAAGTGGCACAAGATCAAAAGATCACTTTGTAAAGGTAACTAAGAATGATTAACAGCATCACCAGAGCCCGAGGCAAGGCATCCTTTCTTTTATAATGTCCATCAAGTTTTTCTAGCTCTGATAAATATTCAAGAAGAGTATCCTAATATAATATTGCTCCAGTGAAATCAAGCATATGGTAAGGCATGCTCAAGGGATGAACAGGTTGACTGTGGTCTTTAAAATAAAGCAAGCTGATTTATAGCGCATATTCTTTGTAAGATTATGCATGCATGGCAACATAATTTACACTTTTATGAGGCTAGAACTAATAGGATGTAGAAGAGATTACAATTGTTTTTTTCCTTTTTTGCTAAACACACCTTAGCATTGACCTCAATATTATAGGTGAACTTGAGGACATATAGATGAATACATTTTTACAGCCTTACTTTGGATTTCCCTATATGTTTCATTAAAATGTCAAAAAAGAAAACGTTTCTCAAACCAATATATTCTGGTTCATATTTCATAAGTAGCAGTGTGAACTGAGCAATTTTCAGTTTATATGTATCAAATACCATTTTAAAAGTTCACTCCTATGCTGGAATCTCTTTATGTTCCTTTTAACAGTCTTTTGCCTCTTTGCTCACAGTTGCAATAATAAGTTAATAGTCTATCAAATGTTCTTAACATTAGAATCTGTTTGGGTAATCTCATTATCTTCTTCAATTTCAAAATGGAGAATTTCTGTTTTATTCACCAAGAAGCATATACTGGTGCAAGTACATTCATTCATCCATTTTTCAGACTCGCCTGTTCCTTTGATTTTTTTAATTCAAGTCTCAGCAATAAAACAAAGTTTTTGCATTTTTCTTCACCACATAAGAGATAGCATTTGTTTTAAATTGATAAGAGGGCTTTTTTTCATTCTAAAAGTGTGTAGAATACAACAAACCATATGAGGACCACTAAATATGCAATACACTACAGTATACTACAGTATATCACAAACATTTTTCTTCAAGGTTCTACAATGACTTGTTGTAGCAGTCCTGCAATATCATCTGAAGTGCAGGCTGATATAAAAAGATACCTAAGAGGACATTGCACATCTCAGACACTAAAATAATGATGAGTAAAAGATAAGCTCAACATATATGATTTGGATCACTTGGGAAGTTGGATGGCTTGTGGTGTAAATATTTCAAAGTGATTGTAAACGTTGACATTTTTAGTGCTGTGTATTCACAGTACTTCCAAATACACCCTTTCAACCTCCTTTCAGTAAACAACAGGACAAAATGACATGCAGTATCATGCAAGATTTCCTTTATGTTATTTGTGCTTCTACCTGCACAATTCGAGATTAATAAAACTTTGCTAGCTGTAATATTAACAAGTCATATCCATGTAAGGTATTGAATAAGTTGACAGATAAAATGATAAAATCCACATATACTGTACATGGTGCTCTCTCTAAACTGTATATTTAATCCGTTCTAAACATCTGTAAATGGTTGCAAATATTTCTTTTAAACATTTCCCACATCACATTTTAATCTAAATTAATCAACAAGAAACTTCAGTCTGTTTTGCATATTGTTAAATCTACACATACAGAAATGTTTTATATGTATGGAACATGGAAGTAATGCTAGTTTTACTAAATTGTAAAAACAGTGTTTCAGCTGAATATTTAAGTGTTTATCAGAAGTAATCAAAACTGTTTTCTCTCCATATAAAAATTAGCTTTAAAATACAATACTCATATATAACACAAAAATCTCATTTTTTTTCTTTGAGTTTCATGGCTTTTATGAAGTTAATGTAATTCAGAGGTAGTGCTGAAATCTCTTGCCACTCAGTGAATTGCATCTGTCATCCTTTATTACTGTCTTGTGAGAAAAGGTGAAAAACAAACAGTATTAACCAATGAGCCAAGCATCATACAGGAACTTCTGCCTTACCCTGGTAAAATTGCACGTTCATCATATTTAAATCTGGTAAAAAAGACACCTTATGGAATCCATATATAAATATAGTTTATACAGATGAGGTTCTACACATACATGCTTTTATTTAATTATTTTAATACTAATGAAAACATAACCCCAATAACTCACAGTTCCATCAAAAATACAATTGCACAAACAATATAGCAATAGAGTAATAATTTTCCAAAAAGAAAACCAAAAAATTCCATCAATCTAAAAAAGACATGCTCAGACAACTTCACTCCCTTACTGACATCAGAGATCCATAAACAAAAAAAAGTTTCTTATATATCATTAAATAGCATAAACGTTAAAGATGACATCGAGCAAGCTATTTTACAATGACAATTGTAAATTTCTAAAATTCTAAATCTAAAATTCTAAACAATTTTTGAACTTTTCCTTATAGAGGGAATTTCATTAAACAATATAAGGCAGTTGCATTATTTCACAAAAGTATTGAACTATTTTACAAAGTTATCGTCTTATTGCATCAATATGATTGAGTTTTTTCATAAATATATTGCTTGTTTGATTTCTGTTGGCTGTGCGGGATTTGTCTTCCAAGGCAGATGAAAAGACATTGAGCATGCTGCAGTGGTCAATCCAGACTTCAAGAATTATTAATAATTTATAACTATAGTTCTAATTACACTATTTCATACATAAAAATTATTTTTAAACTGGACAACATGTTCACTTAATGCCTAGCATTCCTCACTTACATCTCCAAACATTCAAGATTAATTCCTGGCCTGGTCAAGGTGTGTTTGGACTTTTAGGATTTGTGTGGAACAAATTATAGAAGTGGCTGTATGTAAGTGTTTCCAGAATATGTTTCTTCCATGCACCCATCTGCTGATAAGGTTATATCTCATTAAGGAACATTATACTAGAAATAAAAAAGCAAAATGGAGGGACGCAACACACTATTTTAAGTTTCAGAAATCCATCTGTTTTATTAATCTCCCTATCCACCAATTTTCTAAATCATAAAGATCAGGGGTTTCTAAAGTCTTCACAGCTAAGCAAACACCAATCCTGAATGCGTGGCAGCAGTATTTAAATCAGTGGTTTCAATATTTGCTGTATTTCATGGCTGTACATTGTTAAGGTTGTGCCTACACTACAGACAGACAAAAATACGATTTAAGTTTGACTTCACTTTTTTATATCAATGTGCAGGTTACAATA
Organism: Erpetoichthys calabaricus; assembly: GCF_900747795.2. NCBI lineage: Eukaryota > Metazoa > Chordata > Cladistia > Polypteriformes > Polypteridae > Erpetoichthys > Erpetoichthys calabaricus. The sequence goes on along the minus strand of NC_041397.2, from coordinate 117,353,206 downwards.
ACAGGTAACTGTAAATTCTCATGATTTTAGTGAGTGTTGGTATGTGCCCAGTATTGCTGGGATAACTGCTGGCTCATAGTGACCCTGAAATAGATAAGGAGGTAAAAAAAAATTAAAATGGATTTAATTTCTTTAAGATGAAAATCAAAGAACACAGAGAAAAGACTACAAGACAATGTTTTGAATATGCAGACTTTACACTAATAGAGCCTGAGGAGGCATACATACATTGAACTCTAATGTTATGAGGCAGCTACAATAACCAACATTCACACTCCAACAAAGCATTTAATACATTTATAATTTCTATTATATTTTAAAGCTTTTAAATATAATTTCTTTACAAAAACTTGTTATTAAATTTTATACCTTTTGATAACCTCAATGTATTCTGCATTTTGAGATAATATCGAACAACAACGACATTTATTTATATAGCACATTTTCATACAATGTAGCTCAAAGTGCTTTAGAAGATGTCAAACAGAATTAAGCAATAATATTAAAGAATAAGTAACAAAGAAATGAAAAAAAAACAATCTAAATGATCTTAAAAAAACAAATAAATACCAAGTAAAAGAGTAACGTACTAATATACATTGTCATGATATAAGTCTCTAAGGATGAATCCAGTGATAAGGCCTTATCTGCAGGTGTTCCAAAGTCAAAAGACTGTCCAGTCCCACTAGGTATTCTATCAAACTTAAATTTTCCTAATTCATTCCTCTTTGTTTCCAAACTTCATATGATAGGATTTTGATGAAGCTGGTTTTGTGGACAGCTGGGGTACCCACCTTCATTCCATCATCACAGGGGGGTGCATGGTGCTTTGATCAGGTAGTGGTGGCACAGATCACCACAACAGAAGAACCAGAAAAGACAGCAGAGAAAAGTAGGGATTAGTAAAGACTGCAGATCCCTGAATAATATAGTATTCTATGTGTCTATTAGGAGTACAACCAAAATGTAACTACGAAAAAAGCCAAGTAAAAATAATGGATTTTTAGCAGTTTTTGAAAATGTTCCACAGTATTGGCCTGGTGAATTTGTATTGGTAAAGTATTCCAGATTTTAGGTTCACAACAGCAAAAGGCCTCATCGCCACTTTTTTTAATCTTGACTCTTGGTATTATAAGCAAACCACCATTAGAAGGTCTAAGGTTACAACTTGGAGTGTATGGGGACACATATTTCATTCATTCACATATTTTATTGTGAATTTCTATCTATCTATCTATCTATCTATCTATCTATCTATCTATCTATCTATCTATCTATCTATCTATCTATCTATCTATCTATCTATCTATCTATCTATCTATCTATCTGGGCGGCACAGTGGCGCAGTGGGTAGTGCTGCTGCCTCTCAGTAAGGAGACCCAGGTTCGCTTCCCGGCTCCTCCCTGCGTGGAGTTTGCATGTTCTCCCCGTGTCTGCGTGGGTTTCCTCCGGGCGCTCCAGTTTCCTCCCACAGTCCAAAGACATGCAGGTTAGGTGCATTGGAGATCCTAAATTGGCCCTAGTGTGTGCTTGGTGTGTGTTTGTGTGTGTCCTGCGGTGGGTTGGCACCCTGCCCGGGATTGGTTCCTGCCTTGTTCCCTGTGTTGGCTGGGATTGGCTCCAGCAGACCCCCGTGACCCTGTGTTCGGATTCAGCGGGTTGGAAAATGGATGGATGGATGGTTAACCAATGTAACAACGCTAAAACCAGTGAGATGTGCTTAGATTTGAACTGATTGATGTTTATCTTCGGTAGTCCTGTTAGGAGTGCATTATGGTAATCTAATTAACTAAAAACAAAAACGTGAACACATTTTTTTAGTGCCTTGTACACTTATAAGAGGTCTAAATTTTTCTATATTCCTTAAGTGAAAAATGCAGTCCTAGTAATCTGGTTAATATGCAAGTTAAAGTTTAGATCAGAGTCAATGATTACCCCTAAATTCTTTACTTCCGATTTGACTTTTAAATCTAATGGATCAGGTTTATTTCTAATAACCTTGCTATTTCCATATCTGCCAGTCACTAAGACTTCTATTTTTTCCTTATTTAGTTTGAGAAAGTTTCTACGCATCCAATCAGAAAAATGTTGGATCAGGTAGCCAAGAGCATCAGGGTCATCAGGGTCTATCAATAAATAAAGCTGTGCATCATCTGCACAGCTGTGATAACTCACTTTATGCTTTGAGATAATCTGACGTAATGGAAGCATGTAAATTGAAAAAAGCAGCAGACCCAGAATAGATACTTATGGTACAAAATGTACAATATCATGGGTCTCTGAAGTACAATCACCACAACTAACAACAAATTTTCAGAAAATATTGTCAAAGTTAAACAGGAACTCTGATTCAGGAAAGGGTACTATTACACATGCGCACTCATACCAAACAAAGACACAGGCTATGACAAACTAAGAATTAAAACCCGAACCCCTGGAGCTGCTAGGCAATAGGACTGACCAGTGTGCCACCATATTACACAGCTTCAGCATAATGAGATTATAACCAAACTGACAGTTTACAAGTTTCTTCTTCTCATTTAGCTGCAACATTCTTTCTAATGTTTTCCTTGGAAAGAAATGCTATTAGCTGTAATCATTTAAACATTTATAAAATAACTCATTGCTTGTGTGAAATAACACAATCATATTTTCAAAATAACATTATAAAAAAGTGAAAAAAATCTAACTTTTTTTTTTTTTTGCAACAGACAGACAGAGTAATCTTACACAGTTTCACACTAAGATTTTATTTATGTATTTAAAATGTATTGTTGTGCCTTCTTAAAGGGAGGACATTGGAAAGAGCATGCACAGGGCATTATCTCCCCCAGAACACTAGATAGCAGCCCCCCTGGGTTGCCACAGTGCCTCGGATTCCCACAGAGCTCCATGGGAGTTAGAGTTCGGCACAGCTCTGTTGGGTTTCATGAATGATGCCAGGGGATGCTTCAGGGACTAGAGAACCCTAATTTGTTGGGCTTCTGCATCACCCAGAAGTACTTCTGGACCAAGCTAACAGGCTACTGGAAGTACTCCCGGGTGTAGCATAAAAGAAGCCCACTGCCTTCATTCCAGGAGCCAGAGCTGGAAGGATGAGGGACCAAGCTTGCTGGAGGAGGAGTACAGACGGAAGGACAGAGAGAGAGAGAGAGAGAGAGAGAGAGAAGAAGAAGAAGGCATTGCTGTGTACTTGTTGTGCTTATTGTGCTATGGTACTGTATTAGGCATGTGGAAAACAGTTTGGGAAGTGTTTCCCACAAGAAAAATAAAAATTGTGTGTTGCTGAACTTGTGGCCTGCATCTGTCTCAGTTGAATTTGGGAAGCTGAGTGGCCCCTGCAGGCCACTGTATCTTGTATATGTAAGTTACCAAGTAGCATGCCACAGATTTCAACTTCATGCTGAGGCTATTGCATTTAGTGGCTATCACATTAGTGTGTGTAGGTTAGGATGAAACAAGCTATCCAAAATTGAGAGCTGCCACCTGTTACTGTATTTTACACATTGTACACAGTTGCCTGCAACCTTTTGCTGCACCTTTTAAAAATTTGTTGTGTTCATTTCCTGACAAATTCATACCGTTCTGAGGAGCCAACTCATTATTAGGTAAGTGTACCTGATAATGTGGCATTACAGTGTATACCATTCTTGATGTTTGTCTGGGCAGTTATTTTTAAAGTTATGTGCTGAAAAAAAACTCACTAACTTCATAACAGGCATTGAAATCAAAAGAACAAAACACATTTACTGGTCTGAAGTTGAATTACTTTTTAATTCCAATCAAATATAATGTCAATTTCTTAAATGTGTCACAAAGTTACAGTTACAGTCAAATCTATAGTACACATAATTTCCATGAAATGTATCATCTTTGTTGATGAAAGCAGATTTATTTTTAGGTAATATTGGTCACTCCTATTTCTTCTCAGTTGACTAGCTTATCCTTATGGCTTCATTTTCCATACATTTACCAAGACTAACATTTCTGCTTGACGATCACACCTCCATTCCCCTCAGCAATTTCCAAGCATTCAATATTCTCTCCCTCTCGCTCTCTCTCTCACTGTTTCTGACATTGATGCATAGATGTCTACCAGCCTGCTTTAATTTAAGGATCAATAATACAGAGTGGCTTCTTGTGTTTTTCACCCACTCAACAGATGAAATGTTCCTCTAGTAAGTAGGTAAAAAAAAAGAAGAAGAGGTTTGCATTAAGCACAGAATCTTGTTATAAGTGCAAGTTTTATTTTCTACCTCTCAGTCAGAGCAGAGTTTTCTGTCTCAAATTTTCATCTCTTTCAAACACCTTGGATTATGTTTCTAAATATAGGTCTTTTCAAACCCTGGCTGTCCAGCTTGTTAAACTCAATATAGAGCTTTGCAGTGTACAATGGTCTTCATTCTTGGATTATCTTAAAGTTTCTGCCTCTATCAGTTGGCATGATTAAACTTCCCTGATGTTGATACTGAGGTCTATGGTATTTTATGACACACTTTTAATGTTCTACATTAACAATAAAACTAGTGCCCTTTGAGCTACTTTCGGATTCTTACTTTTTCATGCAAAATTATTACTAATTATATTTAAAAGAGCCTTAATTTTCATTGCATTACAGTTTTCAAATATACCTTCATATGCTTTATTAGATGGAGTAAAAAATCAATATTTTTAATTGTAAACATAGATTTGAAGTAGTTATATGGTTAATTGCAATTGTTCAATTTATAAATATAATTAGAGAATGGATTGGAGGTCCGTATCTTGCAGCTTTCCACTATGTGCTCTTCACTCAGTAAGACTTGTCACATTGATCTTGTATAATTAAAGGAATAATATTGTTCTTCAATTTTAGAACAAGACGGTGACAAAACTAACAAGCAGGCCTTGTTCCCTCTCACTTTTCCTTACAGAAAAATGTGCCTGATTAAACTGGAAACTTGACAGCAAGAGAAATGTATTTTTTCACCAGTAGTAGAAATTTTATCCTAAATAAACAGATACATAACCTGAATATTAATTTCTTGTGATCATAATCAAAACCAATACTTCTCCTTAGTGTATTTTACCAGTGATTCATCTTGTACATGCATAATCTGGCTTAAGCATATAAAAATGACATCAACAAGGTATTATGTCTAGCTATCTTGAGATTACAGGCAGGGTAATTGGTGGATTCAAATTAGTGTGTGTATGTGTGTGTGTCTGCATGGACCACTCACTTAGACTGCCACCTTATTTAGGGCTGGTCCTGATAACTCCTTCATGACCCATGGACTATATTAAGCAGGTTTGCATATGAATTGATGGATGGCTTGCTAATTTTATCAGTAGGAATCTGTTTACTTTACTATGATATCTCATAGCAGCTAAGTGTTGAGATATTTGTTGAGAGACATAATTGGATGAGCTTTGTGCCCATTCTGTTATACACCAGAAGGCACAGAAGTAATACTATTTTATAAGTTCATCTGATTACGAGGCTGATAGAGTGTTAAGGTACTTCATCCTTAGGGATCCTCTTCAAGGCGTTTGGATTAATGATAACTAGAATTTTGCCATGCATTTGAGGTTTCATTTTTCTGTTTTATTAACTGCTTGTTGCAATGATGCATCACAAAGGAAGTTCAGTGAGAAACACATTGCAGTTGAATTTAGATAATTTTGCATCACTTAACAGACCCACTTTATATTTTGGGTTCTCCATTTCCTGTATTTTCCAATAAATTGTGTGCACATGTGTTTTTACTAATGTTATGTGTGCAACAAACTGAATATATCATTGTAACAATGAGATTTGATCCATATAACATTCATGGGCATCTGCGGGAAATTTTGCAGAGGGGGTCCCGTGAACTACAAAATGAAGGAACGTTTATACAGAATAGAACTAATGAGGAGAGGTAAAGTTAAAACATTAGATGAATATTAGAAAATGAATCCCAAATTACATCTTAATTTCTTGATTCTAAAATAAACAAATAATCACAACTAATAATAACAAGTCAGAAAATGTATTTCTGTTGTAACATTCAAGTGCACTTCAGGACTGAGCAGACCCTGTAGCCCTCAAAAGTCTGCTAGTTCATCACAAGGACCACTCTCACTCATGCACACACAAATAAACACCATATTCACACACAGTGACAATGTTCAATTGTCAATTAACATAACAAAAAAAACAACAAATGTTAAGGAATAACAGAAGTGAAAGGAAAACTTTATTATAGTGAATGATTAATACGGATATCAGATGAATGTGGTACTTTAATAGGAAATTATAGGGTAACCAGGTTTTAATGTCCCAAACCAGGACACTTGTGTAATATACTGTATATGCCCAGGCGTAAAGCCCATCCTCATTTGTTGAATGCTTGATTTATCTTTTCGTCATCATGAGAGAGGGATAGGGCATGGGAAAAAAAAACACTTTACATAGGATTCCATACAGTGTTTGAAGTAGAAACAAATAAATGGCAGTGCTGTCTCTTGTTGTTTGTTTCCTGTTGCCCTCACAATGCTGTTCAAATTTAAGTTTTTAGTTGGAGTTTTGACCTTGTTATTATCTCTTTATTACATTGGGGTAGAGAAGGGGGGTTTGTGGCCCTTGGGGTTTCTAATGTGCTGTTCAAAGTATATCATGAAGATATTTGAATTGGCTGAGCAATGTTTTATTAGATGGGCAGACTGCTAAAGCTGGGACATTTTAATATTCTTCAGTTATTTATGAAGACGCATAGCCTGAAATCGAGTCTGTCGTTGACAATGGGACATCTGGTCACCCTAGTAAATTATAGTGTCTGTGAAATAGGAAATCATAAACAGCAGATAGTGGAGTTGTAAGGCTGGTTTAGTGTAAGGTAAAATCTAAGAAAATATTTTTTTGCTCTCTGCACTGTGGCTTTCACCTCACAGGGTACTACATTCATATCTAGAAAGACTTTGTTTTCTGTGCTTGCATTTTATACTTTTACAGTTAGGAAAATCATTTAACTTATCTGTTTTGAGTTAAAGCATCCAGAGGACTGAGCTGCTGATGCACTGCTTCTCTTCATTTTGCACTCAAGCCGCTGGGAAGACTTCATAAAGCAGAAATATTTTGCTGATGTAGAGGTTTCCCTGGGCCTGGCCATCCCGATTTGCCAATAGAGGATTGCCATCCCACACGTGGGCAAGTAGCCGGTGACAATGACTTACCCACACACACAGTCCACTGATGTTTCATTAACTTGTATCAGGGCTCTAATTTACCATCAGTAGTGGCTATCAGAGGTGACAAAACAGGAAAATATACAATTGGTCTAAGTGCTTTCAAGGTAAAATTGAAACTGTACATTAATTCTTAGACGTAGTCACACAGAATGTTTCTCTGTTTTAAGTTAGACAAGCTCAGAAATTCGCCAATGCTTTTCAATGGGATATTTTGAAATTTTAAAACTGTGTACAGTACAATCTGTTTAAAACATCTCAGTTAAAATTGAACTCTCTTGACAAATTTCCTTGTAGAGTAAGTGTGCTATATTTCAACAAAATTAGTTAACAGAGGGCCAAGTTGTGTTATGCAGAAAGGTAGACAGACAGACAGACAGATGGACATGAGCTATCACAATAAGTGCTTGGCACCTAAAAACAATAGAAGTAACAAATGTACTGCACATAAATAAAATAATAGGAGTAGATCTGATGGGAGAGAAGCAGCACAGGGTTCAGAGTCCAGACACTCAAGGGGTAAAAGCTGTTGCAGAATCTGTCAGAAATGGTTCAGATGCTACAGAACCTTTTGCCATATGGAAGTTGGCCAAGAGACCAATGTGAGGTGTGGCGGGTATACTTCACTGTAATGTAGGCTTATGGATGCAATGATTGGACAGTATGGGCCTTCCTTAAATCAACAGTCATCTCTTTCATCTTATCCACATTAAAGAGACATATTGTTGTACTTGCATCTTTCCACCCATCATTGTATCTCCATTCTGCAAGCTGACTCATGCCCTTTGTTAATGAGACCAATCACTATTATGTCATCATAAATCTTAATGATAGTGCAAGAGCAGAATGCAGCTGCACAGTCATAAGTTAGCAGGCTGATTATGCAGCTTTGGGTGGAACCAGTGCTCATCTTGATGGTGCTGGAGATGATGTTTCCAACACAGGCTCTCTGGGATCTATCTATCAGAAAGTCCAGAATCCAGTTACACATGGAAGTGTTATAGCCTAGCAGACTTATTAATGTTGAGACACAACTGCCTGTGGTACACTCTTCATCCTCTCTTTCACTGGCAAACGTTTTGACATTTTTTTGGACCCAGACACAGAATATTGGGATACTGGGAATATAAGAATACTGAACATAAATAAGAATATGATACAAATATTGAAAGTATTCCCTGTGAACTTTCAGAAAGACAGTTTACAATTAATGAAGGACTGCGGTATGGTTAAGTAGTAAAATCAGCAGTATATGAATGCACAGAGCTTGAAACATTTGCAAAACAACAGGAAAACTGAATAAGCTATATAAATAATAGTTTTGCCCATCCATTAATGCAAAGCAAGTAGTAGTGAAACAAAAATACAACCTCTCTTCCTCTTTTTGGCGGCATGTGCCATCATAATGACATGTTAAAATAAATCTAAATTACACTATATGGAATGCGGACAGTCCTGGAAATTATTGAGTTCAGCTGTTTCAGCCCCACCCATTGTTAACAGGTACTTAAAATCAATCACAGAGCCATGGAATCTCCATTGACATAAATTGGAGGTAGAATGGAATGGTCATAGTGCATAAAAATTGCAATAATCCTTGGTTGCATTACTCATAACATAGTTCCAAACTGCCTCTGGAAGCAACGTTAGCACAAGGAATGGATTTTCATGTCCAAGCATTTGCATGCAAGCCTAAGATTACTATGCAAAATGCCAAGAGTGGTGTAAAGAATGCCACCATTGGACACTGGAGTGGCTGAAAAGTCTTATTCTGTAGTGGTCTATCACGTTTCACTATCCTCCAGTCTGATGGACAAATCTGGGTTTGGTGTATGCCAGGAGAATACAACCTGCATAGTGCTGTTTTGTTCTGGGTGGAGCTCTACATTACGCTACTTTCCCCTTTTGTATTATTAATATGTAGCCTTTGTCAGAATGCCTCAAATCCCATAGACTTACCACTGTTTATAAGGTATTGTACTTTATAACTTCTCCCCACCTTACCTTCTACATCTATAACCTCAGGCAATTACATAGAGTAAAAGGACAAGCAGGAGTTAAGTTACAACTTTAATATTAATATTAATTCATTAATAATAATAACTTTAATATTAGTATTATTGATAATATTCATAAATTATTAACAATAAGCAAAGTACATTTGAATATTAGCAACCATATAACCTCATAAATTCTGATGTGTAATTTCAGGCATCACACAGACTTGTTCGTTACTTAAAATGTCTCTAGTTAAGGCATCATTTTTGATCAGCTTTCTTCAGAACAGGCCACATGCCTGTCTTAATATGGCTGCTGAGTTGTGCTCCTCATGGCAATGGTGTGAGAGAGAGATGCTTCTTCATGGTGGTGGTGCAAGAGAGAGGGAGGGGTAAAGCCAGCACATTTATAGATTCTCTGTCCAAACCCTACGGCCAATAGTGTGTACCTAATGAATTCTGATTTAAAACCAAATAGGCAACTTTAGACCAATTGAATTCTGGCGCGACACAACGGTTTCACACCTGCCCCCAACACCATTTGTTAAGATGAAGCTTGCCAGCTAGGTAGTTGGCCTCCATGCGAGGGCTGATTGAGAGAGTCCTGCAGAGAACTACTTGCTAAACTGGCTTAGGCACTTCCTCCAACCCTGTCATAAAATTACAAAGACTCAGTCCTAAAGACTGGGTTGGGGTGGGAAGGGTTTTAACCATCAAACCATTGCTGTTCTTATCAATAATCTATACACAATTTCACAGCACAACAAATGCCTACTGTAAAGTTGGGTGGAGGAGTCTCATCTCATCCAACCATAAGCTTCTTAGGCTAAATGGGCATAAATTCTCAAAGACACACTCCAAAATCTTGTGTAAAGCTTATCTTATAACAGAGGAGTCTGTTAAGGCTGCAAAGGTAGGGTCGACTTGATATTATTGGCCATGGTTTTGGAATGGGTGTCCAACAAGTTCATATAAGGGCAATGGTTAGGTATCCACAAACTTTTGGCCATTTAGTGTATTTTGAATAATGCAGAAAAAATGGAATTTTGTCCCTTAGTATAAACACTGCCAAAGTAATGTTAGTTTTTACCATAGAGTTTGGGAAGTGATTGTAAAACAAAAGAGGTGATATAAGAATCTGTGAATCTGAAACTGAGTCATTTGTATTTTTTAATTCTTTTATTTGCATTCTCCGTCTCTAGTATTGAAAACCAAATTAACATTTAGATATAATCTCTAAATAAATTTCAAGTATGCAGTTCAGCTTTTAAGATAACTGAAACTCATTTCAAGATTATCTCAAAATCTTTTTATGTATATTTCAAGGCATCTGCAATACATTTTAAGGAATTCATAGTGTAATAGTAAAATGTAGTGCTAGAGAGTAAAACAATCAAGAGAAGTACCTAAGGCAGCAAGGGTCTATGAGATGATGTATCAGAATAAATTTAAATACGGTATGTTCATATTGGCTTCAGAGGTAACTTGTGAAACTGGATTTTATGTTAGTAAATAGCCCAAAGATAAAAGGTACATATAACATGAGAATGTTTCAAGCCTTTGGGACCTGTACTATTTGTAATGTATATTAGTGATATTGATTTTGCTATAGTTAGTAAAGCTGGCGATTTTGCAGATGACACAAACATTGGGGAAAAGGAAATAGTAAAGAGGTAGCATGAAAAAACACAAAATGACCTGGACAGTCCTCATAACTGGACACACTTGGAAAATTAAATGTACACAACTATAAAGTGGTACACGCAGGCAAAAGAAAGATTAATTATAAAAATAGGTGGCACAAAAGTGCGCAGTATCAATTAACAAGGCTAACAAAATTAGGTAATACAGTAAAAAGCTTTAAATATAAATCAAGAAATGTTACACTTATACTCTGATACACGCTAGACAGACAGCATTTGAAATATTATGTGTAGTTTTGGTCAGCAGAACAAAAAAAAGACTTTAGAAGGGAAGAACAACTAAGTCTACCTCAGATTTAAGGATAATGTTCTAATCTGACAGGTTAAAGAAATTAAATCTTTTTGTTCACACTTATAAATGGTTAGGTGGGTATTTAATCTAAACCTTTGAAAGGCATTGATAATATGGAATTCTTTTAGTTAAAGAGTGGACTATGTACTCAACAATAATAGTGGAAATAGAGGGGAAGTCCATCCATCCATTATCCAACCCGCTATATCCTAACTACAGGGTCACGGGGGTCTGCTGGAGCCAATCCCAGCCAACACAGGGCGCAAGGCAGGAAACAAACCCCAGGCAGGGCACCAGCCCACCGTGGAATAGAGGGGAAGTGCACTGAATATTCTAGGAAACATTTCTTCCATAAAAAAAGTGATGAGAATCTAGAACAAATCACAACACCATGACACCTTTGCTATTATTTTATCAAGCCTCATCAACTAATCTCAGATTCTTTGTCTGACTGTGTATGTGTTTTATCATATTTACCTGTAAATCATAACTGATGAGAACATTTTTCATACCTACTTCTATTTGTAGGATGATTACTTATGATTCAAATACTCATGCAGCTTTTTAAATTGAAAAGCATTCTGTTCTACTCCTGTACATTCTACATCAGGGGTGTCCAACTCTGGTCCTGGTGGGCTGCAGTGGCTGCAGATATTCATTGTAACTATCTTCTTAGTTAGTGAGATGTTTTTGAATCATTAACTTGTTTTGCCTTAGTTTTAATTGACGTGACTCAGACCCCTTAGTGGTTTCTTTTTCCTTAATGAGCAGCCAAACAATAATGAGACACAAAACAAGCCGCCACATGACCAGCTAACCTGAAAATAAACAAAAGAGAAGGTGAAGGTCTCGGTCATGTTGGTCTGCTCTGGTCACCAAAACATCTTGACAGTGGTTTTAGTAAAAAACAGAAAGTCAAGAGTCTGCTGTGGCAGAATGAGAACAGCAACAAGTCATGATAGTCAATAATGACTTTAATTAACAGCAAGAATTGGCTTCTCATTAAGAAACTGGTTGGAGTGAAATTGGCTGGAGTTTGATGTTCCAATTTAGCTGATCATCTGTTGGCTCATTTCATATCTCATTTCTGTTTGGCTGCCATTTAATGAAGAAGTGAATCAATTCAGAGAACTGAATCCTTAAAAACAGGGCTATTAAAATGAAGGGAAAAGGAGTTAATTAGCTGTGAAAACTGATCACTGATTAGGAAAAGGGTTAGAATGAAAACCTGCAGCCACTGCGGCCCTCCAGACCCAGAGTTGGACACCCCGTTCTAGATCCTATAAACCTGTAGTACAGGACCCCAGGGGATGCAGGTTTTAGTCTTACTAATTCTAATTAACTCAGTCTAATTCCGTCTTTTCTATTTATTTAACCATGTATATATGACTTTGGTCCCAATGTTTTTGAAATAATCCATAAATTACTAACTGGGTCAAATCATTGTTTTTTAGAATTTAAAATGTACAGTATTTATGTGTTTTATTCTGCAGGATGAATAGGTTTCTGATCATCCATGTTAGGATTCTGTTCTGTTAGAAATGTATTGGTTTGATAGTGTTTGGTAATAAGCACACAAAGAAATGACACCAGTTCCCTTTTGCATTCATTGCCATTTGCACCTGTTTCTGTTCTTCTCTTTAGCAGTCACTATTTCCATTCACAAAATCTAGTTAATTGGGCAAAAAAAAATATTAAAGGAAAAAAATCTAAAAAAAATCTCTTGACTATTAATAGGAATGGCAAAAATATAGGTAAATTGCAGTGACATTTTGATCAAAGAATGAGAGCAGGAAAAGGCCAGTTAATTAAAAAAAAAAAGTAGTTCAGTTAAAACTGGAAATGAGTTTCTGCTTCTGTAATTGCTTGGAACAATAACCTATATCCTGGGACAGAGCTTAAAAACCAATGGTGTAGACCAGCAAGCTCTCAGCACAGCTTCTCCCTGCTGATCAGCCCAAAAAGGCTTAGGCTGATTTTCAGATCGGTCTCCTGATCTATATTGCATATCTAAGCTCCAACAGTGAACCCATTTAAATTGCCTTTCAGATCACCCCGACTAAGATGAATGTTTCTTAATTCTTATATTGTTGTCTTATTAATACAAATTAGTAATCAGTAAAGACTATTTGACTTCAGTGTGTTACACCTGAACATTCCTACAGTATGAATTCCATTCCTTCCATGCACTAATAATCCTGTATCAGTTGTGCCTAACTGAGGTTTTTGTCCAGACTTACCACTTTTAAGAAATTCATCTTCTAAACTTTGCTTGGTATCAATTGTTGTATTTTTAGGATTCTTATTGTGTGTTTTATGTGATATTCACTGTAAAATTTACTTCCGCCATTATAACCAAAACATTGACTTTTTTGACAAAGATTATTTTCTGAAATTATATTATTTTTGATATATTCTTGCAGACTTCATGAAGTTTTAATGGATCTTCAACATCAACAGTTGCAGCAGCTAGCTGACTGGTTAGGAGCAACGGAAGCAAGAATAAACAAAATGGAGATAGAGCTACTGGGCCCTGATCTGGAGGACGTTAAACATCAAGTGGAAAAACATAAAGTTAGTTTTATTTAGTTAATTATTCATTTCTTGCTTTTTAAACATTTTTTTCTACTGGTGTATTGTCCATGGTTGGTTACAGTGGCAATAGTTTAGTCTCTGGTCCGCTCAAACCTGATATTAATCTGGTTTCAGAATGTCTTACTTCATTATGTATAGTTTATTGTTTTGTTATGATTAGTTTTATTATTTTATTATCTTATGCAATGTCTGTGATTAAAATTAGATAATGACAATATGCATTTACTTGTGATTGGTCCTGCAAATGACAGAAGTGATGTCCATAGTACATTATGTGTTCATTTTGAAGTGTAATATCAAATATTTTCACTTTCTCTTTCTTCTTTCGGCTTCTCCTTTTAGGGGTTGCCACAGCGGATCATCTTCTTCCATATCTTTCTGTCCTCTGCATCTTGTTCTGTTACACCCATCACCTGCATGTCCTCTCTCACCACATCCATAAACCTTCTCTTAGGCCTTCCTCTTTTTCTCTTGCCCGGTAGCTCTATCCTTAGCATCCTTGTCCCAATACACTCAGCATCTCTCCTCTGCACATGTCCAAAACAACGCAATCTCGCCTCTCTGACTTTGTCTCCCAACCATCCAACCTGACCTGACCCTCTAATGTACTCATTTCTAATCCTGTCCATCCTCATCACACCCAATGCAAATCTTAGCATCTTTAACTCTGCCACCTCCAGCTCTGTCTCCTGATTTCTGGTCAGTGCCACCGTCTCCAACCCATATAACATAGCTGGTCTCACTACTATCCCTTTCACTCTTGCTGATATCCATCTGTCACAAATCACTCCTGACACTCTTCTCCACCCATTCCACCCTGCCTGCACTCTCTTTTTCACCCCTCTTCCACAATTCCCATTCTCTGTACTGTCCTTGCATCCTCACCATTCCACTGACCTCCCTCTCATTTACACACATGTATTCTGTCTTGTTCCTACTGACCTTCATTCCTCTCCTCTCTGGAGCATATCTCCACCTCTCCGGGGTCTCCTCAACCTGCTCCCTACTATTGCTACAGATCACAATGTCATCAGCAAACATCATAGTCCACGGGGACTCCTGTCTAATCTCGTCTGTCAACCTGTCCATCACCATTGCAAATAAGAAAGGGCTCAGAGCCGATCCCTGATGTAATCCCACCTCCACCTTGAATGCATCCGTCACTCCTACTGCAGACCTCACCACTGTCACACTTCCCTCGTCCATATCCTGTACAACTCTTACATACTTCTCTGCCACTCCCAACTTCCTCATACAATACCACAACTCCTCTCGAGGCACTCTGTCATATGCTTTCTCCAGGTCCACAAAGACGCAATGCAACTCCTTCTGGCCTTCTCTATACTTCTCCATCAACACACTCAGAGAAAACATTGCATCTGTGGTGCTCTTTCTTGGCAGGAAATCATACTGCTGCTTACTAATTATCACCTCATTTCTTAACCTAGCTTTCACTACTCTTTCTCATAACTTCATGCTGTGGCTCATCAATTTTATCCCCCTATAGTTACTACAGTCCTGCACATCCCCCTTATTCTTAAATATCGGCACCAGTACACTTCTTCTCCACTCCTCAGGCATCCTCTCACTTTCCAAGATTCCATTAAACAATCTGGTTAAAAACTCCACTGCCATCTCTCCTAAACACCTCCATGCTTCCACAGGTATGTCATCTGGACCAATGGCTTTTCCATTTTTCATCCTCTTCATAGCTGTCTTTACTTCCTCCTTGCTAATCCGTTGCACTTCCTGATTCACTATCTCCACATCATCCAATCTCTTCTCTCTCTTGTTCTCTTCATTCATAAGCCTCTCAAAGTACTCTTTCCATCTACTCAACACACTCTCCTCGCTTGTGAGTATGTTTCTGTCTTTATTCTTTATTACCCTAACCTGCTGCACATCTTTTCCAGCTTGGTCTCTCTGTCTAGCCAATCCGTACAGGTCCTTTTCTCCCTCCTTAGTGTCCAACCTCTCTTACAACTCATCATATACTTTTTCTTTAGCCTTCGCCACCTTTCTCTTTACCTTGCACCTTATCTCCTTGTACTCTTGTCTACTTTCTGCATCTCTCTGACTATCCCACTTCTTCTTTGCCATCCTCTTTCTCTGTATACTCTCCTGCACTTCCCCATTCCACCACCAGGTTTCCTTTTCCTCCTTCCTCTGTCCAGATGTCACACCAAGCACCTTTCTTGCTGTCACCCTTACTACATCTGCTGTAGTTTCCCAGCTGTCTGGTAATTCTTCACTACCACCCAGTGCCTGTCTCACCTTCTCCCTAAACTCAACCTTGCAGTCTTCCTTTTTCAACTTCCACCATTTGATCCTTGGCTCTGCCCTCACTCTCTTCCTCTTCTTGATCTGCAACGTCATCCTACAGACCACCATCCTATGCTGCTTAACTACACTTTCCCCTGCCACTACTTTGAAGTCTTCAATCTCCTTCAGATTGACTCTTCTGCATAGGATGTAATCTACCTGTGTGCATCTTCTTCCACTTTTGTACGTCACCCTGTGTTCCTCCCTCTTCTTAAAATATGTATTCACCACAGCCATGTCCATCCTTTTGGCAAAATCCACTATACTCTGACCTTCTTCATTCCTCTCCTTGACATCATACCCACCCATCACCTCCTCGTCTCCTCTGTTCCTTTCACCACCATGTCCATGAAGAAACACACTGGTTTGTGCGTCCCTTGTGGCTGGGTTAATATTAAATATTTTCACTACTCTTATAAAACTTTACTCTTATCTTACTTTTTTAAAAACGGAGGTTGGAGCTGGAGAAGCTAGATTGTCAGTCACTTTTTCAAGACACTGTACATTCAAAAAACAAAAGAATTCAAAGGTCTCACCCTTACTGTGATTGTTTTCTTTAGTGACTTTTTCACAGTTTTTTTTATTAAAATTATTTTTTCTCAGGGTAGCAGCATTTTCGTTCTCTTAAGTATCCAGTTTGTAATTTTAACCACATCACTCCATAGACTTGTACATATTATATTAGTACCAGTTATACTGTGCTATTTTTGGTCAGGGAGCCTCAGGCGGACATGAATGTAAGACTGACTGAAAGTTAATTCCTGTGAATTTGGGAATGTAGAGTGAGCAAACAATCCCTCTGCATTTGTTGGAAGTAAGATATAAGTTATAGTGAAAGCAGTTATAGTGAATGGTCATTACCAACTGCAACAATAGGTGTTAGAAGTGCCTCAGAGAGGCCAGAAAATATTGCTATTGCATTGTTGGAATTCTCTGTTTTGTCTTTGATTAAAACTGTCAGCCTGCCAGAACTTGATATATGATTCAGTTCCTTAAGCTAGTTAATACAGTTATACATTGTGATATACAGCACATGATATTACTATAAATATCCATTTGAAATCTTTTGTATATTTGACTCCACATCAAAACATATCTTATATTAAAGTATTCAGGCTTCCATTAACAAATTAATTTTACTACACACTTGCAATGTTCTACGGACCCCAATGGTAAAATAGTATAAATTTGACTTAACACATATAAACTATATAAGTGAATATTACGGGACTTCTCCACTTGCTTCACATTTGCATACAGGATATGCATCCTCTACACTTGCAGGCACAAAGCTACTTTCTGATCACCCATTTGTGTGATTATGCATGTGTAGGTATGCATATATATATAATATAAATGAATATAGTATAGATAGTATATAGGGGGTGCCAGAGAGCCCCAAACCACAGACACAGTAAAGCACCACATGTTGATATATATATATGAATAAAAAAAAAAAATATATACAGTTATATCCCAAGGGACCCCTACAGGGCTGGACTTCTGGCCTCCATTGCCCTAACACTCCTGTGGATGTCCCGACTAGGTTCTCATGTGAGGACCACTGCCACCTAGTGCATGGGGGATAGAACCACTCCCAAGTTCCAGCTTCTGCTGGTCCATCCATTATTTTATTACCAGCTGGGCATCTTTCTGTCCAGCCAGCCAATCCATCCAACGTTCCTCTCGGGCCTCCTGTCTAGGTAATAACCCATGCTCATCCCTGGAAGGTATGCCCATCCTTATCCCACTATATATATCTGCCAAACAATACAAAGAGTACACAACATGTGATTCGTCCTTATTATGGCTTGTAAGGTGTACGCACTTTTACATCCCCTTGTATTGTTTGGCAGATATTGTAACACATATCTATGATCCGCTTCTCACAACTGAGAGGACATGGCGGATGTTTGTCAACTGCCCGACCAACCACAAGTGTTACCTGTTAGGTAACCACCCAAATAATCAGATTGTGACTCAGATCTAAGAATATATAATAAAAAAGACTTTATGACCAACACCTTTGGAACCCCACCTTACTAATCCACCCCTCCAAACCCCTTAAACCCCCCCCCCCCCCCCCAAAATCCCATCCTTCATCATTTATATATTGCCTTTAATTCCTGTATGTTTAATCATTTTCGTCTAATGATGACACTTGGCAAGTTGTTGAAAGCTTAGAAATAAAAAACTATTTTAAGATACGTGACTTATATATATACTGTAAGAAATCCTTACCAGAATAGTGGAGGCTGTTATATCCACAATGGTGTGCCAACCCTATATTAATGTCCATGGTTGTGTAATGGGATGTCCAACAAGCTCATATAGGTGTGATGGTGTATAGGTGTATAGTATGTGTGCAGTGGAAAGGTTTCTGTCTTTCCAATCCTATTCTGGCTTTCATCTGCCATGTACCATCTTGGAGGCGGCCTCCTGACATCATGTCAACTAGGGACCTCTCCACAATATATTTTAAATTTTTTTTTTCCTATTTGTAATACCATTCTCCTTTTCCGTATATGATACACGAGTTGCACTCCTCTCATTTGTACTACTGAAAATGTACAAGTGAAAAATATGTGCAGAAATGGGTTCAAACACAGGGTTCAGCATAGATTGACTTTACCTCACCATATTTTTATCTTTTTAATTCTAAGTCTTCCCAAGCCTTTTGTTATGATATTAGTAATATTTTCCCCTTCATGATCTGTTCGTCCAAAAGTTTTACATTTGGTTGTCTTTACAGTGCTGGTGCAGTGCTGTAAGGCCACCCAACTCTCGACATGTTATTGTTTATCTGTAAATTAAAGAATAACTAAATAAAAATAGATGTGCTTTAAAATAGTTTTGCTTAAAAGCTGACTATCTTAATCATGTAATACAACTTCAAATTTGTATATTTTTTACTGTAGAGCAAACTATGATCATATCTAGTCATGATACTCTATATTACTACAACATCCATTTTTTGTTATGGGTTGTAAAAAGGGTTTTACATTCAACGGTTTATTATTTGAATTGAGTTTAAACTGATTTTCATTTAGCAATTGAGGTACTAGTGGTCAGTATTATAAGATCTTTTTAAGCTGAGCATATTTTGTGTTGACTCTTTTCTTTTGCTATACACATTTGAAAAAATAATGTAGGTTTTAATAATAATATTGCATTTTAGCTACTTCAAGAAGATCTAGAAACTGAACAAGTGCGGGTGAACTCTTTGACTCACATGGTGGTAGTAGTCGATGAGAGCAGTGGAGACAGTGCCACAGCTGCCCTGGAGGAGAAACTGCAGGTAAGATATTTGCAAAAATGCAAGCATTGAGTGTTTTCACATGATATATTAAACAGTTCATAGCTCTGTTGCAGTTATTTCAACCTTAAACTGTATTTTTCCTGCCAACCATCGTTAGTTTTCCAGTTAACCCTAGAAGCAACATGCATCTAAATCCATTTATTCTCACTAACAGTTCTTCATCAATTGATGAATTACACATAAAAATGTGGATTGTTTGTTTGGTTTATTGTTCTCTGATGCCATTTTTGAAGTACTACACACTTTTTTGTATCTATAAGGACTTGCCTTTAGCAGATTGAGACTTGTACTTACAGTATCTCCAAACAAAATGTGTCCTAACTTTGTTAGGTGAATTTCACCTATTTCACACACATTTGTTTTAGTGGATATGCTTAACACTGCTTTATACTGACCACAGAATACTGGCGTCTACAAAATAAATTCCCTGAAGAGGTCTTACATTTGGGTCTGGAAAGTGACCACAGAATGCTATGAAATACCAATTTCTGGAATATCCCTTTATCCTACATAAACCTGTGTAAATGAGATCTCTAAACATTGATAGCTTGAGTAGTGTATAAAGCATGGTGTTTGAATATTTTAGAAATCCAGGCCGGGTTGAAGCCTGGGGGTTGGGAGAGTGACTGATGGTTCAAGAAGCAGGGCTGGAGGACGTGAACGAGGTGATGCATGAGAAATCAGCAGTTTTGTGGGTTTTTTTTTTGGTTGATTAATGGCATCTCTCAGGGCCATAACAATAAGAGATGCATAGACAATTGTAAATAATTCAAGTCCAAAGTCATTCGTTTAGCTTTTACAATCGTATATTTTTTTTTGACTGTACCAGTAACCTGTTCTGTGACCCTTTCTTTGTCCTTCTCTGCTTCTTCTTTTTTCGAAACTGACACGTTGATGTCGCTACAATATTCCATCCATCCATCCATTTTCCAACCTGCTGAATCCGAACACAGGGTCACGGGGGTCTGCTGGAGCCAATCCCAGCCAACACAGGGCACAAGGCAGGAACCAATCCTGGGCAGGGTGCCAACCCACCGCAGGACACACACAAACACACCCACATACCAAGCACACACTAGGGCCAATTTAGAATCACCAATCCACCTAACCTGCATGTCTTTGGACTGTGGGAGGAAACCGGAGCTCCCAGAGGAAACCCACGCAGACACGGGGAGAACATGCAAACTCCACGCAGGGAGGACCCGGGAAGCGAACCCGGGTCCCCAAGTCACCCAACTGCGAGGCAGCAGCGCTACCCACTGCGCCACCGTGCCGCCCCGCTACAATATTAATTTATAATTAATAAGTTGGGACAGTAGTATAGTTGTTAGTGTTGGTGTTTCACCATTACAGAGGCCTGGAATCAAGTAGAATTTTTATGCTCCACTCCTCCTGTATCCATGTAAGTATTCTATGGAGTCTCCCATTTTTTACCCATATTCCTTAGATGTTCTGATTAGAGTGATTTTAATTTGCCTACTGTGAGTGATTCTGATTGTGCTGTGCAGTTGAGTGGCATCCTGTCCAGGACTGCTTCTTTCCATATATATGATATACTGTACGTTAAAAATGACTTCAACAATCCTGTACTGAAATAAATGAATCTGAAAATTAAATGAATGAGCCTTATTGTGATCACAATGATCCTCTCTATTATTTGATTATACTGTAACTTTACATGTGTCATGTAGACTTATTTTTCTGAATCTTTAAAAATGAAGGAAATATAAAATCCAGTATTTTGAAGCATCATTTGTGCTGCTTGTAGTTAATTCAGCTTAAATATCAAATACTTAATTTATGTTTAACATGATTATATTTAATAGTGGGCTCTTAAGCTTATGACAATAAAGGCATATTATTATAATTTCTCATGCTTGTGGAAATGACTAAATTATTTTCTGTACCAAAATAGAGACTAAATTGACAGGTGAATAGATTCATGCAATAAGCATAATCTTATCCACTGAAGTTAAGGGATATTTAGTGTTTTTCCCATATCTGTAAACTATATTATTCTTCCAAGACAGATCACTTACTCCCTCAGATACAGACATTACAATTTGTTGTGCATTTTGTTTGTCTACTGAGCAGATATCTGGTCTGTTTAGATATCATGATAATGGAAGTTAAACAATTGCAGAATGCATTCTTTGTGGCAGCTACATTACTGGTTATAAACGTTCCAGAGAAGTACTTGTATTCAAGAGTGACTGTGAGCTGTAATAACAGGACGGCAACTGCATGATAAAAAGAGAAAGGCACATTTAACCTATCAATGTGAAAGCCTTTCCTGGTAAATTTTCCCTTTGCATTGAGGATTATCAGTCATGAAAGATGCAATGAAGGAATGCACTGTGACCTTTTCATTCCTTTCTTTGTAGAATACTTTATCTTACCACAATTTTTAATCAATAGCATTTAACTGATCATATCACTAAATTCCTAGATTCTATATTCTATTAATATACTTCTTCAGCTTCATATATTTTTGATTCTGAACCTCACTTCTTTGTCTCTTCTGTCATGTCCTTTAATATTCAGCAGTAAAGATCCATGGATCATTCAGTTCTGATATTGCTAAACTGCAAGGAATGATACAAGTGGTAAGGCCTGAGGTTGCTAGAAGTTAATATTGCTGTTATGGTTCTTAATCTTGAGGTGTGTAGGGTTGACAGTTGTGGGGTACGTCCTTGCCTCTCCACTACTTTATCCTAAATTTCATATAGGACTTATTATACTCCACAGGGCTTGATTTAGGTGGGATGGAGTTAGTTTGTTCCAGTTAATTATTAGTGTTAATGATTACTGATTCATTTCTATTATGTGTTTTTCTTTCTGTTTTCTCCTTTCTAACTGGGACTACTAATTTGTTATTCATCTATAACTCTGTTCTTTAATGTTGTTATGGCTGATTCCCAATAAAAATTTGATTGCAAAAACAACCACAACTGGTCAGATCTACTGTATATTTAAATACCAATACAATATAAAGGGATTTTATTACCTAGCTAAATGTGCTTTGTATTCTATATTCCAGAAATTTCAGCAATATTTAAGAGCAAAGATAAAAACAGCATGTGTCTGGTTCCTTTGACCAATCTGATTGGTCAGTTTTGCTTTGGTAAGGCGATCGACATAGGAAGTGATGGGCAAAAGACTTTGAGAAACACAAGGAGTATAGGTGTGGGAGGCGCACTGATAGTCGGCAGAAAGTACAGTATTCACAAGAATACGGATGATGTTTTCATGTAGGACAATGAAGGCCCTTTTACCTTTGGTGCTGAGCAAACAGAAGGTGACTAGAAATGAGAGTTTGAGAATAACAGGGTGTATGGGAATATGCTCAAGAGAGGGAGAGCCAGGCAAAAAAGTTCAGACACATGAAGATACCAAGGAAAGGTGTACAATGAATACAAAGGGCAAGAAATATCAACCAGTTTTCATTTTCCTCTATTACAGTGTGGCTAGCACATCACAAAGTCAATTCAAGGCAGATGAAACACACGTAACATAGGAGGTTTTCTAGATATTCTTGATTTTGCAAGCTTTAGTTTAGTGATTAACTTTTGGAATTTAAGCATGGAATCACAGTTACTTTGCCTTTGCTCTAATGAGTGGCCTTGGGTGAGAGAATGGCAGAACCATTATGTTCAAGGCTTTTACTAGCAATTTAGTCAAGACATGTAAAAACTATAAGTTTACCTGAAACAGACATGACTTCTTATTACACTATAACAATCAGGCATGAGAAAGCAAGTCTTTAGCTGGCTTTTTAGTAGCTATTTAGAGTTATACAATAATTTAATTTGGCACACATTTACTGTAACAGTTGTACTATACCAAGCATTTAAAGATGATATGTGGCGCTGTATGATGTTGTGTTTAATTGCTGTGAGTGTAAGTGAAGAAGTTTGCTTGCAGTGTCTTTGCCATGTCGTCCTTTGTCAGTGGTGTGGAAACTAACTTTATTCACTCTCTGCCATGTCTTCTGCCACCTAGTATGAAAAAGCATTTCTGTCAAGAGTTTTGAAATTCTCTTGTTGAAGCATAGCTTCTTCTGCTAGACAGGGCTCAGTCAGTAGCACAGAGCTTCACCTTGAACGAGTGGATGTTACAGCTAGGTTAGTGTGTTTAGCACCAAGTCCCTATGACAACTAGCTTATGGGCCCAAAGAAAGTGATTTCTTGTCTTAAAAAGACAGAGACTCAATTTCCTGCTCCAAAGAGACAGAAGAGGTGTATATATCTAGTTTTAAGGGAAGGTGTAGACCCTGGTGATTAGATCAAGATTCCTTTAAGTTACAGATCAAGTGCCTGCTTATAGGTGGGTTGTTTTGTCCACTAGAGTGAGAATGTTTTATCTTATGGTTACAAGTTTAGAGTGAATTATTGTTTTAGGCTATTTTTTGTCAAAAGCAATATGTGTAGACATGTCAGTTCATATTTGATTAACATTTCTTCTTATTAGATTAAACTCAGAAAGCAAGCTGGTTGCATTTTAACCAATTACTTTAATGCTAATTTTTAGTATTCACTCAAACATAAAATACTTGAAGGGATTATCAGAGTTTGTTTCAATTCTGAATGCTGCTTATTCATACCCTCAACTCTGGGGCATTTCTTCAGATCATGTCAGTGATCATGTGATTTTTTACGCAAAAGTCAGGATTTATAAAACATGAACTTGGTGTGAAAGTTGGTTTATCATTATAACAAATTTCTTTTTTTTATTTTATTAATTTTAATTAAAAGCACATAACAATCCATACAACCAAATCACACTTAACAAAAGCAAAATTCAAGCCAATAGCAAATTTTGACCAGCTGTAAGTCCTACACAGACCTTCTTGGTGTTGCCATTTTAACATCTCCAGATGGCAGGACAATGAAGTGAACAGGAAATCTCATTCCATTGCACATTTCAAGGATGCATCTGTCTCATTTCGATGTTCTTGAACTCATTGTATAACAGTTAAGTGATATATAGCTGTCTTCAGTGTTGGTAATAACGCATAATGCATACACTAAATTTGAATTACTTTAGTGTGTAGCCTCTCTCCTTTGTCTATAAGAAGGGTGTGTTGTGTGTTGTACAACATACAGTAACTGACAAAGGCAGTGTTAGCTCTGTTGGAGGATATCACAAATTGCAGGCTATTACGGATTACAATGATTTTTTCGCTAATGATGAATACTGGCTTATAAGCCAATTTAGACTTCCCAGGGCCATCTTCTTAATGTTGTGTGCTGAACTGAAGCTCACTGTACAGAAACCATCATACAGAAATCACACAATCCCTCTGTCTTTTACAGGTTTTAACAACCAAATTGTATTAGGCGATAGCTGTTAACTATTCTAACTGGTCTGTATAGGATGATATAATTAAGGTGCTTCCCAGATTCATCCAATTTCCTTTTGGTCAGGATGAACATGTGAAGATTAAAATGCAATTTTTAGCAATTGCTGATTTTCCTAGTGTAACCAGCCTGCACACATATTGTGATAAAGGCAGCATGAAATAATTAATTTCCTTTTGTAAACAGAAAGCACTTTCATTCAGTTAATATACAACTAATATGTGATGCTCAAAATTGTCTGACTAATATTGTTGTGAGTTGACCCAGCTAAACACACAATTCCATTATTTACCAAATAGTGTGTGAAGCAGATGCCAGGGTCATAATGTGTGTGATGGTTCTTGGCAAGTAATCCTAATTGATGGGATTGCAATTAAGTTTAGTACCTTACAGACAACTTGTATTTCTTTCATGTGATAGTGGGTATACAGGCAGTCCCCAGGTTACATACGAGATAGGGACTGTAGGTTTGTACTTAAGTTGAATTTGTATATAAGTCGGAACAGGGACATTATTTTAATAAATGCTATTGTTGACAGACTGTAACCAAGTGCTCTGCCAATGAATGATGGAGTTTTACCTCTCTCTGACTTTTTTATTATTTCTACTTTATTTTCAATGGTGATGGTTTTTCTCTTCTTTACTGCATCACCAACACTTGCATCAGATTTGTGTTTCAGAGACATTCTTGAAGGGTGAAGATAAAAGGTTAAGATGAGCTCATCTGCATAGCGCTATACAGTACATGCTATCACAGCATTAAGGCACCTGTCAACACGTCTGATGTACTGACAAGAGACAACTTCCCGCTATGTGCGTAACAGTACAAGCAGGCATGCTATTGAGAATGCTGCTGGAGTATGTGAATTTGTGAATTTCCCCTTGGGATTAATGAAGTATCTATCTATCTATCTATCTATCTATCTATCTATCTATCTATCTATCTATCTATCTATCTATCTATCTATCTATCTATCTATCTATCTATCTATCTATCTATCTATCTATCTATCTATCTATCTATCTATCTATCTATCTATCTATCTATCTATCTATCTATCTATCTATCTATCTATCTATCTATCTACAGCGTCCGCCCACCGAGAACGAACACAGTGCGGCCAAAGGCGGGTAGTGAATCGCCCAACCCCAATTCAACAGGCAGCCATCCGAGGAACACTACAATGCTACCCCCCGCCACCCCCGTTCAGCCACAACCGGGTCACTGCTTGCAGCATTACCAGCCGTGTGTGCTGGGCAGACAGTGAAACGCCCCCCTCCACTCCATTCAGCCTGCGTCCAGTCAGAAGCAGTAGCTGCGGTGGCGTAGTGGGCGGGCAGCGAACCATCGTCCTGCACACGTGCGGTAGCTGTTGCCCCGGTGACTATGGACCACGGGTCACCGCTTGCCGCCAGGAGTCGCCCAAGGGACACCACACTGCGCAAGCAGTGAAATTGTCCCCCTCCAGCCACTGCTTGCAGCATCCCCAGGCCGAAGATGATGGAGGGGCAGTAACTGAGGCGCATGTGTCGCAGCTGCGTCCTCGTTCGTAAGTCGTAGGTCGGATGTCTGTAAACTGGGGACTACCTGTACTGCAAGAAAGGAGGTATAATGAAAGGCACTCTTGAACATGATCTGTGATAGAATCAATATTTATATAACAATAATAGTATAACTTGCTTTCTAGGTCTCCTTGCATACAGGTGTCTGCTAAGTAAAGAATTATAATAATAGAATAGACCGTTGGTTCATTAAAAGGTAGATTGTGGTGTTTGGACTCGTAAAGCAGCACACTGCTGTAGAGCCCCTGAAAGGTTTGTCCCATTGTGATGGCTTGTGCACCATTGCACAACACAGTGCAGAAAAGGGACTGCATCTACCACCGGAGACAGACCAAGATGACAATTAGACATCGATACAATACAATTCAATGTCAATTAAAGACATTTCAATGTTGTACATCGAATGTAAAGAGACTTCTATGTATTACAGCATTGACATGTACTTGGCAAAATGATTATACTCTTTTTACAAGTTCAATAAGAAAGTTGTTGTGTCATTCCATGTCAAATTAACCGATTTTCCAGAAATCCCACATACTTCAGTCTCAAGAAATTCTGAAAAAAATGCGAGGTGTACTCATGTTACCTAGGAGACACCCTGTAAAATTATTTTGATGTAAGATCAATACTTGCCAAGATACAGCCAATTTTGTGAGTGGAGAGGAGTGGAGTGTTAAATTTAACAGCTTAATGCACTGTGGGGATGTCCAGACTTACTTTTCTTATGTGAATCTTTCAGTTTTATTTTCCATTCAAAACATGACTCTGTTAATAATCGCACTTCTGTGCATGCGGCCTGCACCAATTCAGGCTGTGTACTGGCGGCAGTCTGGGCACTGCTTGATGGTACATTGCTATTGCTCTTTCCACTCAGTGCCTGTCACTTGCTCACAACTTTTATTTATGACTGACGCAGACAGACCATTAAAAAGAATGCTTTTTTGGCTCTCCACTTCAGTCAGTATTATCTCAAGTTCGTATTCACTTAAATTTAGTTTTTTGCCTTTTTTCCTCTGTTCTTCCATGGTTTGTAGTAAAGATGTCACTCAGGAACGTGGCAAGATTTATATGGTGATTAGATCATGAATATTCAAAAAAGGCCTCTCTATGCTATATATAGTTAATGACAGACAGTGACGGGAAATGGCTAAAACCATGTGGTCACACACATAGTTTTACTTTTAGTATGAAATCTAAGAAAAATGTTATACAGGAAGTCCCAAGGGCTTCAGTTTAGTCTTCAAAACTGAACAGGAAAACCCTTTGTCAGTTTGTGTTTTAGCAATGAGTTATGTTTGAATTTCACACACCAGAGGCTCTTTTTTCACACTATTTGTACATGTGGGTTGTGTTACATTTTGTGTGATCAACATCTTCCAAGAGACCAGGGGCCTCATGTATAACGCCATCCATAGAATTCACACTATAACATGGCGTATGGACAAAAGTGTAAATGTTTGAACGCACAAAAAAAATCCAGATGCATAAATCCCTGCGTTCGCCAACTTCCATGTTCTTTCGCTACATAAATCCTGGTCAGCGTGAAAAGTAACGCACGTGCACACACCTGCTGCCCTTCCCCAACTCCTCCCAGAATTATGCCCCTTTGATTATGTAAATCAATATAAATAGCCCTTAAGCTCAGCCTTCTGTGAAAAGACAATGGCAAAAGCACGGGGGAAAATAGAAGAATTTCAGCGAATATCAAGTGGAGGCAAGGAAAAACATACTATTTGTTGGTTTAAACAGTGGTATAAATAACAAAAGGAAGTTGATCGAGTGACATAGAGTGTCGGAGAATCTTGAAAGCTCAAATTCACAAAGTTGCACAGTGCCTGAAATAAAAAAGAAGTTGTCATATATCAAAATCACAGTGAAAAGGCGAGTCGTAGCCCACCATCTGAGTGTCATATGAAAGCTTATTAGGGTACAGAGAAAAAAAAAGGCACACAGTAGGAAAAAAGCACGAAACGTCAACTTTAATCTCGAAATTTCCACTTTAATCACATAGTTTATTTTGTTATTAAAGTAGAACATCATAAACTTCATCTTAAAATCGTTTAAATTACTAGTTTCTCAAATCCCGTCGTAACTAAAGTAGCACGTTAAATGCTTTGTTTTGTATTTGATCTTCTATGTGCTCTATGTGTGTGAATCACTACCTGCTTCCGGGCTTTCTCTTCCTCCGACAAGACACAGAATCCATTACATTTTGTAATATTACAGCTCTCTGAATAATTAAAATACTGAGATGTATATGTGATATAATTTTCATGATTATAGGAGTTAAAGCACGTTATTAAACATGGGAACACGGTGGCGCAGTGATTGTTCATGTCTCACGCAAGATGCTTGCTGCGCTGTGCGCAACCTTCGATGAAATACTTTATTGTAGCAGTACTGTCTCTTTCAAACGTACTAACCCCCAATTCCTGTCCTTACTTTTCTTTCTCCAAATACCCAATCGCCACACAATCAGCTCTATAATAGACGTTAAGCCATCTGTAAGCTTAAAACGCCGATTCTTCAAAACTTTTAAGGAACATTGAAATATCTTCGTAGTACAGGTTTAATTATTCTATCCATCTATCCTTCCAGTGTCGCACCAGCACCAGCAAGAATACAGCGCGAGGCAGGAACAATCCGTGAACGGAGTGCCACATCCTTGCTAGCGCAGCGACATGGTGTCCTCACATGTTTAATTATTGACAATACAGATTATTTAAATGAAGTTAAAGTTTTATCTGTATAATATAATAAACATATTTTGCTGCATTTCATCTTAAAAATTATATCGTCATCATATGTAAATACGCTCTTTATAAAGTTGCTCAGGTTGTGGCAATATTATAACTGTAGTGCAAGTTTACAGTGAAGTGATTGTACTTATAAGTAACAGTTCTACAATAGCAGTTCTACAAGGAGCACTTGATGGACTGATTGAGTGCATTTATAGTTCTTGGGATGAAACTGTTTCTGAACCGCGAGGTCCGTATAGGAAAGGCTTTGAAGCTGTTGCTGTGTGAGAGCAGTTCAATAGACAGCATGGCTGAGACAGCGTGTGCTTGATGCTGTATACAGATAATTCTCTTTCTGAACAGCTGCTGTAGATCTGTGATTCCCCACTCAGATACAGTGATATAAATACTCTGAGTGGTGCAGTGAGAGTAATATGGAAAAAGATGATCCTCTGTGGCAACCCCAGGAGCAGCTGAAAGAAGAAAAAGAAGGTGCAGTGAGAGTAACAATGCTAAAGCAGCTATGGTATTTGGAATATTTTGGCTATTCCCTGGACCATTATATTGTTACATGTTAATTACAATCAGATGCCTTAAACTAATAAACAATATGCAATTAATTTCAGTGTATATGATAAAGCCGTGTCAGGGATGTGGATCTAAAAAAGAAAGGGTAACCACACAGTAACAGTAGCACTGCATTAACGCTGGGTGCCGCCAGTTTGCAAAACTGAGCGGAGAACTTGTGTACACCAGGGTTGGAGCTACTGTAAAAATGTGCATGGGTTTATGCCAAGTTTAGGTTTTATACATCGCGATTTGAGTGTAGAAACATTCGTACGCAACATTTTTGTGCGTACGTACCATTTATACATGAGGCCCCAAGAGTGCTCTTTAGGAATTCTTTAGCCCCCATTTTACAGTACACAAAAACCCAAATCAAATTGGAAGCAAAGGGAATTTACAAAGTCAGGAATCAAACAGTAAGTTAAAATAATTAACAAAAAGTAACTCATCAAATATTCCCTGTACACAGAAGTTCAATTATAAAGAAATGCGCTTTCAAAAATTGGTTTTAGTTTTAACAAAACTGCCAAATATGGCAAAGATAGTAAGACCAATGCAAAGTCTACTATAACAGGTAAAAAATGCCTTTTTTCAACCCTAAGAAATTTTTCATTTCAAACCTACAGTATATAACTGCTGTGGTTGAGTGAGGTATGACACGAGAGCCAAAATTAATGTTGGTATGCCAACCAGGTCTCCCTGTTTAATAATGCTGCCAGCAACAACAGAAATAGAGCTCCATGGCACAAAAAGCAACAACAAAAAAAAACAAAACTAGACTGTACAGTAATCCCTCCTCCATCGCGGGGGTTGCGTTCCAGAGCCACCCGCGAAATAAGAAAATCCACGAAGTAGAAACCATATGTTTATATGGTTATTTTTATATTGTCATGCTTGGGTCACAGATTTGCGCAGAAACACAGGAGGTTGTAGAGAGACAGGAACGTTATTCAAACACTGCAAACAAACATTTGTCTCTTTTTCAAAAGTTTAAACTGTGCTCCATGACAAGACAGAGATGACAGTTCTGTCTCACAATTAAAAGAATTCAAACATATCTTCCTCTTCAAAGGAAACAGAGAGTAAAGCAAACAAATCAATAGGGCTGTTTGGCTCTTAAGTATGCGAAGCACCGCCGGTACAAAGCTGTTGAAGGCGGCAGCTCACACCCCCTCCGTCAGGAGCAGAGAGAGAGAGAGAGAGAAACAAAGTCAAAAATCAATACGTGCCCTTTGAGCTTTTAAGTATGCGAAGCACCGTGCAGCATACTTAAAAGCTGCACACAGAAGGTAGCCAACGTGAAGATAATCTTTCAGCATTTTTAGACGAGCGTCTGTATCGTCTAGGTGTGCGAACAGCCCCCCTGCTCACACCCCCTACGTCAGGATCACAGATAGTCAGCGCAAGAGAGAGAGAAAGAAAAGTAAGTTGGGTAGCTTCTCAGCCATCTGCCAATAGCGTCCCTTGTATGAAATCAACTGGGCAAACCAACTGAGGAAGCATGTACCAGAAATTAAAAGACCCATTGTCCGCAGAAATCCGCGAACCAGCAAAAAATCCGCGATATATATTTAAATATGCTTACATATAAAATCCGCGATAGAGTGAAGCCGCGAAAGGCGAAGCGCGATATAGCGAGGGATCACTGTAGTGCCTCTCTTGAGTGGTCATATCTGCAGTGGAGCTCCATCCTCTGCTGAGTCTATAATCAGATGAGACGCCACCTACCAGGAACAACTATAATTTTTACTCCTCTGACCAGAAGGTTGCACTCATTGAGCAGCTTCTTGTAACTGTGGATAGAGAATGAGATGATACCATTAGTGACAGCACCTAACTCAGATGAGCCCAGAAGGTGAACCTTTGATGTGCATGTGTCTTCTTCTTCTTTTGGCTGCTTCTGTTAGGGGTTGCCACAGCGGATCATTTTCTTCCATATCTTTCTGTCTTCTGCATCTTGTTCTGTTACACCCATCACCTGCATGCCCTCTCTCAGCACATCCATAACCCCCCTCTTAGGTCTTCCTCTTTTCCTCTTCCCTGGCAGCTCTATCCTTAGCATCCTTCTCCCAATATATTCAGCATCTCTCCTCTGACACTCCTAAATTCAAGCAGTGCCTTCGAAACAGGCTAACTAAACTATAGCTAATATAAGATAAAATGCTTTATTCGAAAAATGTATCAATAGCCTAATATAGCATGTGTGTCCCACAATTAGAGCTGCATTAGATGGAACTAAACAGATAAATCTGGCATTAAAACACCCATATAAATATAATGCCATGAGAAGATACCTTCTTTGCATGCTCATTAATGATGGAATGAAGTGAAAGATATGAAAAATGGTGAATTTATTTTAAAAGACACAAGAGTGGGCTGAGGTAATTTAGAACGCAAAATAAAAATAGAAGAGCAAAACAAAGCCAATGCCTACACAGGTCATTGACTATTAAGTGGAATGGTACTACACATAAACACTCCCTTTTCACCTCAAACAGTACATTTATCTAAGTGTCCTTTTTTGGCTGCAAACCTTCTTTTGAAATCTATACTCAAAGTGATTGCTGGCATGAGGTGGAATTTAACCTCCTGTCAGGTCACTCTCAGTGCCAGGGCAAATATTAATTAAACTACAGCTAGCTGCACCAGTTGTCCCCGAATCCATGAGCCGTCTTTAAAGGGCTAGGGCAGCACAGTAATTTTACATTTTCTTATAGAACTATTTCATGTGTGTTATGAAACAAATGCTGCCCTCTAGCCAAGAAGTTTTTGGTTTTCTGCTGGTCTTTACCTCATTCTTAAATGGGAAACCTTTCCTTAACTTTATAAGCCTATAGACACTGAAGTGCAACTTATCAACTGGAAAATTGTGTATCCTTTATCCACTAAGGAATCCTTTCACAACATAGGTGTATTTAACACAGGCATACTCACAGGTGCATACTGTACATACTGAAGAACGCAGATAACAAAATAATGAATTGTTTCTTATATGGTGGCTGGGGAGTCATTTTATTTTAACAATTGTTTTACAGCATCTGGGAGAGAGATGGGCTGCTATCTGCAAATGGACAGAAGAGCGATGGATCCTTTTGCAAGAAATTTTGCTGAAGTGGCAACACTTCACTGAAGAACAGGTATTGTATGCTTCTCAGGGAAATTATTGACTTGTTTTTGAAATATAAAATAACATTCTTGCACCTAATATGTCTTTGTTTTAATTTTCTCATGCTTTCCAATCTCTAGTGCCTATTTGATGCTTGGCTGACTGAAAAAGAAGATACAGTTAACAAAATTCAGACAACGGGATTTAAAGACCAAAATGAAATGGTGGCCAATCTAAGAAAATTAGCAGTAAGTGTTTAAAATATGAACAAAATAGCAAATGTATATAAAAGTGTGACTTGAATTATAAATAGAATACCATACTAATATAACTGTGCACATATAAATTGTTCCAAATTTACCAGCTCTAAAGCCAACAAATTATTTCTCTAGGAATTTGTCAGCAGTCAGAGTTCATTATGAAAATCCAGAAGGCCTGTCAGCTTTGAAAACTGCATGATTAAGGAAATCACAGTAGAATAAATTGATGTTGCAATTAATCAGGGGGAGAACCAAGAGGGATATTCTTTAGATGTATTTTATCAGAAAGAATGCATTAAAAAAGGTTTTCATTTCTTTCATGAACTTATTAAATAGACAAGTTTTTTTTGTTTCATTATTTTCATTTTATTGTTGCATTATATGCTTTAGAGCAAAACAAACAAATCCATCATTAATTGCCCAAGTTGTAAAATGATGTATGAAATTCTTCAAACTTTTATATTACATGAAATGAGCATATTTGGGCACTGCTAAATGTCTAAACAAACAAACCTAAATTAGACAGAGTTGGTTGGAAAATACATATAATCTGATAAATTTGTTTCAACCCCTTGGTGTAATAGCCTTTCTTTGCATTAGAGAGGAACAGATCAAGGATATCAGAGCAGTTTGTGTTTCAGTAATGTTTACTGTATATTTACATATTACTGCCAAACGGAACACTAAGGAAGACACTGTCTGAAGAAACCGTGCCAGTATTTGTTCGTTGGGGAATTTTGATGTTACTGAAAAATGAGAGAACACTGTCATGTTGTCTTTAAATATATTGAAAAAGCACAACAAAAATATCAAATTGACAGCTGCTATTTATCTTGTAATTTCTTACATTTAATGAGGTCCTCAAAGTCCTGGATGAAAGATATAGCTTAAAAAACTAGAAACAAAAACTCATTCTTAAATATGATTCTCGTATTTCATAATAATGCACTCATTTAATTCATAACTCCCAACAGATGCCTATATTTGTCTTTTTGTCCATAATTATGTAGCAGCACATATAGGGTATGGGCACTTTCTGCTGTAGAAAAATGTGTGAGATGTGAGAAGAACTGATTGATTGATGTTAATCAATTAATTATCAGTTCTGCCTTTGTCAATGCCAGTAATCTAGCTATATAAAATGACAAAACATCTGGCCTCCATGCCTGGGTGTAATGTTGTTTGCTCTCCACAAGAGGGCAGCAAGTGTGATGAACAAAGGCGACAAGAAGCAGAGAAAAAGAAGGATGTAAGGGCTAGAATGTCCAATGAGCAAAGGGAAGAAGACACACAAAGAAAGAGGAACATAAGGGCTAGAAAATCCAGTGGTCTGTGGTTCCTAAAGGCATGTCGTGAGTGTTTGTCTTCCAAAAACACAAACTATCAGTTTTCACAAGTTCAGCTTATTCACAGAACATACCTTACTCCTAGAAAGTGACACAAAATGGGCTTGGTATTGAATTTACTGTGTCATTCCTGCTCTCTAGATCTCCCTGGTGCTTTCCTTCATGTTTTCGGCGAGTGTCCAGGTGTCTTTGCCTTCTGGTCTGTAGTTGCCCATTTGCTTTTCTGTATGTTAAACTGTAAAATTCCCTTTTTCCTTCAGTCTTTCTCCTTGCTGATGATTCTTCTCTCTCCTTTAATTATTATCAAAACAGAGTGTTGTTATTAGGTACCATAGCTGCTAAAATCATTACTACATCTAAATGGAAATCCCCAGAATTGATGACCTCTCAACACTGGGCTGTTTAATTTTTTTTAATTTAATCCATTTAGAAATGTCCACTGCTATAATTAATAATGCTTCATCTAAATCTTTCAAACTGTGGAGGTCGGCACGCTGACACACTAAAAGCCTATATATGGCTTCTATTTTCTTTTTGCACCTTTGCTATAAATTATCTCTCATGGTCTTGTATATCTATAGTTGAAACTCCAAAGCCCCTGGGAGATTTGGGAATTATGATTTTGTTAAATTTGTTCTTTGATGGTGTGATTGTCATATTTGAATGTAGGGAGAGGTTATTATAAGTTTGTACTTTCTGGGATTTTTTTTTTTTACTACTTTGCCATCACACTTTTGTTTGACCACAACAAAAAAAGAAATAGATGTATTTAGCATTGTATATTGTGCCTATTTTAATACATTTTAATGTACAGGCATTTTGTTATACCATTTAATTAATTTGGTAAGACTCAGAAGCAAAGTGAAAGAAGCAAAGTGCGGTGAGGGTCAAAAAGAGTGCATTTAGCAAGTGCTTGCCAGGTGCTGTGGCTGTGAGCGTACTCAATTTCATGCAACTGATCCAGTAAGAAAGATATTTAATATATATTACCAATTCCCCTTTAATCTTATCTTCAACCATACAATACAAATACATGCAAATACTGAAGTCTGGACTACAATTCCTGTCATCCAGTGTGCCGCTCCAGATGATTTCATCAGTGCTCAAAAACTTTAAATAAGAAGTTCGATAAAAGTGGCATTTTGTTTTCCCTTAACCACTTTGGCATATCAATTTCATTATCTCACTGGATTACAGCCTTTATTTTAGAGCACTGTCTCACAGCCTTTATCGCCTTTGGACCCAGATTTACCTTTTAAAGTTCCTTGATGAACCACAGACAGCATTTGAAGAATGGGGGGATTTTCCCCCTTTGTGAATCCTCTATGATTAGAAGAGTAGGGGAGGGTCTCCTTGGCAAAATCAGGAGGAGCGGGGAAAAATATCATGCAGCACTTTTGATTGCTTTGACGAACCCGAGGTGTGTCACATGTAAAAATAAATCTGAGAGAAATTGATTACACTTCATTTTTTAACCAGTGCATAGCCTTGCATTTTTGAGAAAGCCAACACTGTTGTCCACCTGCATATTGTCACAATACCAATCAAAGATCAGTGTTAAGTGCTTTCTGAAGTTTAAGAAAAGGACATAACAAATGAGAAAAAAACACTGCAGATTAACCGATGGAGCCAAGCCATGAGTGAAGAAATTGAAGCATGATTTTCTCTGTGGCAGATGGAGGTGCTGCTTTTTAGAATATGATAACAAGAGAACAGAACTGTACTTTTGGGTGAGTAAAAGTAATCAGTAACTGCTGGTAGACACTCAAATCCACTGTATACTATGGAAATAAATATAAATGGAGAACAAATTTTAGGTTTTAATGGTAATGGAGAGCCGAGATTTTTGATCAGTTTCTAGTTTTGAATGGATAAACTTTAAATCGCTTTTGTACCTCTCTGGATACAGCTATTAGTGATGTCTTTTAATAGTGTAATGTCCCAGCCAGGGTGAAGGCCTTTTGGAGTGACTGTTGGGTCCGATTGAGAGAGGGCAGAGTACAACGTGGAAGACTGACAGCGGGGGTATGATTGACGTGGAAAGGGAGGGGAGCGGTACCCTGGATGGAGGGTACGGGAGGAGGGTTCGAAGTCTCGTTGGAGAAGGGGCTAGAAGGTTTTGTCGTGGGGTTATGAAGTCAGCATTTTTCTTTTTCTGTTTTACTTTTCTTGAACGGCATCCCTCAGGACCATAAATATGAGAGAAATATAGGAGATTGTAAATAGTTCAAAGTCAAAGACGTAAATTTTTTTTTTTTGCTGTTACAACCCTGTGTTTTTTTTCTTCTTTAATGTTCAAGTAAACTGTTTTCTGAACTTTATTTCGTCTGTCTGTTTTTTTCTTCTTTTTCGTATCTGACGCGAAGGTCGCTACAATATAATGTTTTGCTGCAATCTCTTTTACGTCAACACCACCAAGGACTGTATGTAGCATGCTCAACATTAAGCAGCTCAAGTGTCCTAATAATATTAGTTGAAAAATCATTACAAATATTTTATACAGAAAAGTACTTAGTTACGTACTACTTCTGATACATCCGATTAGCCAATGGCACTGTAACTGAGGTATATTGACTTTTCCAGCTGAAGCATCGTTGATCACGGGCAGTCAGCTTAAAGTTGCACCCTTGCCTTTCATGCACCAAAATTTTCCAAATTCCTTGATTTATTTAATTATATATTGCATTGTTGAGGATAAACTACACAAATCTCTTTTGATTTGTTTTTAAACTGTTAAATGATTCTCACATGCATTTGTTAGAAAATTGACGATCCTCATCCCAATTTTGTTCCTAAAAGAGTAGGGCTTTCCTGGATACAGATTTCGTAGGAAAACATGACAGCAATCACCTTCTGAATATCATCTACTTCTACTCATATTCTAATTTTCTTTTTTTAACTCATTATTGCCCCAAAATTGCCCCACCCCAACTGTTTTTGGAATGTGTTGCAGGCCCTTAATAGCAAGATTGGATGTATATTTATGAAAAAAATGAAGCATAAAAAATTTTGTCTTTATATATTCTTTGTGATGGTTAACAAGTCAAAATCAATTTTGAATTCCCTACTTTCTGTTTTTTTTTTTGCATTTTCCACACTGTGACAAGTTTTTCCGAGTTGGGGTTGTAGTATCAAATGCTATTCATGTGTGTATTTTTGCATATTTTAGGGTTGTTTTTAGACCTGAGGATTCCATTTTAGTAACATTTTTCATTTTGACTCAATTTGTCATTTTTTTTAACCATCTCGTTTATTCCATGTCATTGAGAGGCAACACATGATCTTGTTTGTCATTTAGATGATGTCATGGATTTGAAAATATAAATAGCAAATTACTATGCAGTGCTTGATCTCTTAGTGGATATTCTTTTTCTGAACCCTTAGTTTCGTTAGCTCATTTTTAAAGCAGGCTCTAGAGATAAGTTTGTTTTGGTTTTCGCCTCCTATTTTGCCTTCGACTTGTGATTAACATTTTGACCCTTCATTTTTTGGTTTGACTCTTTTTCTGACTCTGAATAAAAGTTTAGCTAAGAACTCATCTCCTGGTATTTCAGTTTTTCACAATAATTCCAAACTCTATGTCTTATGACAGAGTGAACTAGGGAATCTTTGGACTTAATGGGTAAAATTAGATCATCAATATCTTATTGTCTTCTTCTAGAGGTTTTATTCACCTGTTAGAAGTAACTGTGAAACCCACCTTTTCAAATGTTAAACACTGCCTTCATCTCCAAACAAAATTACCGTTTCAGTTGATTTGGCAATTCATTTTATATGAAAGGCATTGTCTTATTGTGTGAAAATACTGCCTGATTTGTCTGCCGAATTTTAATGCCAAGTTGGGGACGAAATGTCTTGCCCAGCATTTACAAACAGTCGTCCACAATTTAATTCATACTAATCAGATGGGTTTTATCTGGTCCTGTCAAGTCACAGTTAACATTCAATGTCTTCATTATATAAAGAATGCAGCTAAGCTTTACAGCCCTTGGCTGCCATTCTGTAACTACAGTCTTTTGACCCAATGAGTTCAGCTTTTCTTTGTTGCGTTTTAAGTGTGATAAGGAATTTATTATTATGTTTTATTCATCCCACTACATAATCACTGTTATCATTTTCAAAATGTATGAATCCATTCACATTTATAAACATGCCAGACAAGACTGTCATTTATCCCATTTACTCTTTAAGGTCTTTCTTGAGCGTCCACCCATTACTCTTCATAAACTGCACTCACATTAATATACATGGTATCCCTCAAAAAATCCTCTTGTATGTAGACAATATCCTGCTTTTCTTGGTAGCTTCCTCTCAGATCTCCCCCACATCTTTCATCTGTTAAACTCCCGTGAGGGTGTATTTGGTTATAAAATCAAGTAGTCCAAATCCACCCTTCTGTCCTTAACTATTTTTTTACACATCTTTCTTCTGACAATTTCATTTAGATATCTTTTTTTAAATTTACATACATTTAAATTCATTTTAAAATTATGCCGGGGCATTATCTCTTCAGCTACCACCATGTGTAAAGAATGTAAAGGAATCATTTTCATCTTGTCTTTGCTCCAACTATCTTTCCATTTGGCTATTATCATAAGTATTTTTTGCATGACTGGGTTTTATTCAGTGCCATGCTTCTTCATCTTAAATCAGATTCGTTCTTTTCCATTTCTTAAGAATTCCAAACGACCCTCCATTAAGCCTTACATCTTAATCCATTAAACATCAGGCTGAGGGATGTCCTTTCAGAAACATAATTTTGCCTTTGTCTGATTTGGAATTCGATTGATCCTGTTAAACTTTGATCATGGCTCCCTTCCAAACATATTCCCATCTCCCTTTCTTTTCCCCTTTCCTATTTCTGAAAGTGAAATCTCATTCTTTTGCTGTCGTCCAGTTATCTGTTATGCTGTATGAACATGATGTTGAATTGAAAGACACCTGGGGACATTTCAAAATTGTCATTCCCATGGTTCCCATGTCATTCCCTTCTTCAACAGAGCCTTTACAACTGTTGGATGCTTCATCTGCTTTTTGCCCTCCACTCATCTGAGTATCAGTATCCTTGGATTTATTTGACTCTGGGCTCTGAGATGTTCTAGTTGTTAAGATCCTGGTTTCTTATTCCTTCTTCTTCTTTCTTTTTTCATTAATTGATGTCCGTTTGTAAGGCATCCAGAATTCATGTTATCTTCCCCTTTTCCCTCTCATCCTTTCTTCTTTTTTGTTATTGCCATGCTCCTATACAAAGCCAGTTCACTAGTTGTATTTTAGGTCAAGTACCCTATACCTCTTCTACACTGAAATTAGCATCCTGGAATGCCATTTTTAGAAATATCACTCTGTCATCCATAAATCCCAATCATCATAATATTCAATCCAACCAAGTTTTAAAGCTTTTAATTCAAGTTCATTATTCACTGTCATCTTACTCCCTTCCATCACTTTGCTGTACTTCTGGGAAATGTCCCTGGCACATTTTAATTATCAGGTTATATTCACTAGTCTCTGCATTTTGGTCTTCTATTTCTCTCAGTTTCCTTTTTGATCAACATTGTTTTAAATCCATAAATCTATGTTATACTGAGCCTCTTTACTCTTTATCTCTCTGTCTCCCCTTCCTTCCAACCTAGTGGAGATGATTCTCTCTGGGCATAATTGTGGCCAATTTGGTTTTTGCCTCTCACTGGAAACTAGCCAACCTTCCTACTTTACTTCTCTAGAAAGCATTTTTATTCAATTTTACTCTTTTATCGAACCATCAGTGGGAAGGATTAATGAGTCTTCTAGCCATAATATGGTTAAGTGGTAGTTTATGGTGCTATTAATCCAAGTAATGGTGTCCTATGATTCTCACTGCCTCTCTCCTTCTTAATCTTCTTGTCTCCAAGAACGATCTTTGGATAGCACTACTGATTTATGTGTGTTTAGGTTTTGTATGCCTTTAAATTTTCCTGTTCAGGGATGTCATAAACATGGGTAATAAAGGTGTATGGGTGGAAGATGGTGACTTTGGTGGGGGTGTGGGGGATCCTGATTTTATTTTCATTCAATATTTTTACTTTTCTCTGTTGACACTTCAGGATTTATTACTGAACATTTATTTCGGTGAATCCTTTATTTAGTTTGCTAAATTTCAGCAACACACATATTTAGCATAATGTGTACATTGTCTATATCTTACGTAAAGTTTTTGCTATGGGACTGGACACTGACCAGTACTGCATTCATTGTTCTTTTAATGCTCCTACCTAATTTGTCAACAGTTTTATAACTGTCCCTGTCTCCTCCTTCATGTCCTTTGCTTCTAATGGTCTTTCTTTGATACTCTCTACTGCTGTTCTTTTAATACTTCATACATTTCTCCTCATAGACATCACCTCCTGTTAGATACAGTATATTGAGCAGAGGAGGTTTTTTTTTCTGCTGCCATTACTAAAAGAGTAGAACTGGCCTGTTTCTGGAAATCTTTTTGCCACATCTTGAACTTTCTGTGTTACACATTAATGGGTAAAGCAGTTTCAATATTGAGAAAAAGGTGTATGTCATTTTTCTAGTGAAAAGCGGGGTGACTGTTGACCACTGAAGTAAAAAAGTTGATGATCTAGTGTTTTAACTTTGGATGAGAGTAGGATTGTGGAAGCAGGGAGAGCTTCTGTGTTTTTCCATTTTTTGTTCTTTTGAAATTGGTTGTAGTTGTTTATTTCACTTTTGCAATTGATCGACTCAATACAAAATCTATACATTGCTTCTTCGTGATGACCTAAGAGATCTTCTGTACATATTTGTGTATTTGGCCACATGTTATATGCTTATATGTAGCATATAAGGAGCAGTATACAAAAGAAAAAATCAATGTATCCAAAACTATTTTATTCTGATTCTTGTAGTTGCTAGCTTTCTTGGGATATGTGTTTAATTAAAGTGACTGCTTTACCTTCAAGCTCCCCATATGGGATGAAGTAGGTAAACACACTACTGCAAAAGGCATAAACATGCAGTTATAAAAAACATAACATTTTCTGTAGTTGCCTTTTTTATCTCTTGGGTTGAACCCCAGAGCAACCCTTATTTCAAAGAAAAAAGAATCTCTGTAAGTGAACAGACATTTTAAAGACAAAGCTTTTACTTAGGGAAATGCGGGCATTCAGGTGAGATTTTCTTGTAGTGCTCATGAATTAATTGTATTGATTTGATGAAGTAAACATACGTTGGATACCTACTAACAATATAACCTGTCATTTAGAATTGAATTCACCACTATTGTTATCAAGAAAAGTCTTATTTATTTTTATTCCAAACACCAAAAGTAAACAAATTAATCACACTGAACCTGTGAAAGCTTTAAAGTTTAATGTTGAAACTAAACACAAATGGCAAAAGTAACCAAATAGACTTAAGAGATAAAGAGTTTTTTCTTTATTATTGTATGTTCGGGTAAAAAGTGAAAAAATTAAAAATGTTAATGGATATATGAAACGTGTATATAGCACTAAATTTAACTATCAAAGTGAAAAAGGACAGGTTAAAATTTTTGGTAAAAAGTATAATTTATACACCAAGCTAGAGAAATCAGGAAATCAAATATTACATGTTCTATGTTTTGAGCTGAAATCACAAACAAGAGTACAGGTTTATAAACATAAACATTCATAACATCTTCTGATTTAATTTTTTCTATTTGGCATAAAGACACTGGTGACAACATTTAAAGCAATGTAATAACATACAGTATATATATAAATGTATTGGGAGCAAAGAAAATAAAATTTCACCATTATTGTTTTTTAATTCTGTGGAAACTTCTAAACAATGAGATTATGTTTTAGTCCACCATGGTGGCACTATGTCTTTGATTTAAATCTGGAAATTCTCTGCATGAATTGTCCATGCTTCCTCCATTGTTAAATGGACTATCTATACAGAATCTGGTTTCCATCATTACCAAAGTCCTTCGGATGAGGAGGATAGGCTACTCTAATTTGAGCTAATGTGTGGTGAACAATCATAGCATTTAATGGTTCCTGCCGTGTGTTTTACGGTTCCAGGATAGGCTCCAGCTTCTTGGGACTCAATTAAGCAATAGTTGGGTTAGACAAATGAATTAATATTTTAATTTACATTAGAATAAAGTTTAATCTTCAAAATGCATAGCAATACCTGTTACCCTTGCAGTGATCATCAGAAGAATATGTATCCAAACACAAATTTAATTTCGGCATTCCAAGTAAATTCGGTTGCTATATATATTTTTCTGCTGACTTAAGTTTGTTGTATTTTTTGCATGCAGTATTTTTGGCTGTTTCACATTTCAGAAAACACACCAAAACAGCATGATGTGTAGCTGTTT
Organism: Erpetoichthys calabaricus; assembly: GCF_900747795.2. NCBI lineage: Eukaryota > Metazoa > Chordata > Cladistia > Polypteriformes > Polypteridae > Erpetoichthys > Erpetoichthys calabaricus. Next base: position 117,310,479 of record NC_041397.2, on the reverse strand, counting down.
CCACAAGTAAACTATTCAATTTCTTCACCTCTCTCATGCCTGAGTAAAACTGAAAATTGCAAGTTCACGGCATCTTGTCTGTACACTGAGAACCGGAATTGTCATGTCTTTCAAAAGTGGTGTGGTTCACAGAAAAAAAAATCTTCAAGCTAATATAGTTTATGCCACAATATGCATTAAATAAAATAAACATCCACATTTTAAATGAATATTAATGGTGTCATTAGCTAAATAGATAGATATTACATGTAATACTGCGAATATAAAATGAAATAAGCCAAAATGCTTGTGGAGTTAGTTCAGTTATTGTATATGTCCTGAATGATAGTAAAAGGTAGTTGCAATACGGCTTCTTGTGGTCTGCTTAGAAAAGCATCACAATACATTGTAAACTATAAATGCTGTATTACAGCGATTCCCAGCATAACTGCTTGTAAAACTGGACTGAATAAGTGCTTGAGTGGTTTTATGAATAAAGGCTTTAAGCTTTTTTCCCATCTTTTGAATGACTTTATAAATTCCCTTTGAGAGGCAAGACACTTCTGTAGCTCTAGATTAGAGTTCTTAGTCCGTAGTATAATATGGCACTCTTATCATGTACTTGGAGAGATGTTACAAGTTCCCAAAGCCATAAGAACTGTGATTGTACATTTTCAACTATTTAAAGTTCATAATGTCTAAACAGTCTTGGCATTTACAGTATAAATGAAAGTATGTATGATAACAGCTAACTAAAATGATAAAAGGGTGAAGTTTATCTTAAAACCCTCATTTGGATGAACGTTTTTTTTTCTGTTGTACATAAGCTATATTTACCAAAAATGATGAGCACTTTTGCGGGCTATTATCTCTCATTTACATGTGATCAGCCAATGATTGCACGTTATGGGTTAAAACAGTTTCCTTTCCCGGGCTTATTTTATAGTTCAGTCTCACGGAACAACTGTATACATAATTTTTAGATTTGGAGCTCTCCCAGATTAAATCATCCTACCTGTAAAATTAGTAATCACAATTCTTAAAAAAACATGATGAAAAAAATCAAAAATTGCAAGATGAGGCTTTCAAAAGTAATCACCTATTGATCTTACCACGAATCAAAGAGGAGATGAAAGCTCATTGTTGGGAAGGTCTGGCAGGAGCTTCAGTGATGAAGACTGCCTACAAAAATTTCAAAAGGTATTGCGGCTAAGGTGATTTTCATTGGAAGCTGCAGGGACAGATAAGAAATTATAAATTACAAAACAGCAAACTCCTTGACTGTGAAGTCAGTTCAGTGATCGGAGATGCAAGGAAAATAGAATAAAATGTGTTATTTAACTGCAAATTTCATTCTAAAGGTTAAAGAAGAAATTACTTCAAGAACATTTTTTATAGAACTCAACAAAAGGAATACTATATTCAGATCTCCTACAAAAATACACTTGAAAATGCACCCTAAAGTGCAACACAAGCTGTGGTATAAAGTATCACAGTGACCATGTTTCCTACCAGATAAGGAGTATTTACTGTATTTGGTTCATGACAAATGTTTGAATGTTTCATTCCTATTGAGCAGTTTTTCGTAAATCACGGGTCATGGACCAGTTTGGCTCATAGACATGTTGTGGAATGGGTAGCCTCGTGACTGTTTAGTAAAATTAGCTGGGTTTGTCCAAGCATGAATTCTGTGACGAATTCTCCTATTTAATGTACTTTGATCTGAGATGCATACTATAAACAACACTGTGGATGAATCACAGATAGTTTTTGTTTCTATTATGTGAAAATAAAATTCTCCAAGACACAAACCTGTGAAACAATCAAACTGAGATAACTGGTAAGCAAAGACACACATAAGAACGGGAGAGAGAGTGAGAGAGAAGGAATAACGAATAAGATTGTGAAATGAAGGAACTGTGTCGATAATTTAAAATGGCAAAACCAAAATAACAGGTACGTAAGACACAAGGACGCAATGGTTTTTGAGAGGATTTGGGGTTTGATACAATATGGCGAGGTGTATATAGTGCAGTGGCAATGTTTTATGCTAAATGCAGTTTCAGTGGTCATTACGACATACATTGAATCCAAATCTGCCACAGAATGCAAAGACGGTTTTGTACTACGTTTAACTTGCCTTGGAAAGGACAAATTCTTTTCGTCTTAGCACTATTTAACAGTGGTTTGATTTATTTCAATCCACTGTTATTATGAAGCATCTGTTTATCAGACCATTGAGAACTGTAACACCAAAAAATATCAAAAGGGTTAGACAGTCTGTGGAGCCTGTGGCATTGAACACTTCAGACTGGCTGATCAGTGAATTTTTTCATCAAGATTTATCCTATTTCTCATATAAATAGCGTCTATATTATTAGGTGTAATTTATCTAGGTGACTCAACCTTTTCCACTCAGTTTTTAAAGGAAAACCAGGATTTACTAACCATTTTGCATATTGAGTCAGAAGAATGTATTGTTAATGGTGGAGCTCATTTGAAAAACGTTTTGTTAAAATAAAAAACTTAAGTCAAGGTACTGTAAATAAATGGCACTGATTCATTATTTTGTGACTACTTATTGAGCACCATGAGTCAAATGACTAAGTTATGTGATCATTCATATAGTGCTTTCAAAAATCATCATATGTTAGTGCTACACTCGTTATTAAGAATAATCTTGGGTCCCAGTATGGTATCAATTTTCTTATATTGATCCACAGATTAAAAACGTTAAGAACCCCTTAATAAAGAGAAATGTTCTGGTGACTCTTTAATGATGACACCTGCATTTGTCTGGCTGTTATAATTTATTCAGAAGCACTTATGTTAATTTATGCATACAATTATGATGTCTTGTATTGGTTTGAGTTGTTATCCCTGTTATTTTGGTGATTTCATCACCCTGACATTTTATAGAACAATTTTCACTACTATTGCCACCTTTTTAGCTTATATTCTACACACACACACTGCCATGATTTTGTTGGCAATGGTGCTGTTGCTGATCATTTGATTACACTCCAACGTGCAGTCATTGATCCTACACTATTTAAGATGGCCCCACGTTGCATGCAGTGTTCATGTTTCAGGATTTAAAACATAACCCACAAAGTTATTTCACTCTAAATTAGTTAGGGAGAGGCTTCATTACAGTTGAGGAACTTAGATCTCTAAGTAAATAGTACTGTAAAGTGTACTATGTTAAGGTAATCTGACAACAAAGTGGAGGAATATATAGGAAATAACCCTCTTTGGGACCCTAGTGTTTAAGACCCTTTCCAAAACTAAAATTAATCAAAAGAGTAAAGATGCCAATCACTAACTCTGGAAACTGAGAAGATAAAGATAATGAAAAAATAATAATAGAAAAGCCAATCACAATGTTCCCCATAGTCCTTAGAAAAAATGTGAACAACCACTGGTTAATACTACTCTAAAATAAGGAGTCTTAAGCCTTGATTTTCATTTGAATGCGACAAGATTTCTGAGCATTAGTGTCAATCAGGCAGTTTAATTTCACAGCAGTAGAGTACTTATTCTAAGGAAAGACTTTTTTGTGATCTGGAAGTCCTGAAAGCACAGGTACCAAAAACAATTCCAAGGTTGCCCACTAGTGGGGGAAAACACCGTTAAAATACCCTGACTAAAAAACAATAAGGGGCAAGTCAAATCTTGATAAAAATGAAAGGTTTATTTTAACAAAAGGCTGCCCAAAGCTCTGAAGAGCACAGGGAGATGCCTGAAGAGGCAAGGTAGACACAGAAAACAAAGTCCCAAAACAGAATCCAAAAATCGTGGTCAAAAAACAGAGCAGATGTTCAAAATAACAAACACAGTCCCAATAAGAAAACCAAAGATGCAGCTGAAAATCACAGCACAGAGTTGAAAATGCAGGAAATCGGAAGACAAGGCAAAAGACACAATAACACAACAAACACTCCACTCCAAGCACATTCAGTGAACCACCAGGAACCATGGGAGGCCCTCCCTTAACTCTTTGAGGGCTGAATATTTTTGCCAGTTTTCTGAAAAGCACACAAAGCAATGGTTTCACACATAAATCAATATAAAACGTCTTTTGCTGCATGTCAGTGCCAGTTCGGCAACTCGGGGACAGCTCAATGACCAGCAGGAATACGAGATGGGCCAGCTGCCTGGCTGTCTTTGCGCAGCAGTAGCAGTCACAGTGTTACACAATCTGTCATCAAAACAGGCAGTCCTCCCAGATGAACGTTGGCATAGGTGCATTAGCTAAACGGACTTGTTCAGCACCATGATCAGCTGACGCTGTCCCCTCACTTTCATTTTCGATCTCCAGATCACTTACATCAAAATCTACAACTCAGAGTCTGACTCAGCGATATGATACACAAAATGCCATCCACATAGTATTTTGCTTTGCGCATTCGCTTTGATCTTTCTTTTTGATAGAGGGCTGTTGCTGGAGGTGATTGGCATGTGGCCCTGCCCCTTGGGGAGCCCCCCACAAAACACAAGTGACATAACCAAGGACAAATGAACACAAATAAAAATGTATGTAATAAGCAAAATACACATTAATACAAATAAATGGCATAAAATAACACGAAATGAACAAGAAACACAAATTTGAATACCAGCCAGGGTGAATATGCTGGTTGAACGAAGACACTTAGAAGGTTATGGACTGGCACCAGGAGTATGACAGTGAATTCAGTATCATAATCTCTCTTGTCTCCAGACTATCTTTAGTAGGTAAGGGAAGAAAATATCCAAAGTAGAGGTCCACCAGCAGTTATTTAAAACAAAAACCTATGGTTGACAAATGACCAACATCCCTATGCCTTACTTTCAACTTTTACCAAGTTGAAGCCATTCCCTGACAATTTCAGGCTGTTCTGAGAGTAAACGTGTGACCTACTTACTATTTAATAGCCTACCTAAAAATATGTCATGTCATGGACCAGTGTTCTGTTAAATGCTGCTTCATGCCATGAGTCTGCTGCTAATTTGGTTCTCAGGGATTTTAGAAAAAAGAGAGCAGATTTAGACAAAGGATGAATATGTAGGTAAAAAAAATGCAAATATGTTTCTGACTGTTTGTTATTCAACAGATGTTGAAGGGAGAGTTGGAAATGAAAAGACATACGATGGACAAGCTGTGCTCTCTCAGCAAGGACCTCCTGTCAGCCATGAAAAGCAAGAATGTGGCTGAAAAACTTGAAGCTCGTCTGGAGAATATTGCCCGGCGATGGGATGCTCTCGTGCAGACTCTAGAGAGAAACTCAGTGCAGGTAGTGTACACTTTCTTCTATCAATTGCCTTGTTGACAAAACGGCAGGGACTGACCAGATGTGTTGTCTTACTGCACAGCTGAATGTAGATTAGCCATGATATGTGTATCTAATCCCATAGCAGCTGGAGGGTTTTTTTTATCAGTGCTGTCTGCTTTTGTTTATTATAACAGAGTTACAGTATATGCAGTTCACTGTACAATAAATTATTTTCTTTTATTAGAATATCTACACTAAACAAATTACACTTTGAAGAACCCTCTCTTTGAAATTCCTATGTGTTACATTATATCATGGAGGTGGAGTGGTGGCTCTGAGGCTAGGGATCTGCACTGGCAATCGGAAGGTTGCCGGTTCGAATCCTGTAAATGCCAATAGGAACTCTGCTCTGTTGGGCCCTTGAAGAAGGCCCTTAACCTGTAATTGCTGAGCACTTTGAGTAGTGAGAAAAGTGCTATATAAATGCAAAAGAATTATATCTTTTTTTATGTTTTGCTGTTTTCCTTCATATAAAATATTGCAGTTATTTTAAAATTGTAAACTTTACTATTTAGGACATAATAGTGTAACTGGTTGAAATTGATTGGGTTTTATGTTAGAGCAGAATATGCACACACATATGTATCTGTGTTGAGGCATATAAAACACAAATTACTGCAAATAGCACTATGTTATTTTAAATAAGAGTAATTTATAGGATTCCACATATACCTTCTTTCTCATTCCCTGCCTTCATCTTGTACTTTATTGAGCTCTCATACTTCTGTGTAGGAATCATATTTCTAAACTTGATTCTGGAGCACTCTTTTTTTATGAATAGTGAATACCTTATTGTAGACAATGATGGAAGGTAAGGAGATGTTCATTCACAATAGAAGCCAAAAAGTACTTCACACCATGGCTGGTGAAAATCGGAAATAAGCTTTTGATTCATGCTGTTGAAACATAAATCCCGATGAATTTTAAAAGGATATCTGGATATGTTAGGGCTAGTAATACCATTCAGTCTTGTATGTGCTAACTATTAGAGGTTAGAGCTCATGCTATATGCCCTTTACCCATAATTCATTTCAGTAAATAATGTAGAACAAGATTTTTTTTCCCTTAACTATAATTTTACCATTTACACAACTAGCAATACAGAGAAAATCTATATAAGCCAAGCAACCTCCTCTCTATAGATATTGCTATCCATGACTACTCTCACAACAGTAAATCAATGTCCTGCTTATTTTAAACTCTCCACTAGAACTTTTCGAATGAGTTGGGACAAATAACCTCTGCTGCTTCTATAATTTATGGACTTTTCATATCATATCTTGCAGGCTTAGGACACTGAAATTAAGTATTGTTCTTACTTTTTTATTTTAACAGTATAATTTTGATCAAGTGTTGTATTGGCTTACTATGTGTCAAACTGATCAGCTGTCTTCTTTCAAAAAAAAAATCTGGTAGCTGTTTGTAAATAAACAAGGCTTAGACCATCTTATTAATTATTTTAAACTGAAAAGTTCTTGAATTTTGCTAAAAATAAGCTTCAAGTGACCACATGATGAAAATGAGATATGAAGTGACACAGAGGAACTTAAGGGGAGAAACACATTTCATAGTATTTGTCTCGGAAGCTGTCTCTGTCTCTACTGGTGCGAGTGCCAGTCTGCCCTGTACTATCTGTGCTACAGATCAGAGAGAAAAATTACTATGCAGGATTGCCGAGGTCTTTAGTTAAATTTGCCATTCCAAGGCAGCATATGCTATACATGTCTTGAATAGAAGGCTGGGTACAGGTTCCATCTTCACCACTCACTGAACTGCTTTATGTTCTTGAGCCAAGCAGATGCCATGCCAGGACGTAATTCAGCCAGTGAGGATAGACTCTACTGTGCATGTATAGCAATTTGACAGAACAGATGGAGAATTCAGAGATTTTCTCAGATGTCTAAAATGTAGAGGTGTTGGTGAACCTACTTAACAACAGCCAAAAGGTGTAGTGCTCATTTCAGTTCATTAGTGATGGTTATCCCAACAAATTTAAAGCTGTTTGTCATCCAGATAATCAGCCTGGCCATTATATTGTGTAAATATTTACCTTTGCTGTTTATTTATAAACATTTTTTGAAGAATTATATACTGAGAAAGGTGTGGCACTGTATATTTACTCCCAGTGTGCCTTGCGAGAATCCATGGTGCCACAACCGCCCAGGATTTCTGCCCTCTAGCATCCAGGAGAAGGTAGTTCCTTGTGGATGCTCTCTTTCCCAGTCCTTCCATCCAGCTGGTGTCCCAGCTGGGTAATGGCTGTGGGTGCCTGTCACAGTGCCTCTCCCTCAGCTAAGCTTTGTGGGGAGAAGTGTCCTGTCTCATGAGGATTGTTGTGTAGGACAGGTAGATGGCATCATCAGGTCCATGGCTCTGCGTGGAAATGAAAAGACAAAAAGAGGGCGGGGATGCGCTGCGTCGACGCCATCCCCAGACGTCTATTGGCCTGGTAATAGGACAGCGCCTAGTGACACTTGTAGCAGTGTCTCTCCCCTTCTCGTATCCCTGCGGACATGGAAGTAGTGCTTGAAGCTTTGCTCCTCCTCACGCCCAACTGAGGTCAGCTTGTCCCCCCATCCCCACGGAGATAGGCCATCCGACACACATGAGCATACAGTCTCATGTCCTGCACTGTTTGGAGACCCTGTCTTTCTTTTCCAGGTCTTCCTTCTATTCTGGGGTACAGCGACAGTCTGGGTCTCTCTATGGCAAGAAGAGAGACCCCATGCTTTCTGCACTCCTTTAGATTTGTGCGTGACCACTGCTGATTTGGTGAGGTGCTGAAGGACCTGGACGCTGGCACGAACACACCACCTCAGCTCCTCCTCTCCCACTGCCAAGCAGTCAGTCGTCACACTTACACTTGTTGTCGGACTTCCGGCTACTCACCTTCCTTCAGAAGTCACAGCAGGGAACAATTTGCACAGTGTTCCGGTATTCTGTATGGCAAAGAATACACTTACCTGTACCGCCGAATACATTAGGGTGGAGATTCCGACCCAATGCCTCTTCAAGTGGGTGTCAACCTTTTTCATTGGTTCCATGGCCATCTTCTCCAGTTCCTCAACAAGGCTCCTTAAATTATCGAGCACCTTTAAGAGAGACCATACAGGTTGGAGGACCCACTCCAGCTTCAACAAGTATGTCGGCCGGCAGAGGGCTCACACTGCGGAGTTCCCTCTGTGCTGGATGCAAGCCAGGCAGCATGAACCTCCCCGGCGCATGCTCAGTTTGATAATCAGGAGGGTCAAGGTAGCCTCCAAACATGCCTGCCGTCTCCACCTTTTCTACTTTACTGGCAGAGCTTTAGCACATATACCCCGACCTCTTACCTTCTTCGGGGAGTGTGACTCAGTCACTCACAGCCCCCTCCCACTTTTGCAAGGTCTCATCAGTTGAGGATAGCAATTCTGAGGCCACTCTCTATTCCATACCTCCCCTGGGTCCTTGGTGCAGGTCCTGTGGCTCTCCTGTGTGGATAACAGGCTGAGGTCATGGTCGCTCGATCCATCCGAGCACATATCGTCATCTCTAAGAGTATTCTTCGGCGTCACACAGGTGACCGGACTTACTCAGACTAGGGAATAAGTGCCAAAAAGAGATGTGAGAAATTTGCAAGATGCCACAGTGTTGTGTTGAGCACCCCTGTCCAATAGCTGTCCTCTGGCTCTACACAGGGCCGGATGGTCTCTCTCTCTCTCAAGCCTACGACAATGGCGCCTGTCTGGCCCCTCCCCATCTTAGTGTCGTGCCTGTGCCATCTTCTTCCCATTGCAGGTAGGCAGGTGGTGCTTCCTTGCCTTGGTGGCTTAGTGCTTGGGCTACAGAGCTGCCGCATGTGTGAGGTTGTGTTGCTTTGTCAGGATTAGCCACAAGGATATTAATTAAAGTAGATTTCCCATCATTTCCCACCTTCACAGCACAGTTCCAAAGCACAGTTCATGACACAAAATACACTTCTCTTTTTTTCTCTTTCCTTTTCTTTTTTTCTCCGTCCACCTCCATTCCTCCTGGCAAGATTTGACCTCTTCCACTCGACTCCTGCTCTCTGAATGGAGTGAGTGCTACTGGCATGAAGATAATTTCACATACTGGAAGATGCAGTGCTTTTATCAAAAAGTAATAGAATTGAGCATATGATAGAAAAGTGGAAAAACATTGCTTAAGAAAATAAAGCTGGTGGTTGTTATAAACCTTTTACTACTAAGTTAAATTACTGAGGGATGCTTATTACTTTTTTTGCACAGTGTCAATTCTGGGATGCTGTCCTTAAAGGCAGAGTTTCAAAGAGAAAAATCATATCTGAAACGGGCATTAAAAAGAAAAGGTTAAAGTGAGCAAAAGAACACAGAAATTAGATGGAAATTGACTGTAAAAGCATATTATGCTCAACGTCTTGGAGTTGTGTTTTCTTTGTTGCAGATGACAGTGGTATTTGAGATGTATATAAAGAAGATGCCCACTGAAGACATATATGGGGTCATTTTCACACTATACACTCTGATGTATTTATCCTCATATTCAGTTGCACATCAGTGCCTTCCACTTCTTTTTTAATCCTGGCAAGGTCAACTTTGCTCTCTTCTCTTGAGACACTAATAGACAGACACCTTTCTGGAAAACAGTAGACTGACATGTTTCTTGAAAAGACTGTTTCATTTTGGCCAGTTTTGAACACAAAACTGAACTTTAGGAATACCAGAATCTTTCAATCCAAGTGAAAAGAATAACAGGTTTCAGCAGCACTGATGCAATTACAGAGGTTTCTCTAATAACCATTTAAACATGACTAATGAAGGATATGCCAATGGAGCTGACCATTAGGACATTTAAGGAATCGTTGCTGTGAATGATGGTTTGCAGTAATATGTGAATGATAAATTACAAATCAGTCATTTCAAGCAGTAATAGCAACTGGCAACATTAGTAATGTCTCAGAAATATTTGTAAATCGATTTAGTGGTATCTTGATAAAAAAGATCATCAACTTCTGAGTTCTAGTGTGTATCTATACAAATCAGATTTAAAGAAAGACTCAAAGTATAGAATTCAAAAAGAATACATCGAAAATCAATCAAATGGAAGAATTTTATTAGGAAACTGCTCTACTATTTGACTCTGACATCTGTTGAATCACTGTCCTTTTAATGGCAGCTGCATAGCCTGCTGGGAAACAAATGTTTTATGTAAAACTGTTTTTGATCATTGATAGAACAGGTAAAATGATTTGAAGTTTAGTCTTTAATTGTGCTAGCTTAATGATGCCCAAAGGCATATCGTTTTTGACTTTCAGTGAAGCAACATTTAATGAATTCTGTCATTATTATAACCTTATTTCCTATTTCATGTCTGTACTATAACTGTGGAATCCTTATTAGTACGACTAGTAGCATTTTAATTTTATCATGTGCACTGAGTACAATAAAATTCTTACTTGCATGCCTGACCAACATACAAAACATCCCTTTAGGGCTTATTCTGACATTTGTAAATGCAGTTCTCCAAAACAGAGATCTGCAGTAAATGAATCCTGTTGTGGAGAGACTTACCCTTATCACAAGGGTTAATTGGTACTGAACTACTTACCATATTTATAATCAATGCCCATTTGCTGGCTGGCCACCTTGTGCAAACTAAATGTAGAAGATGACTTCTTGCAGAGGATAATCAATATTCTTGTTGATGAGTCAAATTTACCTGATTAGACAGAGTGAAAAAATCAAAGATTTATATCTCTAGCTTAATTCGTAATGACATTATGAGGTTGTTCTGTACAGATAGTAACTCCATCTGCATAGCCATCTGTCTCTGTCTCTGTGTAAATTTCTTTTTGTCAAAAATTCATTTTTATAATTATTGTTTACAACAAACCTAAGCTGCTTATTATTTTTCAGACAGAATTAAAGGGTTATACTAAGTTATGTTTATTTTCCTGTATAATATTTTAATTAGATGTTGAAAGGTCATGCAAGGATTCCATCAACCTGGACTAGTGCTTTTATTTATAAAGACAGTAAATATTTAAATGACATGTCACTAATTACCACCAGTCAACAGCAAGGCTGATTCTTTTGTTGAACTATTTGGATGTCTGTTACCTTGTTAGCTGCTCTGCCCAGCAATCCAGAACATGCCGAGAATGGACACACAAAATGAGTTTATTAATGTCGCCATGTAAACCTGACTTGTATGCAGACAGCAGCCAAATTATTGAATTATTTTGATAAACGACCATCTAACAATTGTATTTTCCTATAGAAATAAATCATCTTAGCTCATTTCAACATGTTTTAATTGATTATACCAGTATGTTGATGTCACAATTGACATCTCTGCTAGAACTGTAATGCATTAACAGAGTACAAAAGTTATTTTATAGAGAAATGTGACTTGATTTTTTTTTTTCAATACACCCTTTTTCATCAGTATAATGATAGGAAATATAAATTCAAAGGTAATCTGGTGGTTAGATTACCTGGTAATTTTCTATCCATAGAAACTATATTAACAATAGATTTTATTAGTTTGTCTTTATTAGTGCTTCTGCATTGTTGCTGATTAAGTGCAATACAGTTAGGGCTGCCAAAAAAATCTCTACCTTAGAAGTGTAAAAGTGCATTATATACAGACCAGCAATGCAGATATCACCGAGTACGCTTATAAATATAATAACTTAAAATCATGCAACTGCTTCAGCAATTAATTCTAAATAGAAGTGCACTAACTACATTATATAGTCTAAAAAATGACATATATTTTTATGCTTTACTTTATCAAATAAATCCCAAAACAAGAGCAGGCAGAAATGTCACAGTTGTGTTAGGTCCTGACAATAAATATGGATAAAGCATTTCCTTCATACAGAAGAGTCATGAAAAATAACTTTCGTCATTAATTTGTAATGATGTAGGTCTTGATATGTTTTCATGTTTTAAATGCAATGTCCCTCTGTCTTTTTTGCCAAAACAAACCTTAAACAAATCTTTAATAAGTAAATCAACATTTAATTGACTACTTGCAGATTGTTAGGTCTGTGTATGCTTCAGGCAGTGACACACAGAACTAGTAAACTATAAAGTTTTGTGTAGCTTATGATTGCATTAACATCTTAAATTAAATAATGAGGCATTGTGAAATTGTGCAGTATATATATAGTATACCGTAATGAATTGTACGCTGGGGAGATTCAAATCTCAATAAAATGCAGAGATTTTGCTTTTTGCTTTTTTCTGTACAATTTTCTTTTAAATAGTTTCTCCTGTCTTTTTTTTTCCTGTCTCTGAATTTTTCTTAGGTTCAGTTGAAAAGAATTTTATCCAGGGCCTTATTTATATCATTATCTTCTTCATTTTACAGTTATTTTGAATGTGGGACATTCCCAGAACATAAGACCTTATTAATAATACAACACTTAACAGCTTGGATACTGTCTGGATAGATTTCAGATCATTAAATTCAAGATAGGTGAATAAAATAGGGCATACTTTTACAGGGTCATGATTGTCATATGCATAAAGTATAGTCGGGCGGCACGGTGGCGTGGTGGGTAGCGCTGCTGCCTCGCAGTTGGGAGATCTGGGGACCTGGGTTCGCTTCCCGGGTCCTCCCTGCGTGGAGTTTGCATGTTCTCCCCGTGTCTGCGTGGGTTTCCTCCGGGCGCTCCGGTTTCCTCCCACAGTCCAAAGACATGCAGGTTAGGTGGATTGGCGATTCTAAATTGGCCCTAGTGTGTGCTTGGTGTGTGGGTGAGTTTGTGTGTGTCCTGCGGTGGGTTGGCACCCTGCCCAGGGTTGGTTCCCTGCCTTGTGCCCTGTGTTGGCTGGGATTGGCTCCAGCAGACCCCCGTGACCCTGTGTTCGGATTCAGCAGGTTGGAAAATGGATGGATGGATAAAGTATAGTCAGATTTTTAACTTGCATGTGCTAATCAACATACTGTACATCACATCATCATTCTCCAGAGGCATGATTAGCGAGTATAACAGCGGTACCTCTATCTTCCTTACCTGAAAAATATTATCATCCATTGTAAAAACTTTGGCTCTTTCACTTTACACCTGTTTTTTGGTAAGGCTGGATGTGAACTGTTTGCTTTAAAAATCAAAGAGTGTGGGATGAAATTCAATAATAGTTTTAATCAATTTCAAGTAGTACTAGGGTGTTGTACCATGTTAGCCATTATGAATGTAGAGAAAAGCCAAGCAAAATGACACCTTTTATTGGCTAACTAAAAAGATTACAATATGCAAGCTTTCGAGGCAACTCAATCAATCAATTTCAAGATAGTAAACATTGACGAGGCTATGTTATTGAGAAAGCCTACATCAATCATTTTAATTTCAAATCATTTAAAAATCTGTTAAGTAATTATTTCTAATTCTTATATTGTATATGTAGTGTATAATCCCAAATACAGAAATCTGGTCCATAAAATATGTAGACAGGCAGAGAGCTTGTTATGGAAAAAAACGTTCCTCTGTTTTCAAAGAAGTCATTCAGGGAGACCAGATGAAAAGGCAGAATGATTCTTTATTTGCACATAGATATGCACAAATTTCTCAGTCCATGGAGTAAGAAATCAATAAAACAATTCATCTGCTTTTATGCATTTCTGTTACATTACCTCATATAATACATCACATCATCTAACTGTTCATTCAGTCAACGAGTGCCACCAGAATTCTTTGACTCCTTTTGGCTCTCCTATTAATCTGAAAATTGCTTTGTAAATAGGGGTGATCTGTGGGCTCTCCTATTGATTTTAGCACTGCTTCATAGGAGGGGTGTTTCGGCTTTCCCATTAGTTTATTTCCACTTTGTGGAGGGATGTTTGTTACTCATCTACTTCATTTTACCCTTAGCAATTATCTTGGTGGCTCCTCTAAGATGAAACAAAAGCCTAACGTGTCTAGGCTAAAAACAACATTTAGTTAACCCTTTAGTTACATTCAACTCTTATCCTTATGTTTAATAATTTATTGTTATAACTTCATATAAGTATATACTTGTATTAAATTGTAAAATTAAATCATGTATTGATTACAAATGTTAATTAAAATTGTATAAGCTCTAGTAATCTAATGGGTTTAGTGTATTTCTTAATTTAAGTGTATGTATCATCTCATTCTGTTTAGTGGCAAGCATTCACTGGATATTTTCAATAACAAATGTTTTGAAAAAAAGAGGAAAAAAATGTGTGCATTATTTTCTGTTTAGTATAGGAACATGTATTTATTCACAGCGGCATCCCTCAAGCACTGTACATTTCATTGAAAAGGAGAACACATTTTATATCAGGAGTGTGATTCAAAGGTACACAGCAATAATTTTGTAGGAAACATTATCCTTTTCCATTTCTTATTTTGAAGGTGACCTGCTTTTCATATTGCAGCTCACAAACATCCATCAAGCCTTCACCTGTTTTACTGACCAAATTGAACCAACAACTTACACAGTGTCCACTGTGTCACCTTGTGTCTTAACATTATGCTCTGACATTTAATGGAAAGGTTACACTTTAAATTACATGTTCAGATCCAGTAAACACAATACCCTTGTGAGGCTTACAAAAGTGTCCACTTTGTTGATGTAAGCTTTCGTTGTTAATTTCTTCTCTTCCAACCCACAGCCCCTGCAGCCTGTGACCTTTGTCTCAATATTTTTTTTTTCAGATTTCACAGGCTGTCAGTGCTGCTCAGACATCAGCAGCACAAGCCTCCATGATAGAAACTGTAACTATGGTGACTAGAGAGCAGACCCTAGTTAAAACTGTTAAAGAGGAACTCCCTCCAGCTCCACCCCAAAAGAAGAGGCAGCTTGTGGTAGATTCTGAACTTCGCAAGAGGTAAGGTGAAAATTATAGTTTTAGACTGAAGTGACTCAGCTGCTTAAGGAAATTTAAATGGATGTCAGATAATAAAATAAAATGAAGTGCAAATCGGCCTGCGATATTTGTTTCTTTTGAGAAATGTCATACAGCCTGGCAGATGCTGCACGTGAAAGTAAATCCTGTTTCATGATTGACCATTAAAAAATAAAAAACTTGAAACAATCATATTGGACATTTAAACAAAACCTTGTTCAGATAATTTATATAGTAAAATCATATAGTAAATTGTATTTCCATTACTTGTAGTCATGTGTTAATTCTTACTTTAAGTTTGATTCAGCCATTTAAATGTCACAGGCTTTCAATACCATAAAAATTTATTTATATAGCTTAAACTCAGTGCGGAAATTATCTAAAATAACTAAGCAGAAATTCAGTTAACTTTGAAGCTTACCAACACAGGAAGGATAATCACTTGGTTTTAACCATCATCCCCAATAGGTTCAGAAACTGAAATACTTTATGAAGAGGGCAAACCTACTTTCCTTGCTTGAATCTAGAGTAATTTATTTTGAAATTTCAATTTTCTGATTCTGTCACACAAACATAGTTACTTAATCACTTGCTATCATTTAGCTCATTCTGATGATGGTCAAAGTTGCGACAAACTAAGCTGGATAGACCAGACCACCATATATACAACACAGTCTCCAGCTCTTCCAAGTGACGGGTGTATTGTAAACTCTTTAAAAATTGCCCAAACCACCTCAAGTAGCCCATCACTGTCACAGAAGGTGAGTTTAGAAACCCTGCCCACATTAAACAAGGTAACTCTCAAGCTGCAAAAATGTTAAATGAGATATCGCAGCAGCCCTACAACCACATACTCTTCCAGCACCATCCATAAAATACCATAGAGAACACGGCCATAATATTCCCCAAGTCCACAAATTACAAGAATGACTGACTCCAATAAGTCCTCAATTATCTTTGCCAAATCAAATAATTGGTCTGATATTTTACTGCCAGGATAGAATCTGCAGTATTCCCTCTAGATCTGAGATTTAACAATCAGATGGAGTCTCCATTCCAGTACACTTACATACAGTATAACAGGGAGTCTAAGCACTTTGATGTTTTTAGTTGCTGTAACAGACCCTCTTGTTCAAAACTAGGACTGTCTCTCTGGTCTTGCATGCTGAAGGACAATACTGCATTTCAAGGAACATTGAAGAAGTGTGCTTACCAAGACATATTCATAATATCTGGCATATCTGTATCTCATTTCTTGTTTCAGCCTTTCCAGAGCTTTTCAGTCATCATACAGTCTTAGCCACATGAAAGGACTGAGCTCCAATACTTTTATACCAGGGTTGCCCATAGCTGGCATACTTCTCTTGAACCTGGGACATTGCTAGTCATGTACTGAGATGGACTGAGCAATAAGGACACACATCACAGCAAGGGTAGTGAAAACAGTGCATAGTGCCAATTTATTTCAAACAAAAAGTGTTCAAATTTCAGTGTAAAATCTTCCTCCAAACAAATACACACATAATCATAAAAACACATGCATGTAAGGAAGTTAAAAGTCAAATAAAATAAGCAGCATTTTGTTAAAACTAAGAATAAAAAAGTCAGAGTCAATCTTTTAAAACCCTCTGTTCTGTTCTCTTTGTCTCACCCTCATCTTACCTTGAACAACCATCTCCCGGGTATGCTCAATAGAGCTGAGACACTGGTGCAAACAATGCTCAGACTCCTGTCCTGGCCATCATCCCTTGGCATCCTCCAGGATGCACTGAGCCAGACCCCGTCTTTCCCAGGCAATGACATCCATTGGACCTTTAGAAAACCCCTCCTTAACTCCTATCCCAGCCATTATCCATTGGGGTCTTCCGGGGATGCGCTGAGCCTAGCTTTGTCTTCTCTGTTACCTCAGAGTCTGCAGGACCCCTAGGTACCCCAATCACTCCTGCTTTCCACAACACAGTAGGCTCTCACGTAGCTCAGACATAGGGTTTCTCTTGACCACTTCTCTTTTCACAGGCTGCCACTAATTCTGTTCTGTTTTAAGCAATGACACTCCTGAATTGTTATTATCACTAAGGACGACATAGTGATCTGCATTGTTATTATCACTAAGAACTACATAGTGATCAATAAAGACTATTAAAAGCTAAGAAAATAATCAGAAATTAGAGAGAACCAAAATGGGCATGCAGAGACATTGTCAAAAAATAGGCTGCAGTCCAAATCTAAAACAAAGTCTATCTTAAAATATTTATAGTAAGTGGTTTCAAAACTAACTAAGTTACTTGATTTCCTTAATTATTGCTACCCTTTGTGGTCTGTCTTTTGTAATTTGATCCTATCTCGCATAGCAAATACAGTGCACCCCCATCTTAGATAGGCTGGGTATGATAACTCAATATATCACATGGTCGATAATGGCCATGGCAGCCATAAACAACATGGCTGCAGCCATACAGAGACAGCTATAACATTGACACCAATATCTTAAAAACCAGAATACAATTATATAAAAATGTAAAAAGTAAACAATAAGAAAAGTAAATGCAAAAAGTCTGAAAATGAAATAAATTGTTTCTAGGACTGCAAAAACGAGGATTCATCAAAAGCAGGTGTATTTCATGAAGCTGGCTCCAGTCATGTATACATGGAGGTATAGAGTGAACCAAGGACATGTTATGCTTGCGTAGTCAAAGACTTCTTGGGCAGGGCATTTGGGTGAACAACTTATGGAACCAGTGAGAATAGAGCCATGAGAAACCACAAGTCAAAAGCAAGAGATCAAGGAAAACAAACATATCCATTTTAATGTCAGCTATGAACATGAATGTTAATGAAGAAGGTCATTGGTTAAAATACAGATAAGCAACAAGAGATGTATATGTGAAAATATTCTGAATGAAGGCAGTATCAAAAAAGTCAATATTTGTGAATTCTAATTCCAGTCATTTAAATTTATTCTTGTGTAATGTTTTTCAGTAAGACTAAGACTAAGACTTGGAGAGCTTACACAAATTTTTGACTATAATATAAAGCAGTATAAGAATAAGGAATTTATTGATTAATATTGAACAAACAATTATCTACTTTGCTTTTTGCAATGCCAAGAATGAAACATTTTAGTAGAGCTTCCACTTATTTTTCTTACATTCTCTGTAGATAGCAGTTCCTAGTCTTTAGGTAGGTTGCTGAGGGACAGTCTTCAAGAAGCAGAAAAACACAATTTGTTCATAAGCATACTATTATAAAAATAGGATAACACCTACACATATAGATATGAAAGAAGGGACACAAAACAAATAAGACAAACATACAATATGACACAGAAGAGACTATTCTTATTTAGGTGTTAGGTTAGTTTAGGTGTGTCATCATTTTAGAAACTGATGTCACTATTAGTTTGCCCTTGCTCTTTTGAATGTACACCCAATAAGTCACCCATTGACTTATTGCCTTTTTATGGTAAGAAACGTCTAGAAGGATGTTTTAAATGTTTCATTTATTACTGATTTTTGACTGTTTTTAAGAAGCTTAACTGAGGATGAGCAGCTTGGATGTAAATACATGCAATCACAGGGATTTACTTAATTATGGGAGGCATGTAATTAACTAAAGTCAGCTGGGGTGGCCACAAGATAAAAGAGAAGGTAGGTTAGTGCTAAAGAGAAAAAAAAATGAAAGGAAAAGAAAGAAACAAAAAGAGAAGGCAAGCAACTGCTCGTTACGCGTCTGGCATGATAAGTATTCCAAACAGGACAGGCAGAATCTGTTCAGTTGAAATATCTAAACAGAGCAGGACCAATGGCTTTGTAGAGGTTTCAGGTCATGTTGATGTTCTCATCTT
Organism: Erpetoichthys calabaricus; assembly: GCF_900747795.2. Taxonomy (NCBI): domain Eukaryota; kingdom Metazoa; phylum Chordata; class Cladistia; order Polypteriformes; family Polypteridae; genus Erpetoichthys; species Erpetoichthys calabaricus. The sequence continues at coordinate 117,291,480 of NC_041397.2, read as the reverse complement.
CTGAGCATTGGAGTAAATGAGAACGTAAAGAAGCCATGGCTACATGAGCAGATCCGTAGAAACGGCAAAGTGCCCTGGTGAGCTGCAGGTTACCGATTGACATAGCAGTTTGGGTCTGCAGGTACCACCCTAAGTAGCAGACCAGGATATGGTGGGTTATGCCATGTGAATACTTGAAAATGTCCTGATGAGGGAAGGAGGGAATATGTTAGGAAGGATTGGGATTTTAAAAGTATTTATTTATATATTTTTTGGAGCACACAAGAGCACTGTTTTGCTCCTTTTCTCAAATTGTGTTAGTTACTAGCACAGAGCTTGTCATGGAAGAGTTGATTTTTAAGCTAGTGTTCAGAGATATTCCAGAGTATCCAGCTGTAAAAGTTCTAAAGACAGAAACGTCACCAGGCCTCAAAAAGGTTCTGCTGATTACCGATCGATGTCTGATTACAGGATAATGAATGTGTCCATTAGAATAATTTAAAGTTTACCTTGTGGTTACATGTTTTACATGAATGTCCATCCAAGTGCCTATTAGTCTGCAGATGGGTCACCGCAACTTTCATTCAAAATCAGATTAAATTCATTTATATTTACTAATTTTTCTGACACATTTGTCCAAGGCGTCTAACAACATTTGAGATAAGATTCTTTTGTTTTTCAATTTGGAGCAAATAGTGTGGCATAGTGGTTAAGGCCCTGAACCCTGAGGTCGTGAATTCAAATCCTGTTACTGACACTGTGTGACAAAAAAGAAGTAACTTCAATTGCCTATTCTCCAACTGAAAAAAAGAATAATAAAAGAATTGCAAAAAATTTTATCTTAAATCTTCTAAGTCATCTTGGATAAAAGTTCCATCAAAATAAAAAAATAATAACACAGGTTGATTATTGTCACATGTACAGACTACAATGAAATTCTTACTTGCATGCAACACATTATCACTTTCTGGTGCCATGATTAGTGATGTATTATTAACTTGATATTTGAAATTCAGAAAGCAAGGTGACCAAATGCTGGATAATAGCAGAGATGCAGAAGAGCCAATGATTCAAATAAGTATTTTTCTGGAATGCAAGTGGAAAAAGGCAGCTGCATTTCTTCATCTTTGCCATGTATTTTGTTTTAGGAAAGAATGTCTTATATGTGACTGAAAACCTATCAATCTGGGGCAGTGTTTCCCAACCTCGGTCCTGGGGGCACTCTGTGGCTGCAGGTTTTTGTTCCAACTAGATTCCTAATCAGTGAAAACACCTGATAGCACTGATCTCATTTAATTAGCTGGTATTATTCTTCTTTTATTCAACATTCAGAAAAGCACAGCAGCATGATTTTTTCATTTATAAGACATCTCTTATATAAATTTCTCTTCTGGTTCGTCCTGCTTCCACTTCAAAACCGGTCCCGCCCACACGCAGCCAACACGGTATTTCTCGATTCCTATTCGTCCTCTTCCAAACCCTTCCCCACACTTCAAAACTGGTCCCGCCCACATGCAGCCGACACGGCATTTCTCAATTCCTATTTGTCCTCTTCCAAACCTTTCCTCAGGCTGCCTGCGGCTCCTTTGTCTTTACAACAGCTTCTTACACAGCAAACATCAGAAGCTAAAAATTATCGTGAACACATTTGAGAATACAACTCTTCTCTAGCATTTGCTTGCATGGGTGCACAGATAACTCAATCTCCTGGCCACGGACCATACTGTTTTAAAATACACGGGCAAAATTTACCACCAAATCTCTCCACTATACGCTAACACTTCTACCTCTCCAGGATATGGACAGTTGTATGTTTTTGACACAGCGCAAGCTACTGAAATATGCTTACAAAATAAAGCAAACTCTGCATGCAGTGAAAATTTACTTCTCCAGCTAGATTCCATGCTCAGAGCCATCAACCCCTTTGCTAAATCATACAAACATATGCATGAAATCGCTCAGTCCAATCCAACAGCATCTGTACGAATGGTTTTCAAGAAAAACCCTATGCAGGATTTACGACGATACAATGCCCCGACATGTCACACTGATGTTGCAGCGATTTTCGTCGGAGAAGATGGCGAACCGCCCGCCGAAAGGGACAGTTGCATCTATCCCATAGGCAACTCCGGTAAACAGATTTCCACGCTCAATATGAATTGCGATCCTATGGTTTACCCACTTTTATTCCCTTACAGAGACATTGGCTGTCACAAAGATTTACAACATGTTTCCGATAAAAGAACCGCCAAGCAAACAAAGCTTACTCAATGCCAATTTTACACGTACAGATTAGTAATGAGGAATACATTTAGTATTTTGCACTCCAGCGGCAAACTATTCCAACAGTACTTCGTAGATGCGTATGTTAAAACAGAGGGCGCACGTCTCAACTATCTCAGATTACATCAACAAGATCTGCGCGTGGAACAATACAAAGAACTATCAGATGCACTGCAAGCAAACACTGAAAATAACAACGTACGTGTAGGTAAAATGATCATATTGCAGTCCACATTTCCAGGAAGTCCAAGATACATGCAACAAAACTATCAGGATGCCATGGCCATAGTACGAAAATTCGGAAAGCCTGATTTATTTATCACTTTCACATGTAATCCTGCTTGGCCGGAAATTCTACATGCACTGTCGGATACCCAGACCAGAGCACAGACCTGATACCAGTCTTCAGCCACAGTCAGTTGTACGTGGCTTTTTCTAGGGTTAGATCTTTCGACTCATTTATCTGTCTTCTCCGCCAAAACACCTATGCACAACTGCATCTTTCAAGAAGTATTTATTTCTTCTTGATTTCTGAATTCCTTTCTCACCGTTTTCCATTCCTATTCTTACACCGCCGTATGCTACGGTGGGCGTCGGCTAGTTTAGAAATATTTCTGCTTTTGCTATAGATTTAAATGCTTAACTCTATTTTGTTGATTTCATTATATTTTGCCTTTTCTCTGTGCAGTTTTTTCCCTTCATTGTATCTTATTAATGGCAATTAAATATGTGCAGAGCAGACACCCAGGCAAACAACACTGAATAATCAAAGGCTGCAACTACTTTAGCGTCAGACCCACTAATTAGTAAATAATGGATTAATTAAAAAATTAGAACACCTTGAAAAGTAGAATGAAAATATTGTTAAAAAGAAAAAAAATACATTATTCCCATATAATTGCTTGTACATTTTAATATATATATATATATATATATATATATATATATATACCTTTAATTCCTTTCTAAATACTTGTGTTAGGCTCCTTTATTTTCATCACTAGCATAACAAGTATACTGATTTCTTACAGTACAGTGATAGGCAAAAAATGGATTGCAAACCCAAAGTTACTTAGGTCATTATACCTTGGAATCGACTGTAGAACAGATAAAAATCACATCCTCCAAAAAGGACACAAATTCACTCATCCCCTATTTTACTATTCTTACTTAAAATCAATTTTCTAATACTTTTCTGTAAATTAGTTCCCACATGAATTACCCAACTAACTGCTCTCCTCTTTCCTTGGTGCAATACTTTTGCTGTTTTTATCAACTATTTGATGGGCTACGATAATAAGTGGAAAAAGAAAGTCTTACTTCATTAAGTGAATTCTGTAGATGTTAATATTCTACACCTGACATTTAATCTTTGTTTTATTTCTTTTCTTATCATTGTCTTATTTGTGCTGTTGTGCTATTTTTACTATTTATTTCTACTTTTATATATTTGTTTTTTAATAAAGCAGTTGTAGCATAAAGCTCTTTAAAGAAAATGCTGTATTTCATTGTTTCATACTGTGATGAAATATGTTATGTAAAATATACAGTAGTTCATTTACTATGGGTCAGATTTGCCAAAAAACAATGAGCTATTAAATGCCATAATTAATTTAATGAACTATGATAGGCTTATAGGAAGAATATTGATTTACATTTCAGTCATTTGGCTAGACAGTGGTGCCATGGTGTAATTGTTCCAGAGGCCTGGTTGCTTGTCAGACACTGCCTGTGTGGATCTTATCTGTTCCCCATGTATTCTTATACAGTATATTTTCTAAAAGTGACCATTTTTGACTTCTCAAGATCCAAGTAGCTGCTTTTCTTCTATGATTCCAAAATTGTACAACTATTGAGATGGCAAATGTTTAAATATTGTGTGTGATTTATAAGTGAAGAAACTTTACAGTTTACTAGAAATTAAATGAAGAACAGTCCACACATACATACTGTAATGGGTGGCCTGGTCCCATGCCCAACCGGGATGCCCCTGCTGCATATGTTCTGGGGGAGCAGCCATGGGCTCCTCAGTACCTCCCCCGGGATGCTTGGTGGCAGCCTCCCTGGGTGACTTTGGTGCCTCAGTTTCCCGCATGGCTCCATGGGAGATGGAGTTCTCCATAGCCCTGTGGGGATCTGGGGTGGCCGCCAGGGGGTGCTGCATGGATCCCGGAGCCTTTGTGGACACCTCTACAGCCCCGCCCAGAAGTGCAATTAGCAACAGGTGATCAAGCACCTGGACCACTTCCAGGTGGGCTATAAAAAGGGCCAGAGTTGGGAGGAGGAGGACGACTAAGCTTGAGGAGGAGGAGGAGTGGTGGTAGAAGAGAGAAGTGTGTTGTGTCTCTTTGCTTGTGCTTTTGGGACTGTGTTGGGCCTGTGGGACACGGGGAAGACGTGCCCCACGGCTGAAGGGAAAATAAAAAGTTTTTCATTTTATACGTGCCTCTGTGTCCATCTGTGTCGGGTCAGGTGCCTATATAGCGCCTTTTTATTACAATACATATAAAGAAAGTGCCTTATCAAGGAATATTACCGTTTTAAACTTCTAGATCTTCTACATTGCATTGTTATGTTATATTACAGGGGTACTCAGGTCCAGTCCTAGAGATCTGCAGTGCTGCCGGTTTTTGCTTTAACCAAATTTTTAGTTAGAACCCATTTATTTACTACTAAAGTAATATGTTTCATGGACTTAGTTTTAGCTAACTTGTTTGCTATGATTCAGAACCCTTAATTGCCTATTTTAGTTTTAAACATATTGCCTGTTTTCTTAACCAGCCATCAGTTAATAATGAGGTGTAAATGACAAAGGAATTACCAGCTCACCAGCTAACATGCCTCCATTTTAACCTGTGTGTATGCAGAATAAAGCGTATGTGTTAATATAATCTTTCGAGATAAATGAAGTAAAAGGAAAGGACCAAGAGGTACAAATGTTTACCTGGTCCCAAATCTTATGGAAAATGTTCTCAGAAAATGAAAAATGTACAATGTCATAAAGATTTGTCTTGGAAGAATAAAATCACTAACTAGCCATTTTTGCCATTTTAATTTATTTTACTACTTAAAATATTTGGCAAATTGACAGGCTGAAATGTTCCATTTAAAGTACATATTAGGTTGGAGTTGAGTCACACAAAGTTAACAGGAAAAATGGTTTCTACAAGCAGTCAGATCTATAAGTATTCGAACAGTGACACTATTTTCATAATTTTGGCTTTGTACACCACCATAATGAATCTGAAATAAAGCAATCAAAATGTGATTGAAGTTTAGACTTTCAGCTTTAATTCAAGGGGTTTAACAATGAGCTATTTAGAAAAACCTGACATTTTTATACATTTTTCAACAGTAATTGGACAATATAACATAATCATTAATATGATAATTTTTTCAATATTTGGTTGAAAATCCTTTACAGTCAATGACTGCCTGAAGACTGGACCCAATGGTCATCTCCAAGTGCTGTCTTTCCACCCTAGTGACACTTTGCCAGGCCTTTACTGCAGCTCTCTTCAGTTGCTGCTTGGTCACTGGACTTTCTGCCTTCAGTTTTGTCTTCATCAAGTGAAATGCATGTCCAGTTGAGTTGATGTCAGTTGATTGGCTTGGCCATTGAAGAATATTCCACTTCTTTGCCTGGAAAAGCATTTCGTTTGCTCTTGCAGTATGTTTTGGAACATTGTCTATCTGTATCTGTAAGTGTCGTCCAATCAGTTTTGCTGCATTTGGCTGAATCTGAGCAGATAGTAGAGAATTATACACTTCAGAATTCATCCTGGTACTTCTGCCAGCAGTCATATTATCAATAAACACCAATGACTGACTTCCATTCACAACCATGCATGAAACAGTGGATAAAACTGCCTCCACTATGTTTCACAGATGATGTGGTGTTCATCAGATCATGAGCCATTTCTTCTCTTCTCCATGCTCTTCTCTTTCCAGCATTCTGGTATATTTTGATTTTAGTTTCCTTTGTTCCAAGAAAATTGTTTCAGAACTAGACAGGCTTTTAAAAATGTTTTCTGGCAAACTCTAATCTGAGCTTCATATGCTTGACATTTACCAGTGGTTTGCATCTTTACTTTCATGAAGACCTCTCTTGATTGTGCACTTTGGCAATGGTTGGTCTCCCACCCAGAGAGTGTTCTTAGTTCGGCTAAATGTCATGAAGGGGTTCTACTTCACCAAGGACAGAATTGTGCAAACATCTGGAACAGTTGTCTTGTGTGATTTTTCAGACCTTCTGGTGTTGCTGAATTCACCAGTGCATTCCTTCCTTTTAAGAATGTACCAAAATGGTTGATTTGGCCTCTCCTCATGTTTCTGCTATCTCTCTAAAGGGTTTGTTTTGTTTTCACAGCCTAATGATGGCCTGTTTTTACTTTCATGGACAGCTCTGTGGACTTCATATTGAGAGTTCACATTGACAGCTTCCAAATGCAAATTCCACACTTGGAATCAATTCTAGACCTTTTACCTGCTTAATAATCAATGAACTAATGAGGGAAATGTTCCCTCCTAGTTATGGAACAGCTTGTCAGTCAAATATCCAAATATTTTTGAATCCCTGAAAATAGGGAACCATGTATAAAAATGTTTGTCATTCCTAAATGTCTCATACTTTTGGTAAACCCTTCAATTAAAATCTGAAAGTCTATACTTCAATCACATAATGATTGCTTTATTTCAAATCCATTCTGTTGGCATACAGAGACAAAATTATGAAAACTGACAAAAAAATTACTGACTGTAGCTATCTAATCTAAACATTTCTTATCAAAACAATTGTATCAACATTAGTATCCTAACAAATAGCTCTGATGACGTGAATGTTCTTTGATTGGCAACCTTAAATTGGCAATGTGTAAGGATATAATATAATGAGAACAGACCGTTTAATCTATTTGGATAAGTAATGGATGATTTTTTTCAATGTTTCATCCATATGCTTCTTAAAAAAATTTATGCTTCAACTACATGATTTGTTAGTTTATTTCAGATTTCCGTGTCTCTTTATGTGAAGACATGCTTCCTGGTTTCAGTTTTAAATGCACCCTTAATTTCCACTGGTGTCCTCCATCCATCCATTTTCCAACCCGATGAATCTGAACACAGGGTCACGGGGGTCTGCTGGAGCCAATCCCAGCCAACACAGGGCAGGAACCAATCCCAGGCAGGGTGCCAACCCACCGCAGGACACACACAAACACACCCACACACCAAGCACACACTAGGGCCAATTTAGAATCGCCAATCCACCTAACCAGCATGTCTTTGGACTGTGGGAGGAAACCGGAGCGCCCGGAGGAAATCCACGCAGACACGGGGAGAACATGCAAACTCCATGCAGGGAGGACCCGGGAAGCGAACCCAGGTCCCCAGGTCTCCCAACTGTGAGGCAACAGCGCTACCCACTGCGCCACCCCCACTGGTGTCCTCCAGTACAATACTCTATCTAAATTATAAGAGTTGTGCTGGATTAACATTATCAATGCCTTTATAAGGAAGTGGAGGTATATGTAAGGGTATGCTTAGTGATGGATTGGTGCACATTAAAGGTTTAATTCCTGCCTTGTACTCAAATCAATTAGAAAATATCCAAATTCCCAGAATTGTGTTGGAATGAACAAGCTTTAAAAATAAATATATGAAACAGTTAATTTATTTAGTGACATTTTTTTCAATTCATATGCATTCCTTTAATTTAAAGTTTGAAGTTCTCCATTTACAAATGAGAGAATAATTGGCCTTTTCATGATCATTTATCCTACTTCACTCTATTTTTTGTATTTCTAACTACTGCGAGTCACAGGATTGCAGTGTTTACCATTACTGCCTCTGGACTTCAGGAGAGTGGACTTAAATTTTTGCCAAGAGTGGAACATGCATGTTCTTCCTGTGTCTGTTTGAGGTTTGTCTTGGAGTTCTCTAGTTTTCCTCCCACATCCTAAAGATTTGCATGTTTTCTAATCTAGTGACTAGTTGAATGTAGGCTTTTGGACATCACTGTTTATATATTATCAACATGTGCAGTATTTGTTCATCCTCTGTAACGAATTGGTTTGTATTGTGTCTTGCATCATTTATCGCTGTGCTTTTATTTTGATCATACAGTATATCCTGATTTGCATCCAGGGAACATCAACAACAATTAAAAAAAAAATGAATGTAGCATTTGGCCTGTATTCTGTAATTTTAAAATGAGCACATGTATACTATTACCAATGAAGCTAAAGAACATAGAATAGATGGGGGGAAAAAATAACAAAAAAATAATTATTATGAAGTGATAGCATTGTACTCAACAGTTTGATGCTTTAGTCACAGTTGTTTTATGCATAAAACAATGGTAATACTACAATTTGTATGCAGTTAAATATGCACCATACTGTTCTACCTTTTTAGATGAAATACCTCTCCATTTATTACAAAACTAACCATAATATTGTGTTTGTTTAAATTAAGTATATATCTCCTATTTTCTTTGAAGAAATCATTGCAACTGTATTTCAAAGTTTGTAATAACCATATTCCTGCGGCTTTATTATTTTAAATGTACAGTTTGTACCAATGGGTGGGCCTTTTATTTTTTGAAACAAATGATTTTGCATTTGTATTCATAGGAATTCTGAGCCCAGTAATCCTGTTCACTACCTAAACTGAATGGAAACAGATGAGGCATACGTAATGTAGAAATATCTGTCATAAGTCTTTCACAAAAAAAAAGGGCATTTACTGTCTATGGCTAATACGCTTCATAAATGGAATCCACCTAAAAATCTAAAATTCTGTCTAGTTATCCCAAGATTGATGACAGCACCTACTAGACTATTGGGCAAAAAAACCAAACCATTTTATGCAGTGCATGTCAATATCACTCCCCCTTCAACACCTTCAGTCATGCAATATGACTTAAGCAGTTTTGAATAAATTAAAAAGAAAAAAATCACTTTAAATAGTTAAGTGAATTAAATGTTTTTTTTAATCTGTACAATTCTAATATAATAAGACAATTATCTTAACAGCTGATGTTAGGATTATAAATGTAACTGATAAATGAACATTCAAACCTTGTTACTTAGAAGCAAAGAGAGAAAAAGTACATGCAGAAATATTGCTTGAAGAAAAGAAAAATTAATCTTTTCAAATGTTGGTGTTTCCAGAAATCTGAACTGGGTATCTAAACAACTGATGTAATCTGAAACAAAAATGCATTCTGCAAAATTTATCATGCTAAAAAGTCTAAAAACTAAAGACTGTTCATACTTCTGACTTAAATTATTTCAGCTAGCCCTGCTGACTTGTATCTTTGGTTAGAGGATTAGATTCAGCAGTTTGCTTACAGTATTGCAAAATATTTCACTAATACAGGGTAAGCCAAAATGAAGTACCACATTTCTCAAGGTCATTGCGTGATACAGAGGCAGCTGAGTAGGTTTGGGTGGGGTCCTTTGATAGGCGATCCCTTGTAGTTTTCAGTCTGCAACATGCCTTGGCCTGATGCGCACTGTGCATTCGGTGTCAACGTGTTCTTCAAAAACAATGAATCCATCATCACTACGCAATGCACCTTCCGAATGCACTTCAGCATTCCTCCTAATGGTAATGTCCCAAATTGGAAAACAATTCTTCAGTGGGTGACTAAATTTAGACAGACAGGTACAACATTGAATAAAAAATCTCCAGGCCGTCATCGGACTGTACGAATGCCTAAAAACATCTAAGCTGTAAGGGCATCAATTTTGCAGACTCCTAGATGTTCAACGCACAAGCATGCTTCTGCATTAGGCATTTCCAACATGTCTTTAAGGAGGATTTTGCATAAAGATCTTAATTGCCATCCATTTAAAATGATGGTAGTGCAGGAACTCACTTAGAGAGACTGGAAGAGCCATAGAGAGTTGTGTGCGAACATTCTGCAAACCGTTCATCGAGATGCCATCATCATGTGAGGGATGAGGCATATTTCCATTTGAATGGTTGCGTAAATAGAAAAACCTTCACTACTGGGCTGAAACCAACCCTCGTAAACTTCATCAGAGACCCCTGCACAGTAAGACTTTTTCAGTTTGGTGCGCCGTTGCAGAATTTGGCATTATAGGCCCTTACATTTTTGAGGAGGGGGAGCAATGGTCACCATCACTTCAGAACGTTGCATTGAAATGCTACAGAAATTTTTGCGGCCCCAACTGGAAGAAATGGATGTGGTGGATGCCTGGTTTCAACAAGATGGTGCAACAGCTCAGACGGCGTGGAGATCCATGCAAGTTTTGCGGGTTACGTTTGATGACAGGTGGCCTTCATGTTTGCCTAATCTCACTCTGCGTGATTTGTTCTTGTAGGACTATCTCAAGTCGAAGGTATACACACCGACCTCAAAACCCTGAAGCCCTCAAGGATACTATTCGCCATGAAATCATTGCTATTCCTCTTGAAATGGCTGAACGATTCACGTGAGAGTTCAGAGATCGCTTGAAAAGTGTATCGCTAATAATGGCCACCACCTTGAAGACATAACTTTTAAAGCAAAGTGAAAAAAAACTATTTTGTATACTGTGCCTTGTGTCGTAATTAAATTTATTTTATCTTGTAGTGTTTTTGGAGAATAAACGTTTGAAATGTGGTACTTCTTTTTTGGCTCACCCTGTATTTGAAAAAAAAAAAATTGTCAGGTTGTTTACAAATGTATTACAATGCAAAAGATGCTAACATAAAACAAATGGTAAAAACAAAATTATCAGAAGCCCTGAAATAGGAAAATCTGAAAGAGGCATCTTTTCAAATTCTTTGTTTTTGTTTTACTAAATAAACACAGGATTTCCAGGAACAGTTATTTGAGTGAATATGTTCAAATTAATTTATAAATATTTTTACACTGCTTTTTTATAGTCATTCCAGGCACATATAGGCATAGTAACCTTAACCTGAATATCATTGCTTTCTTTTCCATTCTTCACTTATTATATCACACATACAAAATCCAACATTTTGGGGCTGAAACCCTGAGTATGTAAATTTGGATGTTATCAAAGTATAGTTTTATAATTTTTACATATATTTGTTGGTCTTTTTCTGCTTACTCTGAATTTTCGCCCACATTCTTAAAGCCATGCATGCATGGAGCATTTATCCATGAAGGGTGCATCACAATGATTGCTACAGAAGAAGAACATATCATTAGTGATATTTGGTATTACAATGATTATTCAAAGGTAATTCGTTCAAAGCTGAATTAAAAATTACAAGTCTTGACTTCATATTGACATCAGATCCTAAAATTAGAACAACCTCCTCTTGAAATGTGTGTGAATAAAATGAACTAATTACTTTACTCAATCAAACACGCATTTTCCAGTTGTTTTCTTTCTGACATCGTTTAAACAAGGGAATCTCAGCATGCAGTATTAAACATATAACTCGTCATTCTGTTTCATCACAGCTTAGGTCCATTGCATAATTTGCCTTCTTCTTCACTTCCTCAGTATTTTTCTTAATGTGCGTGCACACAACATACCACATAAATCTTGTAATGCTGATTGAAATTGCAACTTTACTTAACGCTATACTGTTGGACAATAGCATTACTGTTTCCAAAATACAAGGCTTTGCTTTGAAAAACTGTGTAGTGTCATTGTATCACTTCAGATGTATTGGTATAATAAACAGTATAACAAAATATCTGTTAGCACACTTAACCAACATTCACTACGTTGCCACTGGCCTTATCTGGCACCTGACTCTTGCTTTGTAGGTTAAGTAAAATTTTAATTTCCCTTAGCATATATTGTTGGAAAATTGATGCTAAAATTTGTTTCTCATCCAAAGTGGTTGAGTAAAAAACACTGCAGCAGCAGCATTTCTATTTAAACTTTGTGTTCGGTGTGCTGTCAAGCCTGAATACAATTCTTTTACCTGATGGGGATTTTAATTTTTGTGTTGGCACTACTGCAAGGCTGAAGACTGAAATGAAAATAAACGGGGAGAAAGTGTTTATATGTGCTAAACACCATTCTTCCTGGGTCAGTGGTGTGAATCTCAATGATCGTGAGATGTCATTGCTTCACAATTCTTTTTCCAATGTGAAATAAATTTAGTTTTTTTGGCTTATCCTGAATTATAGGCTAAATATAGCTCAGGCTGATGGCCCCCAAATTCTGCGGTCTTCTCATTATGCATGTTATGCTGACTTATGTTTCTAAGTTGGCCTTGTATGAGGGTCAGTGTGTACATGAATGGGCTCTGTGATGGACCAGTGGCTAATCCAATGCTGATTCCTGGTTTATGCACATGCTGCCAGGATAGGATTTCCACTAAGCTAAACTGGATCAACAAAGTTTCAGATTGTTATTTTAGAAAAATAATATACTGCATCTCTCTTCTACAAAAATTGTACCCATTTTTATATGGATTGTGAGAGTTGTATGAAGCCTATACAAAAACAGTTTTCAAAACTAAGAATAGGGAAATGTGTAGGAACTAAAACAGAACATGAATTAGAATATACTGCTAACTCAGGAGCCTACAGAGTGCCAAGGCAAGGTGTGAGAAGTTTTTTGTTAAATGTAAAAATTCAGTTACTTTCACCACTAGAGGGTATTTGAGATTTCAAATGACATAAATGTAGCCATTGTCAGAAACTCGACACAGAGTCATGAAAAGGTTTGGGGCAGCCACCCTTATAATTGGTTTCCTGGCTGCAAAGTTGTGTAAATAAATACAGCACTGCTGTGCACAAAACCGAGTCCAAAACTGAACTGAGGGAATAGGGAAAAGGTGCAGGCTTTTAAAGGGGAAGACAGGAAGTGAGATCATAGGGGTCGGGCTCATGAAGGTCTTCAGCCATTGGTTCGAGCCCGGACGTGACATCACAGGGGCCGGAACCGGCAAGGTCTCCTTCCATAGGCTCGGTTCTGGAAGTGACGTCAAGAGAGCCAGGTGGAATCTCCCATAAATGGTCTACAGGAAAGGGAGAAAAAGAGTCAGTGCACTCTGCCACATCCTGGTATGACTCGGAAATGCCCTTAACCAAGCCCTTTAGCTGCCTCCCATGCGCACGTGTGTGACACCATACAGATTGAAATGATCTTGGAGTTGTGACACAATGCAGCGGGGGAGGCTTGCATGTGTCCTACATATAGAACTGATTCTAAGCTGTAATGCATTTAAATTTTAGGAACCTGTGAGCTGTTTCTCAACTTTTGCGCATCTCTGAGTTTCCATACAAGCTTTTTTGAAAGGGAAATGTATAATGTTGTGCTCTGAAAGAATCTCAAAATGTATCTTTTTCAACATAAACTATCTCAAACTATATGTTCAGAATCGAGACACATGTATCATATTTACTGAAAAATGTTTAAAACAGGGATTGTTTCTGACCAAGAGGTAAATCCTGATCTCACTACTGTTCATTGAAACTTTGAAATGTACTTGGGGCAAGTGAAAATGTAAATGTTTAAAACAGGGATTGTTTCTGATTGAGAAGTAAATCCTGACATCACTACTGTGCATTGAAGCTTGGAAGTGTACTTGGGTCAAGTGGGCATGACTATAATCAAATATGGATGTAAACAGAAAAGAAGAATGGGAGGAGAGCATGTTCAGCTTAACAGACAGATAATGTCTTGACTGTGAGAGTTTCTCTTAAGGATGCCATCTCAGTTGCTGCCTTCTGCAAAAAACAAACCTGCTTAACAATCAAGCCACAGGAGAACTTTGTTTTACCTTGAGTGACTATTCAGAGTGTGAGTGTTCATCTTGTAACTGATTCACTCTCCATCAGCAATACTGGAACATCAGCTTTGCTAAAGAATGCCACACTGATTAATGACAGGTACATATTACTAATTAATAAATTATTCTGATTATTTGTCTGTCTAGCACAAAGGAAATTAATGGAAGAGTGACAATATACAGCTACACAGCAAAAGCAAATCAACAGCTATAGTACAAAAACAAAGTGAAACAATCTAAAAGGCAGACACTGTCATTTCATTGACAGTTGATATATATATATATATATATATATATAAAGTGAAGATCTGGGACACACATGCCACCCCAACCTGACACAGACAGGCACAGACACCAGTTCTGTCTAGTCAAGCCCTTTATTCAGGGAAGGAACCTATCCCCTGAGCATTGCCCAAGGACTGATGCCCACAGTCACGAGCAATATGGAATACACTCTTTCTTCTTCAAAGACTCTTACAGCCTCCTTCTCCTCGTCCTCTTAAGCGAGCTTCATCCCTGTTCTTCCCATCTCTAGCTACCAAATGAGGTGATGCTGCTACTTATATTCAGCATCTCAGGAGTACTTCCTGTGTAAATCCTTGTGACCCGGGAACACTTCTGGGTAAGGCAGGAGCCCTATACACAAGGGCTCAACAATCCCTGCAGCACCCCCTGGCACTCCCCACTGAACCCAACAGGCCTGTAGCGTACTTCCTGCTGGAATCCGTGGAGCTGTGGCAACCCTGGGGGGCTGCCAACCAACTGTTCAGGGCAGTGGGGGGGTGGGGGGTTAGGGGGATGAGGAGGTTTGGGGCACTGCCCTTCATAAGCTCTGTCCTTCCATTCGGGAGGCGTCCCAGCCAGGCAAGAATGCCGGACGCCTCTTACAATATATGTAAAGAATATGGCTGAACCTGAAACCCAAAAAGCCCACCTACTTTGACAATAAAATTATGAGAGGCTCCAAACTGATTAGTGTAACCTAGTCTAATGGCTGCCTGTTTTAGTGTCAGATTAATTTCTGATGCTCAATTCAGTGTGTTAATGTCATTGTCAAACACGGACATCACATTGCATTGGGGTTTTCTGCTTTATACTAAGTGCTATTGTACTACGATATGCTTCAGTTTCACTAGGATCCTATTTAGACTAGATTGGGTATTTGAATTGAACAGATTAATTTAGCTGTGCAGTCATATTCAAAGAAAATAATGTGTAGACAAATTTTTGAAGTTGGTGTTTTAGCTTTATCCAAACATACTGCAATACAATTCAATTCAATTCAATTCAGTTGATAAGAACATTCATGATTATACATCTCTGACAATTCACAAATTATGAATAAAAAAGCTTTTGTAATTTAGTTATGTACCAAACATTATCATTAGTTATCCTCACTTGTTTATTCACTTTATTCAGTCCTCCAAATCGGTTTCCTCCACTATCTGCAGTCAGGAGTATCCTTTGAGGTAAGATGATTTCTTTTAATATAATCTACCACCACTTTCAACTACATCTTCTTTGCTCCTGTCTTAGCTTAATCCCATCTACCTCCATCTTGGTACACTAATTCAAAAAATCAGCCTCTGTCTTTCACTCGATATACCCAAACCACCGTATTCCGTTTCTCCTCTGCACAACAACAATCTCTTCTGCACTAAGTCTTTCTCTTAACTCAGCATTTATCTTCCTCTTACTTTGTGACGTTCCACACATCTCTCTGATCGTTCTTATCTCTGCACTTTCCGGGATATTGTTTCTCACACAGATTTCATAAACTTTTTCACTTCTATGCCAGAGAGACTCGTTTAGAATTTGCAGTGGGAGAGTGCTTCACAGAATTTCTTCTATGTATCTCTCATCCTTGGATCAAAGCCCACACCTCTATCTGCACTCTCCTCTTCTCTATCTCTCTCTTCCACCTTCTCCAAAACATATCTGTTCCTGAAATCTAAACTGAAACTTCCTACATCAGCACACTGCACCCCTCTAATACACCTTCTACAGAGTCTGCATTCGCTCCCTGACGAAACCCATACACACCATGTCATCTTATACACTATGCAACCACTTGCGACAACTCGTGGATTGGATTGAGGTTTTTTGAAAACCTTTAACACACACGCCGCAAAGCCACACTACCAATACTTCCGTGTCTTCTGTCCCGTCACCTCTAAACATCACATTGGTCTTTCTGCCGTTTACCTTGAACCCCTTTGCTCTCAAACTCTGTTTTGTGGCAAAAAAATCACCAAAAATATTCTAATGCAAATAGTCATATTTTTTTCTGTTATACTGTCTACAGTATGTCATGTTTGATCGTGCAGAATCCGGGACATTGACATAACTGAGATTATACCCTCATACTTTGTTTTGTTGAAGCTAAGTCTAAATAAATAAAACCTCGAAGGTCTACTGTGGTCCTTAAATAGAGAAAAAAAACTGTTTTACAATACAGTAAAAATGAGCTAAATGACATTAATAATTACTATCTTTTCCTAATAGCATTTCTATTCCAATCTCAAGCATGCCACAAAATTGACCCTCAAATCTAAAAAAAAAAACCTGTCCCTTTTTTATACACATATATATTCTATGACAGCATGCTGTTCACTAAATTCCTAGTCATACATCATTCTGACAATCTATCACATACTTCATAAAAAGAAAGGTATGTAACATATGGTGCTGTTTGGAAACGACTGTAATCATGGCACAGGAATATCCTGATTTTAGTAGTTTCAATTAAGGATATGACACAAAGATAAATACATTAATGAATGGATAAAAAAAAAATCATAATAGTTGGACTTCCAATGAAAAGTCTTTCATCTGAAAAATAAGATCCAGCTTCTTCACAGCAATGTACTAATAAATCTAGTGAGTTCAAAACATCAGTGTTCTAATATAAAACTCTCTGTAAAAGCAATGCACTTATTAAAATTTAATCCTCATTCAAGGGAAAAGGCAGAAAATTCATAGCCATTATCATTTATCTATTCATCCATCCATTTACTGACATCTTTAATGCGATTTAGGGCGATGGGTCATTATAAGCCAGTCGTGCACATTTTGTAGAGTCACCCTATGTCATGGCTGTCACTGTTTATTGTAATCAAAATTTAAAAAAAAAAAGTGACAGAATAAACAAATAAATAAACTGGTCTGCCTTCTTTTTTGCTGTTTCATCGGTGTATAGATCTTAGCCTTGCATGTGATAACTAAGCTGTGTGACAATAGATGGTGCTATACCAGCGCTTAACCCAACACAGACAAACACGGGAGGCACACTATTAAAACAAAGTGCTTTTATTTTTCTTCGCTCGTGTAATAATAATAATAATTCCTTATATTTATATAGCACTTTTCTCAGTATTCAAAGCGCTATCCACACAGGGAGGAACCGGGAAGCGAACCCACAATCTTCCACAGTCTCCTTACTGCAAAGCAGCAGCACTACCACTGCGCCACAGTCCCACAAACACAGCACAAACACAATACTTCTCTTCTTTCCTCTCTATCTTCACAACTCCTCTCTGGCAAGCTTAGTCCCTCTCCTCCTGACTCTAGCTCTTGGAGTGGTGGCTGCTGGCTCCAGATGTTTGATGACCTATTTCGGGTGTAGCAGAAGAACTGCCAACATGGGCTCAGGAACAACTGCAGCACCCCGTGGCGGCATCCCTGGATCCCAACAGGGTTGTAGATAACTCCATCTCCCATGAAGCCCTACGGGACTCTGAGGCACCACTGCCACCCATGGGGACTGCCATCTAGCGTCCCGGGGGAGGTACTGTTTCCGACCAGGCTTGCTCCCCCAGTCCATACAGTGAAGAGGCGTCCCAGGCCAAACAAGGACCCCAGCCATCTGTGACAGCTGTTTACAGTATATTCGTTTTAAAACCTTTATTTAAAGCACACCACATTCACCTGAAACTACAGTAAATATCACCTGCAACAAGCAAACAAACTTAGACTTTGACCTTCTGTTTCCAGTCATAATTTTCAGGATGGGTATTACCGGCTTTTTCTGGAATAGGCAAAGTTTAAAACAAACAACCAAAAAAATAAAAAAGAAAGACTGCACAAACCTTATACAATGTATGTGTTAGAATGAAGAGCATAGTCTAAATAGGCTTCCCTGTACTAAATTTAAATTATATTTAAATGTTTTAAGCTAATAAGAATGCCATCGGGACTGTTTTACCATATGTATCTTTTTATAACCTGAGAAATATACAGTATATTATATAATGATGCTACTTCACTGTCAAGCTCTTCATTATTATGGGTTCAAGTGAACAGCTTGTTTATGTGTAGTTTTTGTTTGTGCGTGAACTGAATAATGACATATGGCAAACTAGCACTGTGAGACACACTGCATTCAACTGCATGTTATGCAAATGCTCAGATCACACTCGGCTTCATATGTCAAGTTTTAGAACATCAATGAAATGAGCTTGAAACTGATTTTGCTAGACATAGATCAGATTTGATGGAAAAATGTGCTGCATCACTTTGAAGGAGAAAATTATGGTGCTTCAGGTGAGTAGCATATACACGAACAATCTTTTATTCACTTCAACATCACTGTGTATGTGACTGAGGTTTCTTTGCCATCATCAGCTACGATGTACTGTTTTCACAACAGTATATGAAGTATTCATTTTTTTGAGGGAGGAAACACTTTTTGAAATATGTTCAAAATTAACATTTCTTTCAGTTTAATGTGACCCTTTACCATTTTTTATCTGGCTTATCCTTTCAATAAAGATCATACACACAGGTAAGTAGAATTTGTTTTCTTTTACAATTGACAGCCTTTTTTCATACTGCACTACTTTGCAGTATAATGCCTTGTACATGATTTTATAATTTAGACTTCATTTAGACTAGAGTTCATTTTGGCAGGCCATTTGATGAATTGTTTTGATCTTGTATTTACTTTTAGAAAATTTCTGAATCTTGTCCTCAGTATCAGAGGTTAAATTTTTATACTGCCATCATCCCTACTCATATGAATTGCATAAATAAGAAGCAGCAGTCCTATCTATCTTGGTACTTTGCCTCTCTTCAAGTATAACTGAAGTTACATATTTCTCTATAAGTGCATCTTTAATGCACCAAAAAACATAAGGACATTTTTGTCCTTGTACTAAATTTTCAGTCACACACCTTCTTTCTGCTTGCCCACACTACTGAGATCCTGAACAGGTTTGATTCAGACTCCATGTCCCTCACCTGTCTTTGACCTGTCCTTTCCAGTGCAACACTATTAATCATTATGGGCTAAAGTTATAGATAACAAGGCAGCAGATTTGATCATTGCCCTTTGGCTCAAGGTCCTCCAGTGGCTGGTATACTTATATTAGAAATCTTGAGCATGATGTTTGTTATGGACAAGTAATAGGAAGCAATAACATTCATAAAAACTTTACTATTGATTCAGAACAGACAGCCCTTATAGTTACAGTCCTCTGGTGGTGCCCTTTTGAAAATTAAACCCACTGTCTTGATTTTCTGAAAAGAACAAAGTTTTCTTTCAGTAAATTAAGGTCTTATTGAAGGTAAAGCACCTAGCTGCTCTCTGGTGAACATCACCATAGTACTTGAAGTCTTTTTTTGAGGAACTGCAGAGCATGAGAAGCCTACTGTTAACTCTTACGAGTGTACAAACCTTTGGACTATGTGCCTATAGGTTCCTTTGGATGGCCCTTGATTTCCATCCAGCATTCTTTACCCCAAACATAGTGGTCTGGTGGATTTGGAGTCTGGGCAAACTACCAGTTTGAAAGGCATTTAACTTCTGAAACCAGATGTTTTTGATTTTTTTTATTGAGGATTGCAGAGAGCTGTATTGTTAGCTCCCAAAAAAGCAGTTACAGGTTATGGTATTGTAATATCCCATTAAAGGTTCTAATGATCCATTGTTTCAGTTGTTTTCATTTGGAAGTAATCTCTAAAAGTACACCCAATTAAAGTATTAATTTACTGTCACTTTACACATGAGGGGATGCTGGGTTGTTTAGTAGGTTATCACATCATTGCAGCTAAGTAGGGCTTGCTCAGTCAAAGAAATTAAAACAGGGCTGTCTTTCTGCAGTGAAAGCCTAAAGTGGAAACATCAAGGAACTTTATTAAAAATGGTGAATAACAGCCCTTATTACAAGATTTTGAGGTAACAGATATAGTTAAAATGCTATGTGGCATTTTAATCTATCAATTGCAGCATTAAGCATTGTGCATAGCCTACATCTTAGTGGCCTTCTATAATGGTGTGCAAATTTACTGCACTTTTCTCTTATGAATAATTTATTCACTCCACTTAAAATATTAGCTGTTCAAGCTGTGATGTGCAGATTATGTTTATACTTTTTCTTTAGATCACAGTTTTTGCAGTAATTTTACTTCTGTTTAATGTCTAAAAAGTAAGAGTTCTTTATTAAGAAAAATCTCAAAAATGAGGGTGATTGTGATCCTGAATAATCTCGTTTCGAGTTTAGGGTCCAAAGGCTATCCAGGTAACATTGAGCACTAGGCAGTAATCAGCCCTGGAGGGGCTAGTCCATCACAGGGCTCACATAGGCACATAACCACACTTACCCCTTTGAAATAATATTCTGTATTTAATCAGATGCCTGAAGTCTGTCATAGAACAATACTCCTTTTACTAAATAAAGTTTTCATGTGTACAGTTTGTTGCTAAAGTGTATTTTCACATTAATTAAGTTACTAAAGCAGCATTTCTCAACCTTTAAGTATTTGCGACTCGTGTTTTCATAACAGTTTTAATCGCGCCCCCCTAATGTTTTTTTGAAAGGAGCCCACTAATACCAATTTGTTCTTTTATTAATTAATGATATATCATAGATGCATATTTTATTATACCTACTTAACTTTTATCGACCTTTATCTAACTCTATATTTATTTTTCTAGTATCAGAATGTTGTTTAAGTTAATTTGTTTTGGTTTCAATAGATGTATTTTTCATATTTTCGATTCTTGTTTTCTTTCTTTTCACATCTTCGCGCCCCCCTTTTTGTTACTTCACGCCCCCCTAGGGGGCCCCTCCACAGTTTGAGAACCACTGTATTAAAGCATGATTGTTAACTAACAGCACTGAGCACACCCAATTGCAATTAACCATCTATTCTAGGAAGCATTCGAGAGTCATTCATTCCTGTTTATGTTCATTTTTATTTGAAGCTGTTTTTAAAGCAGGAAATCCTTAGTAAAGAATCCCATTGAATTTCATTAAATTCAATTCAGTTTGTTTCTGTTAAGCACACTTCCACTTAACAAATCAACTCACTAAACACAAATAAAGCATGATAAAAAATGTAATATTTATGTACAAAACTTGAAGAGGGAAAATAAGAAGAATATATATATATATATACAGAAATATACACATGTACTGTACACATATACACATAAATGTTTTTTTTCCAGATTATTCAACACATTTCAGTAAATTCAGAAGTCTGAGTGCAGGCACATCAAAGGTGTTGACAGATCCACCCTAAAGTAGACGAATTGTCAATTTGTTCTGAAGGGGGAGAATAAAGGGAAGAATCAGTTACAGCCAATCAAAATAACAACCTAATTAATTAGCCACATAAGAATGCAATATGAACAGCCTCAGCAGGATTTTTTTTTTTTTGTGCAAAGGTCTTTGTTTTAAATTCTGAGATCATTGGGGTTCTTTAATATTGGTAGGTAGATCATTCCTGAGTCTGGGTGTCTATACTCATTTTACTCATCCTTGGAAGTTTAATCAAACATGACTCTCCAGATTCCTATGTATACATTGGAGTATAGGCATAAATATATTTTCTTAGCTAATGGTGTGCTTAACCATTTGTGACTTGGATTCTGTTATGCCACAAATGCAGAAAAAGTGTCAAACCAGAAGGCTAACGATATAACTACAGGAACAGGAGAAGAATGTACCCAAAAAGGAACAAATAGTGGTTAAAAACCATTAGGACAAGAGGACAAACAACAAAATAGAACCGGGAGGCAAAATTCAAACTCAAAAACTTAAGCAAAAGTTCCAAAATCTGAGACTTCTTCTAAATGAGATTTAACGCATGATGCAGAGGCGGGGCCGGTTACGTCAAACGCTGTTACCGGTATGTGTGGACTGTATAAACTTCCCTGGAAATTTAATAAAAATAATGGTAACATACACCGGATTTTCTCATTCCAGTAATCAGCTAAATTTTTGCAAGATAACACACTGACTTTATCAAAATATACCTGGAGAATATAACTTGACAAATCCGCTCAAATGGGACATGCAGACCTCAAAAGTGGGGCCCCCTTAGGCGTGGGACCTGGGGCAGTCGCCCCACTTGCCACCCCCAAACGCAGCTCTTGGCATGATGAATACAGTCTTATCCAATATCTAGGATGACACACTCCTAACAATGGTGATCATATCATGACTAATTAAACTCAAAATAGCACCACCTATAAGAAAACAAAATAGTGATGCAGTGAAACAATAAAATATAAGTAAAATACACCTCCTAAAAAATACATGATAGCGCTATAAAATTCTTCATGGTGAAAAACTCTCAACTCCACTAACATAAGTGGAGAGTCAAATGTATTTAAACAGAACTACAATTTTGAAATGTCTTGTATCATAACAGTTTGAGGAGGGAATTATAAAATTGGCTCTTAATGTACCTGGTAGCCAATGAAGTGATTTAAAAACTGAAGTTAAATATTTATACTCTTTCCTTTTTGCTATGATCCTGTTTCAATTTGTGTGTAAATATAATTATGAACTAGCTTTTCAAGATGTTGTGTTATTATAATGTAGTGATATTTCTAAGCTGGAAAAACACTTTTTTTAAGTACTAGAATTTAACAACTAAACGTTAAACTGTTGTCAAAGCTAAAATCTATATTTCAATAGATTTAGCAAAACTAAAATTCAAAATCTTGATTAAAAACTTTCAGTATTTTTCTTGTTGTTCAAAGTTACATCCAATAAAAACAACCTAGTATTTTTTTCAGAAATTTAAGTGAAATAATTATCAACCATCTCTTATATATATTTATTTCTCTTCTGGTTCGTCCTGCTTCCACTTCAAAACCGGTCCCGCCCACACGCAGCCGAAACGGCATTTCTCGATTCCTATTCGTCCTCTTCCAAACCCTTCCCGACGCTGCAGTGTCACACTTGCACAAAACGTTTCACAACGCAGAACTATCTTCACAAACACAATAAAATTCACTCCGCTGAAAAATTACCTGACTCACACTCCAGTAACACATTCTTCCAGTGCGATTCCTGCAACAAAACTTTTCAAACGCGAACCTCATTTGCTAAACAAAAGAAAAGGCATTCTTCCCATCATCTATATGAGTACCAGAAATGCAATAAGAAGTTCACTACACAGGATTGTCTGACTAAACACAACAAAACTCATTCACAACTCTTGCAATGCGACATCTGCAAAGCAACGTTTCCAAACCAACGCAGTCTCAGCAGACATACATACAATCCTCTTCCCGTTACTACAGGTACTTCTTCACCTAATTCCTGTCTTCCTGTCCAAGAGTACAACATTGGGACTCCAGACCAGCAGTGCAAACACTGTCATGAACTATACTGGCCTGCTGAGCGTAATACATCCAACAAGTACTTGAGGTGCTGCCACAATGGTAAAGTAGCTTTACCACCTTTGCAGGAGCCACCTGTGTCTTTACAACAGCTTCTTACACAGCCAACATCAAAAGCTAAAACTTATCGTGAACACATTCGAGAATACAACTCTCCTCTAGTGTTTGCTTCCATGGGTGCACAGATAACTCACCCTCCTGGCCACGGACCATACTGTTTTAAAATACATGGGCAAATTAATCACCAAATCTCTCCACTATAAGCTAACACTTCTACCTCTCTATTGATATGGACAGTTGTATGTTTTTGACACAGCGCAAGCTACTGAAGTACGCTTACAAAATAAAGCAAACTGTGTATGCAGCGAAAATTTACTTCTACAGCTAGATTCCATGCTCAGAACCATCAACCCCTTCGCTAAATCATACAAACACATGCATGAAATCGCTCAGTCCAATCCAACAGCATCTGTACGAATGGTTTTCAGGGAAAACCCTATGCAGGATTTACGACGATACAATGCCCCGACATGTCACACCGATGTTGCAGCGATTTTCGTCGAAAAAGTTGGCCAACTGCCTGTCGAAAGGGACATCTGCATCCCATAGGCAACTCCTGTAAACAGATTTCCATGCTCAATATGAATTGCGATCCTATGGTTTACCCACTTTTATTCCCTTACGGAGACATTGGCTGGCAGATTTACAACATGTTCCCAATAAAACAACTGACAAGCGAATAAGACTTACTCAATGCCAATTTTACGTGTACAGATTAGCAATGAGGAATACATTTAGCATTTTGCACTCCAGCAGCAAACTATTCCAACAGTACATCGTAGATGCGTATGTTAAAACAGAGGGCGTGCTTCTCAACTATCTCAGATTACATCAACAAGATCTGTGCGTGGAACAATACAAAGGACTATTAGATGCACTTCAAGCAAATGCTGAAACTAACAACGTACATGTAGGCAAAATTATCATATTACCATCCACATTTCCAGGAAGTCCAAGATACATGCAACAAAACTATCAGGATGCCATGGTCATAGTATGTAAATTCGGAAAGCCTGATTTATTTATCACTTTCACATGTAATCCTGCTTGGCCGGAAATTCTACATGCACTGTCGGATACCCAAAGACCAGAGCACAGACCTGATACCAGTCTTCAGCCACGGTCAGTTGTACGTGGCTTTTTCTAAGGTTAGATCTTTTGACTCATTATCTGTCTTCTCCACCAAAACTCCTATGCACAACTGCGTCTTTCAAGAAGTATTTATTTCTTCTTGATTTCTGAATTCCTTTCTCACCATTTTCCTTTCCTATTCTTACACCGCCGTGTGCTACGGCGGGCGTTGGCTAGTGTATTATATTATATCAGTAAAGCTGTAAATAATAATTCAAATATATTCATTTTGTTAGGTTCTACTAGGGTTGCACGGTGGCGCAGTGGTAGCGCTGCTGCCTCGCAGTAAGGAGACCTGGGTTCTCCCCGTGTCTGTGTGGGTTTCCTCCCACAGTCCAAAGACATGCAGGTTAGGTGCATTGGCGATTCTAAATTGGCCCTGGTGTGTGCTTGGTGTGTGGGTGTGTGTGTCCTGCGGTGGGTTGGCACCCTGCCTGGGGTTTGTTTCCTGCCTTGCACCCTGTGTTGGCTGGGATTGGCTCCAGCAGACCCCGTGACCCTGCGTTAGGATTCAGCGGGTTGGAAAATGGATGGATGGATCGATAGGTTCTACTAGAAAACTGTTTGAAAAGTACTAAATAAACTCAAAAATAAGTACAGTAAATGATTTTTAAATTAAGCTATTATTGTGCCTATTATACTGTACATTATGCTTTGCTGAACAGGGATAAAGGATAAAGTCATCTCTACCTAGGATCTAAAACACGGTGTAAACAATGTAGTTGAGATGACACCAATCATACAAAACTATAGAAAGACCTATTAACTGCCAGGAAAAGCATTAAAATCCAATACCAAACTTTGGTTTTGGACAAATGGGGGCAATAGGCTCTGGCTTTGCATGACATGCCAAGAATGTGAATCCTCTGGGTGAAACACTGAAGGGGAACTTCTGTGTGGTGAATTTGCCAGAGCAAATTTAAAGTATCTGATTTAACAGAAATAGTGATGCCATGAAGGACTGGTATGAGCAAATTATCACTTCTCTTGGTCAACAGGGTGGCCACGGATGTATCTCACCCAGGACAGGACCTGCAAAAAAAGCAGGCAGCAGCATAAACCATAATTAAATGTAAATGTAAAGAGGGGCAGGAGGTTTCCATAAAAAGATGTTACACAATACAAAACTCCTGTTATATCATTTTTTGACTAACTAAAATACATGTAATATCTTAAAGGATATAAAAACATCTCATAAAAAGCTTCATTTGTGTGACTTATGGTTACATTTCTTTATTATTAGGTTTTCTGCAGCTTAGCGAATTGATTATCTGCAGGAACCTTTTCCTGACAAAGCTGTATCAATAGTGGATTTTTCCTCTAATAATAGTCAACAGTAATGCCCCATTAATGGTGTGATAATTCTTAATATAAATGCTGTCAACATATGAAATATTAATTGCTTTGGATTACTAAGCAAATTATGAATATCTGTGGTAATATGTGAAATAACATTTGATGAGTATTGATTTTCTGACTTGTTCAGAATTATTCATTGATTTGTAAATTATGAGTAGACTGCTAAATCCTGGTGGCATTGTCCCTTAAGCTATTCTGTGCACTTGTCTTTAGCCTAATACTTTAGTGTAATAAACCTAAAAAGCAATAACAATATGATCCCTAACTCTTTGGCCATCCCCTAACACCAAGTTGTAAATGTATGTCTCTAACCTGAATTTCATTGTTTCTAGCTTATTTAACCCTTTTGTTCTATCCTTGTGCCCAATGCTATTGGATAAACTCTGGTTTCCCTTGACCCAAAACTTAGATTGATTAAGTAATAAATGATTGAATGCTGTACTAAATCATTTTACTAATATATCTGTGATTGTGAAAAGTTACTTACACTTCCTTTGCTTAAGTCAATTTCTAAGCATATCTCAGAAGAATTGGGTTTAACCATTGATGTTTTGCCAATAGTTCTAATTCATACTAATTCACTTTTTTTCTTTGGCCATAAGAGCAGAGGGGAAAAAATCCAAAATAAAGCTGTAATGTAATGTAACTAATAAAAGTTTAATAAAAGAAGTTTTCACACTCCTATTCTGTTTGCTTTGTGCTGAATCAGGAGATGAGTGGTCATTTTGTTACAACATCCAAAATTTCAAGCAAACCAAAAGTAATTTCATTGGGTAAAAACAATAACTTCCTTTGAGAAATTGTCATGGTGGGTCAACAGAAGCTGAGTTTGTACACCACTGTATTTGCAATAATTTGCTTACATGCTACGGAAAGGACACATTCATCCTAGGCAATTCTTCAGAAGATGACAAGCTATTCTGAGAGCATATAGGGATGTGTTTCAATTTCATTTAGGCAGTAAGCGTATCAGATAAATATCATTTAATTATAAGATGTTGTGTATTTACTCTAAATTAGCCTACTATATGATCGTAACCTTTTATCTAGTTATTTTATCTAGGTGAGAGTGATAAAGAGGCTGTGAAACGGAATTAAATACTATGATTGATATGATTGACTAGTACTTGTGCAAGCTGTCTTTTGTTTTTCTGTATATGTATATTTATTTTTATGCTGAGATTGCTTAACTACAGCAGAAACGGTGTTGAGTGATTAACTCCCCTCACACAATTTTTTCTACTAATGCACAGTATTTCATGTAATAAGATCAGTCTAGTGTCAGACCACAATGATATCTTACACAAATCGCTCCAGGGTTTGCTTGGTACCTCATTGAATCCACTGTTTTTAAATGGTCTTGGTCTGGCTGTTTTAGTCCACATCAGACTGCAATTGTTGTGTCCACATCTAACTAATTGAATCAGACTACATACAAAAGTGCTCCAGAGTAAAAAAAGAAAAATTAATTATTTGTGAAAATAACAAAATGCAGAAATCAGTCTCTTCGTACATGTCAGAATAATAATAGGACTAGTCACTTAATTTAAAGTATATCACTTTCAAAACGCTATTTGGAAGAGTGATGTCATCAGACTGAATTAAAGGAATATTCTAGCTAACCTAAAATATTAAATTTGACATTAACTTTCTTCTTTTTGAGAAAGTTCTGCAGGTGAGAGAAAAGTACAGATTTTGGTATTATTAAAATGTTATTCGATATTTCGTAGACTAGCTTGTAAGTAAACTTGATTACAGTATGCTATTTTATTTAGGTCTCTCTGTTGGAAACTGCTGGAAGTCACAACCTGCTTCTTTTTATTTTTAACATCAGGACTTTATTTAAAACAAATACTTGAAACATGGTAAAACTGTAAGCTTCATACAGTATAATGCAGTGAAATTTAAAATGGCAAGGTTTATATAAACACAGTAAATAAACAGTATAACTATTGTTAAAATAGAAAAAAATAGATAATAGAAAATTCCACATATATAGGCATCTTGCTCTTTTTTCTTACATCACTGCTCCATCAGTGATTTAGAATTCTATAAAAATTGCTCTTTCCAATACTATCCCTTTGTCTGAAACTTACTTTTCTCAGTGCTTTATATTTTTCCATTTTACTTGACATGCTCTGGGGATAAACTGCATGACATTACCCTTAATCAGAAGAGCATCTCCCAGTAATGCACTTCTACAATACATAAAAATTTACAGTGTAAGACCTATAAGTAAATGCAAGAAAGGTCATTTCGTACAAAAAATGTGCCTATTTATTCACTGCACAGTGTAGGTTCAAGTTCACACTAAAGTTAATGCCAGAATAATACTTTTGTACTTAAATCATGAAGCTGTATGAAGTGAAGTTGACTTTTTGCTGCAAGATGATTTTTCTTTTCATACCTGCATGTTGCCCACTCACAATTGTATGGACATTAGTAGTATTTGGAACAAAAATCCAAAATAACACTTGTCCTTATATGCAGATAATGTGCTTCTCAATTATGTTTACTTGTAATCCAAGCCATCCACCTCTACACTTGCTACAGATACTGGACAAAAATCAAAAGAATTCGATATCACTTTAGATTAGGTGTCCCAAACATGCTGTTCTTACCATGTAATTACCTGTATAATTAAGAGTAACTAGGTGTTATTACCTTGTACTTACTGTGTAATACAGTGAAAAGGTATAATTAAGTACTCAGTTGCAATTGTTATTGAAAAGGTTGTATGTATATAAATTGTGGAATACAATTTGGGACTTTTTGTATATTTGGGACACTTAATCTAAAGTGAAGCCATGATTTCTCAGCGCAATGTGTATGTAGGTAAAAGTTCATGCTTACCATAAATGCCACTGTTTATTACTACCAATGTAAACATTTTACTGTCTCACACAAATTCATATATTAACGAGTTATAGAGTATATACAGTATGCACCCTTCTAAAGAACAAAGTTTAATTTTCTTACTTGCACAACAGGATGTTTCTGTTTGATCCAATATACAGTACACCTGTCACTGGTGGTAAGAATTAATCAAGTTAAGATGATTTTTTTCTCCCCACAGTCTATGTCTATTAGAGAGTCCATAGTTAATATAGCCAAGTAATTTTTTAAGTTATTTTACCCTGCATCCCTCTATTGGATTAAACAGTCTTGAATATGTGTGTATATATTTCAGCAATGCTAATATCAAAATACTGTGGTGGGCAGGCGCCCTGCCCGGGGTTTGTTTCCTGCCTTGTGCCCTGTGTTGGCTGGGATTTGCTCCAGCAGACCCCTGTGACCCTGTAGTTAGGGTATAGCGGGTTGGATAATGGATGGATGGATGGATAATATCAAAATAAAAGAGATCTAGAATAGAGAGAGGTTTGGCCCTAACAGATTCTGAGCTGTTTAGCTTGGTAATAAACGTACACTGGATTAGTTTTTGATGTACACACCTTGCACTATAGATAAATTTACACTCTAGATAAATTTAGGTTGTTGCAGTATAGAATGGAATTCCACAATCTTGCTTCATTGTTCGCTCAGTCAAGTATTCAATTAACTATACATGGTCATAGATTAAAAATAAATAAGTCTATCTTTCAGAATCAATTTAGGATCTTCTACCAATTATAGTTGCCATTCTGAAATCCTAATGTTACTGTCAGTAGAACCCTTAAAAGTGTTATGCCCAAAGGAGTGAACAGGACCAGGAAATGAAACATGTCAAACCAGAAACGAGCTAAAACTGTAAAGAACAAACCCTAAACAACAAAGTTCAGTTCTAAACCAGAAGTCAGAGACAGACATGATAGAATCAGAAACCAGAAAGTAGAGAAGGAATACGTGTTTCATTTGATAGATTTTTTATCCCAGTCATGGATACCAAATAAATCTTTGCACTGGATTTAAAGCTGTTGCACTGATAATGCAAGGCACAGTGTCATGCTATGTAACTAAATTGGAAATTGGGAGCAACTTGCTGGTAATGGGAATAATAATCTGGTGGCGTCCAATTGTAAAACAAAATAATGTTGCAGCACCATGAAAAATTGATCAATCAGATTCAGAACAGATTCAGAAAACATATACCTGCAAAGAACCCACTCAGAAGAAACAAGTGAAAAAGAAGCCCAAATTCAAACATAATACATAATATTAAAAAATATTTTAAGTGAAAAAAAAAAATGATGCACAGTTTATAACAGTAAAAGTTCCTCCTTTGATATACTGTATTCTGTATTTTTTCAGCATAGTTTGTGATTCAAGCAGGGCTTAATAACCCTTTGATACTTACGTATACAGTAGTTGCTGGTTTCATTTAAAGAGATCTGTATTAACTACATTCCAATATCACAAAAACCTGTGTGTTTAGTTCGTTGAAAGCTTTAAACTGGCCTGTTATGAACACATATCAGTATGTACATCTATGTGACATGTTTCTTGACAAATTTAAACCAGCCTAGGATGAATCCATGTGGGTATGAACATGAATGTAATGTGTCCAGGTTAGAAAGTATACAAATAGATGGATGTATATAATTAGAGCATGGATTCAGGAGGGAGCTGACTTATAGTGACAGAGAGAGGTAGGGGTTTACAATTATCACATCATATCTTAACACCATGGTCATTAGGCTATGATGTACCCCGAAGCATTGCTGCAAGAAGTAAAACTGATCCCCAGAAGTTCATTTGTTGAAATTGATGCATAGATAAATATTATTTGCTCAAGGCCATGTAATATACATTTTTGACACCATGATTTAATCCCAACACTTTAATTGCTGACTTTTTTGGCCTTCCATAAAAAGGGCTGATCTGAAAATAAAATAACTTGCCACTGTTTTTTGAAAGTCTTGGCTTTACCCAAATTCCAGATGATTGATTTCACAGATTATATCATTAGGCTGGAACAAAGAAAAAAAAAAACCTTCTCTGGTGCTACGGTCAAAATCAAGTCTACTCTTGGAATATTTCTAAAACTCGTTTATCTGGTTCATGGGAATATAGATGTACCCAGACAGTTATAGCATAAGCTATAACTGAGACTGTTACCTTAATCAGTAAGAACACATTTTGAAGTTGAATCCATTTTTTGTTATGAGTAAAACTGCTAGTTAAAGATGAACTATATCCAGCCTAGCAGTGTCAAAGGTTGCATTTCATCCTTGCAAAGAAAGAATGAGCTTTCATCTGTGAGCCACGTTTGCAATGTGGGTTCATACAAATGACTTGCATGCAGTAATAAAAACTCACCTTTGGATATTAGGTTTGATTTTCTGGCAATACTGCCTGTCGGGTGGAGCTTATATGCTCCCTTTTTTATCTGGGATTTCACTGAACACTCTGGCATTCTCTTTCAGCTGAAGGATATCCTATTCGATTGACTAGACACACCTAATAGCATTACTGGTTTAGTCTCTTTTTCTTGTTAACCTTAAATTAGATGAATTAGATGTATCTGGTACTGAAACTTGGTAGTGGAATGACATTCAAAAGAGACAATGACTGACATGGCATTTGCCCTTGGCAATGAGTGTAAACTGAAGTGCATCTTTTCATTGTCTGCATGTTCAGGTAGACAGGTAGCCCTGGTTTACATCCATTTGTTAGCACACAAAGTGAGTTTACCAAAGGGAAAGTGGCTACAGTTTACCATACGAGAGAATAGCAGAGAGGCTGATAAAACTATCATGACAGGCCATACAGACATATTCTGTTACTGCTCCTTGACAATATAGATTGTCTTATTATAAATATCAAAAATGTGTAGCTCAGACAGCATTTTACTTGGCAATCAGTATTTAGGAGCATCTAAAAACATGCAGATCAATATATCATAATGACTAAATGTAAATGTAAAATGAAATGCAACTAAAATTCATTGTGAACATGTTTAGTAGTGTGTCTGATGCCAATGGTAACAGAATGTTGAAAACATAACCAGTGAGCAGGATGCCCTGTGGTACTCAGGTGGTTCCATTCATGCTCCATTGTTGCATAAATACTGAAGTCTTCCTCAAGTATTCCTCAAGTAGAATCTCCAGTAAATTAGGAAAATTTTATAACTAAGGATATACATATCTTAGGTAGACAAATTGAATACATGAATAAACAATCTCTAAACAAAAGCCACATCACCTTGTGCTACTGATCAGCCTCGCGCAGAATTGCCACTTTTAATGACATATAAATACTTCTGTGCAGCACAGCAGAAGTCACCATAGCAGTGTTGATGCTAGTTTCAATCCCGACAAAGCTTTCAGCTGAAATTTCTTTGGGATATTTTTAAGAATAAAGATCCTTGTTTTCTTTTATTTTCTTCATTTAAAGTGTAGTTAATGTAGGTTAAATGAAATATCATTAGCTAAAATGATAATTTCATTATGTGGATCAACGGAGTACTGCCCAAAAACTGTATTTTTTATACGCTACCTGGCTTGTGTAGTTTGTAGATGCAGCATTTACATGGGAGCCTGAATCGAAGACCAGGCTCTTGACCAATAAATAAGAGGAAACGTTGAGTGTGTATTTCAAAAGCAAGGTCCCATGTGAACACATTTCTTTTATGTGCACTGCTCTGATTTTCCAGAAGTATTTACTTAACAATAGTTTAGCACAGGGGTGGGCAAAGTCATTCCTGGAGGGCCGCAGTGGCTGCTGGTTTTTGTTCCAACCCAATTGCTTAATAAGAAGCACTTATTGCTCTAGAAACATCTTCTGCTTCATTTTACTTATCACCCTAATTAAGATTTTGAACCCTTATTGCTTATTTAAGTCTTAAACAGCTGCATTCTCGGTTTTTAATTGCTCCTTATTAGCAATAAGATGCAAATGACAAAAGAAACCAGCAGTTATCCATTTTGCTTGTTACCCTTTACACCTGTGTGTATTTATCATGCACTATTTGGTTTAATTAAATAATTGGAAGGAAAGAGAAGAGAAAAAAGTGAAGGATTGAGAATTACCCATTCGTTTTACACTTCAAAGTATTTGGATGATATCCTTAGAATGGAAAAAAAATCTAGGATATAAGAATGACTTGACATAGCAGAGTGAAAGCACTAACAAGCCATGAAATGTAATTATTGGCAAGGATTGTTTTCTAATTAAGCAATTGGGTTGGAACAAAAACCCGCGGCCACTGCGGCCCTCCAGGAATGACTTTGCCCACCCCTGGTTTAGCAGAAAATGCCTGCATTTTGCACATTGTGATCATACAAATGGATGACTTGATCCATGAATTATGCAACAAGAGTGTAGTACTAGGGTGTTGTACCGTGTTAACCATTATGAATGTAGAGAAAAGCCAAGCAAAATGACACCTTTTATTGGCTAACTAAAAAGATTACAATATGCAAGCTTTCGAGGCAACTCAGGCCCCTTCTTCCTCTTGCCTGAAGAAGGGGCCTGAGCAACAAGAGTGTTATGAGATTTTTTTCATGGACAGTTTTATATTATTTGCTATGGTCCAGCATAGGTCACCATAGATTCTCATTCTATCATAATGTCTACCTACGTTCCCATGCAAAAATATGACATCATAATTTTTCTCATCCATAACTACAAACCACATGGAGTAAACAGCATACAGTATAAAAAAATAATAATCATTTTTGGATAGACTTTTCCTAAAAAGATAATTGCATACTGCAATGTCACCTTGTTAAAGGCCAGTGCAGCAGCTTTAGTTAGTTAAAAACACATGACAAGACAGAAACTGAAGAGTAAGGCAGGAGAAAATAAAAAAAGGAATCCATAAAGCAGTTAACTTCAAATTCATACATGAGGTATCTTTGTTGCAAATCTATTAGTGGGCACTGTGTAATTTATAACACTATAAAATGTTTCTAAAGTTTATTTCTAGGAACTTTCCACAATTTGCATTTTCAGGCTTTCAGGGTGTATAAAAGGTTAATTAGCACATCCTACCATATTTCACCCCTTGAATACAGCTATATTAAATTAATTAATTAAATTAAGACCCAAACCGTTGGGAACAAATCTTCTTTTTCATTCAAGGTAATATAAACACATGTTAAAATCTATTAAAATAATCAACTTAAATTTGTATTTACTTTACAATGTTTGTCTTTTAAGTCCTCTAAATGTTTTTGCTTATAACAACCTTCAGCCACATCAGCCTTTTTCAGATATATTCATTTTGACATGTTTTTGTGTTCAAAGTTGTGGCAAATTTCTGCTTTTAGGAAAAAATAGACAGAGAAAGTAAAAAACAACAGATTGCATTACTGATTCCTTATGTCCATGAAAACATTTTAATACAGTGAAAAGCAGTCTTCTGAAACTAAACAATGAGGAAAATTGGAAAGCAAACTGCAGTGTGAACTGTGTAAACATGTGATAGTTGCAAAAAACAGTAGAAAGTGTAAATTAAAATAATTCAACAACAGAATAGTTGGTTTCTTTACTGGTTTATTTTTTTTTACGATCTTCTAGGTTTGATGTGGACAGCACTGAGTTGCACAGCTGGATGACAAGATCTGAAGCCATTCTGCAGAGCCCAGAGTTTGGTGTTTCTCGGAAAGAAGGGAGTGTGTCAGAACTGCAAGAACGTGTTAATGTAAGATTTCCACTGTAAATGTGTGATGATTGACACAAGCTGCTATTTACTAAGTGTTACATCGTATTTACTGAATTTTATTGTCAGTATTTAATTTGACAGCTTGATGGCATAATAGCATTACTGCTTTACAGTCATTTGAATTGGTCTTGATTCCTAGCTAAGATGCATAGGTTCCTTATGTGCTTCAAATGGATATTTTTTATAGCCTTTTAATCCATAAAATAGGTTCAAAAGAGGGACAGATGCATACTTTTGGATGTTAAGAATTCAACATTTTTAATTTCTGCTATTTAATATTTTTATTAATATTTAAGAATGTTCTCATTAATTAAATTAAGAAAAATACTCCATCTTTGAGAAGCTAAGCTTTCAGGTGCATGTATTTGCCTAAATACACTGAAAGCTTTCTACCAAATGTGTAGTATACAGGTCAACTTTCTGTCAATTGACATTTGAGCTTGGGTTTTTAACTCATTGACAGCAACATGTAAATCGAATTATTCTTTTTTTTGGTTTTATACTTGAATAATAGTGCTCGTGTTTATTTGATATTTGGACTAAAGTCTTCACACATTATATACTTCAATTCATTATTATCATAACATGAAAAAATTTCTGTTTTAGGTATATGTTCAGCATTTCGTGCCTCACATTTCCTTTCATCCTATGCTTACACAGATCATTGTAAACACGGAACACACATGAAATATATGTATTCCAAATAACGATATATTATTTACCCTATACAACTCCAGGCACCTTACACCCAGATAAACACATTTGAGCACTGAGAATTTTGTGACTTCAGCTTTGTTTTGGGGGGTGAATGGGAAGGGATAGCAGGCTGCTTGCTACTTGTGCTGATTGACACATTTGCAAAACAAAAGATGCTAATGGGGAGAAGTGCAAAGGAGTTTAAGGTGGCCCAGAATTACAAGTTTTTTTGTAGGCTTAAGGGATTCTAGTGTTAAAATAGCTTCCTAGAAAAGTAATTTATTACCTGGGTATTATTTAGAGTCAAATATTCCACTCTTCTAATTTAATCCATATTGTAGTCTATGGCATAGGTCTCACATATGTGTTGGTTTCTTTGTAATATTATGTTCATTATGTAAAAAAATATTTTTGCAGTAAAGCGCATTAGAAATACTTTAATGTATCCTGCCATCCATATTCAAAAATTTCTTCCAACATTAAAGAGTTACATCAGAGACAAGGCTGGAGCAATGCTGTTGTAGAGAACATTCCATACTAAAGAAGCAATTGTCATCCTAACATGCCCATGTTTAAGATGTGGGAGGAGACTTAATAGACTACATATAAATAATAACCTTGATGAAAATCAAACCTTGGAGCAGAGAGGCAGCAACAATAACCATTGAACCCTACACCATCCTAAATAGATTATGTTTAACATTAAACTTTGGCACAATTATGCTATACCTGTATGTGTTCTGATGGCATCAACATGGATAGATATGTCTAAGCACATATAGCTAACATATCAATAGCATAGATTTTCCACAGTCATTGAATAAACAAGTATAGCACTAAAGTGTGTAAACTCTTGAGCTGCAAGCTCCTTCTTTATCTATATTCTGTATCCACTACCCCCGACATCTCTAATAACTGCTTGTTGAGTTACTTGGCATATTTGTGCTAGTCAGATATGAGTAAATATGAGTAGGTGCTTAAGTACAATCCTTTTCAGATTTGGTTCTTGCGTTGTGTTTGATAGTAACAGGATAGGCTGTAGAAAAAAAATACAACAAATATCCTGTAGTGTAAAAAATACAAAACATGACACCCTGAAGCTCAACTAATACTGTATGTATTTTGTGTACCAATGAAGTAAAGCTTGGAAGATCAGGCATGGCATATTTATGTCCAATACCCAACAATGGATATTAGTGCAATTCTGTTTCCAAATCTTGTTACTCTTCTATTCTTCTGACTTTTCTTAGCAATGCATAAGTTTAATATGTGAGAATCTGTGCTTTGTTTCTGTATTTTTTTTTATTTTAAATAAAATTTGGAAGTAATATTCTTTTAACTTGCAAAACTAAAATAATAATTAAATTCCAACAAGTAGTGTAATTAGAATGATGTAGTTGATATCTCAGTAAGGTACTTTTATATGACTAAGATAGAGTTGTAAATTCAGAGTACACACTATATCAGACTGCAAGTAATAAATAGCGTCACCAACAGGAAAGGCCCTTCTGTTTTCTGTACACACCCCACTGTGTGAGTTAAAAATGTAATACTCTGTGTGAGAGGCTAAGAAATCTTTTTTGTGTGCAATTCACTGAAGATGATACACCAGTATGAATGTGGTGACTCACTTTCAATCATTTTTCACTGACTTCATTCGAAGACTTAACAATAAATGTCATCAAGTTTTAATATCAGCTTGGAAGCCAAATAAAAACAGTTTTGTGTACCTTTTTATTTGGTGGATATTGCCAACAATGCCTTAACAGTAAAAAAAAAATAATAATGGCTTGGAAAAAAGGGAAAACTTAACTCGAAAAACTGCATTAAATAACTTTTTATTCTATCAATGAGTCCTTGTTTACAGAACATCTTTCAGAGTAAACATGAATGCAGTGTAATGCAATGCAAGGTTTATTTTAATAAATGACTTGTTTGTATTGACAAAGTGCATGCATTGTCTACATGTTACCGTGAAGAAACTATAATGACTCAAATCAAAATGTAAAGAAATACAGGTAATGTGTAATATGTAAAAACAGTGCAGTCTTTTTTCTAAAGTGAATAAACTAATTGCACTACCCGAAAATGCCACTATAATTTCACTGCTAAACATTGTTGTGACTTGGACTTATTCAATTCTAAGATTAGGGAGATTCACCAGCAACTTGCATCTCTTATCATTGCAGAAAATGACCTACTTTCCATTATTACCCATATTCCCTTTACATTACAAATCATCTTCTCCAGGCAGCAGACATGGGACTTTTAACAATTCTTGTACTTCTGGATCTCAGTTCTGCATTTAATACTATATCAAATCAGATATTCTTGGAATGTTTAGCTAGTTTTGGAGTATGCCATGTGTAACGGTGGTTTTCATCTTATCTTACTGATAGAAGACAGTTAGTTCAGGTGAAGGGCTTTAGGTTGGAGAGTACAGTGGTTACACAGGGAGTTCCACAGGGCTCATTGCTGGGGCCACTTCTTTTCCTTATTTACATTTTTTCTGTAGGTCATATATTTCGGCATCATGGTATTCAATTTCACTGCTATGCTGATGATATGCAGCTTTATTTATTCACTGAATCTACCTCTGTTCTTCCTCCTAATATCCTTACTGGTTGTCTCCAGGACTTATTAAAGTTATGAATGTCGCATAATTTTCTTCAGTTAAACAGTAATAAAATAGAAGTATTCCTTGTTGGTACTAAGTCTGTATTTGCTAAGGCTAACAATTGTCCACTTTTGATAAACAATATATTTACAAATATCTCCTCCTAGGTCAAGAGTCTGAGTGTTATTCTGGATAGTACCCTTTCTTTTTCATCTCATATAAATAATGTTAAGATAACTACTTTTCTTAAATCCACTGAACATATTACACCTGTTCTTTTCCAACTTCACTGGCTCCCTGTCTACTACCATATACAATATTACAATATAAAATACCGCTGTTAACATTTAAAGCTCTTCACAATTTTGCTCCTGCATATCTTAGTGATTTGGTACAGACTTATACCCCTTCACACACTCTCAGATCCTCATTTTCATCCTTTCTGTGCCGGACATTAAACTTTGTTCTATGGGAGCCAGAACTTTCTCTTACAGTGCTCTGCAACTCTGGAATTCTCTCCCTGTTTATATTCACCAACTAGACTCAATAACAACATTTAAAACTATTTTTAAAATACACTTCCTCAAATTGGCATATCAAATATGAGTTTATTGTTTGTCAATGAATTTGTTCTAAGTTCATTACTTCTGTCTTGCTGTTTTGTTGTTGATTTATTTTTATCTGTTCCTATTTATATATTGTTGTTTAATTCTTTGTAAGGTTACCTTGAGTGTTTAGAAAGGTGTTCAATAAATAAAATGTATTATTATTTTTGTTATTAGTGAACTATATATTCACTGGTCACTATTCACTGGTGTTTTTCATAGTTAAGGATTACTAAGACAATAAAATTAAAATGGAAACGTATGTAACATCTTTATACTAACTACATTCAAAAAGTTTTTTTTAAAGAAAAACGGCCACAGCTATAGCATGTTTTGTATATACATTACTAGGGGAGGATATAGGAGAGACAGAGACCTAGGCTTGAACCATTGTTCGGATCCAACCTAGGGTTTCTGTGGGAATCTCAGAAATCTAGTATGTAATGTCAAAACTTAGGAGTCATCTAAACTAAACAGTTCAAGAGTATGCAATAGGTGAATGGTTAGCAGCAAAAACCACAGAAACTGTGTCTATTGTAAGTGATAAAGAGAGAAAGCTTAGAATTATACTTGCTAGCTTTCAAAGCACAGTGAGGCATGTCAAATATTAAAAACAAGAAGAGTCTGATCCATTTTATCTCTTTTGAGAAAGAGAGAAAAAAGGAGGAAGGGAGGAGAAATGTTTTTAAACATTATTCTGGTTCTTGATTCATTTCATTATATTAATTACAGCTGTTGGAAAAAACTAAAAAAAAAACGAAAACAAAAATAAAAATAGACAATGTAAATAAAAAAATAAAATAAATGTCAGCAAGGTTTAAATCTCTCACTAACCTGTAAACTCTCTACACTTTTGTCCAGCTACCAATATACATTACCTGTTGTTCAACAGACGTGCTGTCAACTGAGTTACAGTCTGTGTTGCTTCATTGTCAAACAACCACCATGTGATTTATGAGTAATGTTCTGTTTGTGTATGTAAAGTGTCAAAAATGATTTTAGACATTCTCACTACTATTGAAAATGACAGGTTAAGTTGTTGTCAACAAAATACTAACACTTAAAAAATAAACTGAAGCATTTTTCCTTGCAATCCATATTCAGGATAATCCAGAGGCGACCTTAGGGGCCAGTTACATCAAACACTGTTACCGGTATGTGTGGACTTTATAAACTTGCGCACGAATTTAATAAAAATAATGTTAACACACACTAGATTTTCTCATTATAGTATTCAGCTAAATTTTTACAAGATAACACGCGAACTTTATCAAAATATAATGATATAATCTATTTAAAAAGTGCAATTCATAATTCAGGACAATCCCACGACAGTGTGAAATATGATGCAATGTCTTGCAGAAATTAGCAGGGTCTCTTCTAGAAACGTACCCAAATTGCAAGTATACTCTGAGTCTCAATATGCAGGATGTCATAGTAATAAGTCACATTGATGTCATGTCAGCCGGTTATCATTAGTGATACATGTTTATTTGCATTAATATTCAGACTATGGAATGTTTTCAAAGACATACATGTACGGAATTTGACCTTAAAGAGGGATTTTAAAAGGGTTCCTCTTAGAAGCATCTCAAATATATATATATATATATATATACTGGAGAATATAAATTTACAAATCCGCTCGGTCACCCCACTTGCCACTCCCAAACGCCGCTCTTGGGATGATCCATAAGGTGTTTTTAAAAAAGGTTGTTGATCAGTACATCTTAACATCAGGCTTTTGAATTATTATATATAATAAGTGCAAAGGAAGTAGTAGTTGTGTCAGTTGTGGTAGTATCTTACCACAACTGACATCAGACCTCATGAGCACCATGCAGTTTATTTTCAGTGTGCAGGGCAAAATGAGTTGGGCTCAGTAACTTCCCATCACTTAAGAACACACTGAAATTCTGTAAGAGATTTTCTGTATATGACAAATCTGCCTTACACCCTTGAGATCAATGAATGGTAGCTTTGAAAGTTGCCCAAAGCATTTGTTAAAATGCATGCTTTCATAAGTGGTGTTAAAATTTACTGTTTATGCAAAATCATTACTGTTGTATGCTTCACTATCACTAGAACTAGACACCATAATGATGTCACTGGTCGTTGTTGAAGAACTGTCACTATTATAATGTAACAAATCTTTTTTTTTTCACTTTCTTTATGGTCTGACGGCCTGTATTCATCTCTCCTACAGCAGTAAATGCTACCTAATCTCTGCCTTCCCTCATTACTGGAAGCTCAGTGGAGACATGTAGACTTATCTCAGGCATGCGCCATGGAAACTATCTACAATAGGAATGCCTGAAGGTGTGGGAGGGGGAATGCTTGTATAATGTGGAAGAGATTACAGCAGAATTTCATAGTAAAGGACATCACAAAGCAGTATATGCTAAAAATCTTGACTTTGCACTGGCATTGAAAATTAGTACTGCCTCATTATGCAAACGGATTGAATAAATGTATACCAACAAATAATAATAAAAGTTACTAATTACTTCTCACTCAAAAGCATCGTCCCCCATTGCTCTCTGCGACATTTTGAGGATCAGCATCTCCATCAGGTATGGAAAAAAAACATGGTTCATTCTGTTCCATTGTGGCTTAGCTCTGTTACTTAATTTGCATGGGCAAGAGTGCTTTCTTAAAAAACCGAGACTATGCATAGATTAAAAAAAATGTAGTGTAATCAGTTCATTTTGCTGTGGTGTTCACAGTAGAATGAAGAAGTTCACACTTGTGTATCATGTAGCTATTGTCCAGATGCCCAAATCCCACTTTATAGACTATGGGCAACATAACACCACAATAAGAAACAGAGCTGAGTTTCCTTTCAAATATATTATGGATCGCATGAAATTCTGCAATAGCAAACCTCAATAAAACCAGTTATTTAGAATTGTGAATGTTTACGGTGTTTTTTCTACGATGAGACTAAAAGACATACTGTAAGATAAAATCTGTAATCCAGTAAGATAATTAAATTGTTATCCTAAAGTGGTTGAGGTTAAAAAAAATGCTCTGATGACACTTTGG
Organism: Erpetoichthys calabaricus; assembly: GCF_900747795.2. Classification (NCBI taxonomy): domain Eukaryota; kingdom Metazoa; phylum Chordata; class Cladistia; order Polypteriformes; family Polypteridae; genus Erpetoichthys; species Erpetoichthys calabaricus. Next base: position 117,249,724 of record NC_041397.2, on the reverse strand, counting down.
CCGATGCTCCTATTTAAACTTTGTGGGTGCCATTTGTGATAGATAAGGGGCGCTCTCGTTCCCTTGAACCCTCGGACAATACGTCAGACACCAGATAAAAGTCCAAAATGTTATTTATTATAATAATAAATGTGCACAAAGCACCTCCACCTCCACTATACTTCAATAAACAATCAATACTACAATAACAATCACAATAATCAATCCTCCACTCTCCCAGACACGTTACCACCCTTCCACTCAGCTCAGCTCAACGTTTGGGATCTCGCATCGTCCTTTTATAGTCCCTGACAAGGAAGTGTTTCCAATCCTTCAGTCCATGTGACTTTCTTTCACCTCCGGGTCAGATAAAAAGTTCTCTTCTTCATCCCGGAGGTACGTCATTTCCCTTGTTGCTTTGCCTACAATGTACTCCCGGGTTATAGGGCACATACGACTCTCTGGGCCTCCCTGCAGTGTCCTCTGTTGGCCCCTGTGGTATCCAGCAGGGCTTTAAAGGAAAACTCCATCGTCCAGGATTCTCTGCTGGTATTTGGGGCACCTCCATGCTGCAGGGAGAGCTCCACTTGGCGGCCTGGGGGTATTGGCCGGGATGACAAGCAGGCCCTAGACCACACATTACAATATCGTAGACTTTTTCCTTTCCAAGAATGTCATCCAAATGATTTAAAACCTAAAATGGATGAATAATAATCAGTCCTTCAATTTTATCTCTTAGTTTCCTTCAAAATATTGTATTAAACCAGGTAGTTCACAATGAATGTAAACAGGAGTAACTGGAAATCAGTTAGATTGAGACTGGTTCCTTTGCATTTTGCATCTTGTTGTTAATAAGGAGCAATTATGAATGCAGCTGTTTAAGACTAAAATAAGAGATTATGGGTTGGAAATCTTAACAATCGAGATAACTAAACTGAAGTATTAAATGTTATTTGAGCAATAAGTGCTTCAACAACAATAACAGCTCTCATTAAAATATTGTGTTGGAGCAAAAATGTGCAGCCACTGCTGCTCTCAAGGACCAGCATTGGTCACTTTTCAACTAAGTGATAGCGGCAAGTGGGTGAAACTGGACTGGATTGGAAAGTCTGTAATGGCAGGAATATTATTTGGAAAAAGAAAAAAAATATTATCACACCTCATGATTAATTTTGGGGCTTCTGTATACCTGGGTCATAAATCCAGATGTGTACAGTACTATACACATCCATTACAGTAAGAAAATTGCTCATAATATATTCTGGAAGGCTTTTTCTATTCTTGCACTTTTTTCTGCATCTACTTATTTTAACAGACACATGAAAAGGATGACAACCAATACTTTTCATTGTACTGTAAGACACATTAACAATAAATTTTAATTTAATTGTTTTTGCGTCTATTCTTAAGTATTCATACAGTTCTAATTGTTCCTAAACAAAGTTTGTGATCAATATTTTGAACAGTGCTAACAATTGTATTATTTTTTTAAAGAAGATTGATTGAAGATTGTCAAGATTGATTTTATTTTTATTTTAGTTTTATTGTGCAGATTTCCCTGTCTTTTCTGGTAGTAGTGGCACCATTGTTAAGAAACAGGGTTGAAGTTAATTCATTTTCTTTAATAAATGATGCATACTAAAATTTACTTGGATCAGCGGTGTTGTACCAACTGCAAATATAAAAAATGCAACACTGTAATATTCTAGTGAGAACAATTTAAACATTGTAAGAAGTAATTTATTACCTAATAATTAATAGTTATACCACTAGCCATTCTTCCTTTTTCTATGGGTGTTCTGCAATTAAATTAATTTCTGTAATATGGGAGACCTCAGGTTTAGTCCTGCAGGTTTTTACTATGGCCCAACTACTTCATTTAGAAGCTACTCATTACCAATAACAGAAACAGTTATTTCATTTTATGGCTTGCTTTCATTCTATCATGTCAGGTCATTCTTATATCGTAAATATTTCTTCCTGATTTGTGGCCTGGAGCAGTTTAGTGGTTCTTACTCCTTCAATTTTTCTGTTTCAATTTTTAAGAAGGGGTGTGTGATCACCCCTTTGGCAATGTGGGTAATTTAATTAATTTGAATTAATTTAAACAATTAATTTGAATTAATTTAACTATTAATTAATTTGAATTAGTTAAAAACAGTGAACAAGATGACCCAAGGGATGCTAAGTTAAATGTAAGCTGAGTGAGGCATCTCTGTTTCATTACCCAGCCAGAATGCCAAAAATATGAACAGATCTGTACAATTTATGAATGCGGTTCATAAATCATCTAAAGTCTACATTAATCAGTTGCACTTTCACTTCTTAGTAGAACTTTTCCTCTCCTATAGAAAAAGGCAAATAACTTATGAATTGTGATCTTTTGATTCATTTGGTTAAGATGTATAAGCTCTTTACCTGGTTATGAAGGTTTTGTTGCCTGCAATTGGCAATCACAGCTAGTCCCTGTGCTAGCTTTCCTTCCCCCACATAATTTGTCTGTGTGGATGTGGGTGAGAGTTGCTGATTTGCACTTTTGTACTGAATTCAGGAAGACTTATACTGTTACTCAGCTAGAACATATCCTTCACAAATATTATTACCTTTCAGTTATAGTTACACCAAAACTACAACACATTAGCTGACTTTGTCTTGACTGCTAAATTACAATTAATAATGTTTGAAATCAAAGTGTACTTATAGTTTTGGTGTATGTAATGCTTTGTTCCTTTTCTGGTTGGCTTTCTCTAGACATGTGGAAGGATCTTTAGCCTGTTTTCTTTCTTTTGTTTAGGAGCTTGAGCAATTAGGTAGAGCAATTTCTTTTTGAGGTTTAACATACCATGAAGGTAATCTTACTCCTCATAAAGTCTCATCTTCTGACCAACTGGTGATCAGTCAGTTACCATTTTCAGCAAAACAAATGCATGGTCTTTTGTATACAGTCTCCCTCAGCTTGTGGTATTCCTCACCACGGGTTAGACTAATGGCACCCCCATCCACCTACAATACAGAAGTCTTCTACCCTTCCAGTTTAGCATAGCACCCTTCAGGGTAAAGGGAATGCTTCAACCTCTGTTACAGTCACACCCTATAAGCTACGGGTTCAGGCTATAGACAGCCAAAGTTTAGGCCAGGTTCAGAGCTTTAAGTCTGTTGAGAAGTGAGAATTATGGTGTGTTTGAGGTTTTCAAAGAAAGGAATAGAGGTCCTGCCATTGATTTCTTGGGTGCATATAAGCCCATCCTCTTGGTTAACCACTGCTGCAAAGCTTTGTACATCAATATGTCTCATCCTTGATTTATGGTCCTTTGTTAGAACTCCATGTGATATCTCTGAATGTATATTGGTCTGGATTGGTCATATTATCAGATAAGGTTTGTAGGCTGCATTCCAAAGGAATCTACACTGAAAAGAAGGTGATTTTAATGGTGTCTGGTCTGTTAAGCTAGAGCTTGTGTTCCAGGCTGGCAAAATGGATAGTGCCAGTCTGTCCAAATAAACCTTTCCAAATATTTTATTCAAGCAGATGCTTCATGATTATAGACAGTTGTAAATGAGTTTAATGGTGAACTGCTGGTTATTTTGTTATTTGCATCTCTTTGCAAATTAGCAACTAGTTAAGAAAACAAGAAGCAATTAAAACTATAAATGAAGCTGTCTTAAACTAAAGGAAACGAGCAAGGGTTGGGAATCTTAACAAGTGAGTTAACTAACATGAAACAGAGCAGGGATGTATTTCAGCAGCAATAACTGGTTTCTTGTTAAGTAACAAAAACTTGCAGCAATCAAACAAATATTATACAAATATTGTACTTGTATAGTAGCTCTGAACACATTTGTCAGATAAGACTATTAAACAGCTTAGAATTATAGTATGATAGAAAAAGTAATGTAAATTATTAAATTGAAAAACTTTAGTATTGTAACAGTACAGTACATTTCAGCTAAAGTGAGCTTTAAAAGACACATGCATTACTGTATAACCATTTTCTAGTTAATCACTGTTCTCTTGTACATAGTTGGAATATAGAATATCTGCAAAAAACAACCAGTGGAGTCTTATTGAACTTGTTATCTTTTAGGATAAATAATACTTTTTTAATTAAATGCCTAAGTCAGTTTGCAAAAACAGGAACAATTACACAAAACTTGCAACTCAATATTAATAAAGGAAATATTGTGTATTATTGAGAACTACATTTTTTCTATGCAAACTGTTTAATATATGATCTCTATATTTCAAGTTGATAATAAACATAGGATATTTGAATTTTGAATTTCAAGGTGATCGGGTTTCTGAAGAAAATACATAAAAAGTCCTCACTGTAGACACATCTGATATACTGAAGGAGAAATCCCCCTAAAATACACAACCTTCTAACAGTTGCAGGATCTTTTGTCACAGTCTATCATTTAACTTAATGTAACTCTTCTTAATTGGTTTTAGCATCATTAATTTAACAGTGGTGATCAAATGACTTAAACTTACACCATTATAACATACTCAATGAGCATAACTCTATTCTCCTATTTAAAATTTGTGCATGACATTTTTAAAGTGTAGTTTTGTAACACAAAATTCAAGAGAGATTGTGGGTATTTTTGGTGGAGTGTGCAGATTACAGATACTGTACAGTACCTTCACTCTATAATTAAGCACAAGCACTGGTAATGTAGACATTATGAGAACAAACTAAAAGTCATGCTTCTCTAAACAAGCAAAATTACTTAGCTTTAATGCTACAGTAAAAACTCAAATTTGACTTTAATCTATTAAGTTACGGGCTTTGCTGATAGAAGCACACAAATCAAAAGGAGGTCATTTATAATCTCTTCTCATTTGGCTTTTAATAAAAAGAAATTAAAAAAGAACTCTGTAATATTCATTTTTAAATCTCACTAACTAGGAGACTAACAAGAAAAATGTGGAAAAGAGATATGGACAGTAAAATGATTATTTTTAACTTTAATAAAGAACATAAACTCAGCAGAAAAATGTAGCCTAGGCTTACAGACTTTTTATTTTACTTGCTGTTTAATTTTTAATACCACTAGGTTAGTTCTTTACAGAATACTCACACATTGAATTGTTTTCTATAGGCTATTGAGAAGGAAAAACCAGAGAAGCTCAGAAAACTCCAAGATGCCAGCAGATCGGCTCAGGCTTTGGTGGAACAGATGGTGAATGGTAATTACATACAAGTTGATTGGATAATTTTCTTAGAGAGATGTTCAACACAAAGACAAACATTATTGAACTGGTGATTTTATTATATTGGTACATATATCAAAATTAAAGCATAAAATAGCCTTTCTGCAAGTAACAGTGCTGTCACGCAAATTTCATTTAATGCAACAACACCTGTTGTTTAACTTATTTATTTTTGTGAATTGTTCCTAAATAACAATAAAGTGATTTTTCATATCATGTCAAATTGTTTTCTGTTAATGCTGAAACAATTTCTTTCGATTCTGCAGCTGAGCAAACCATTCAAGTAAAATGAATGAGATTTTCAATGAAAACAAAATAGCCTCTTGATAGTGTTGACTTTTTTCTATCTATCTATCTATCTATCTATCTATCTATCTATCTATCTATCTATCTATCTATCTATCTATCTATCTATCTATCTATCTATCTATCTATCTATCTATCTATCTAATGTTTAATTTTAATTTTTTTTCTATCACTGAGCTTCTTTGAAAACCTATGTGACCCCTGCCTAGTTATGTACAAATGTGTTATAATAATGTCAATTCTAGTTAAAGTAAATTAATATTTAATCAATTTTAAAGCTTATTTATGTTTTTTTTGTAAGTATACATTTTGGCCATGGGCAGATGCAATTTTCATTTTCAAAAATTAAGTCTGAAGAGGGTGTCAGTCCAACGCATGATCACTATTAGACTTGTAAATGAATCCAATCTTTATCTTAATTTTTATTGTTCTCTTATTTTGTAGAAGAAATGGGGAGAAGAGAGCAAATAACCCTACCAAAACTTTTTTCTTGTAACAATTAACCTCCTAAATGCTTTTCAAATTCAAATTCATGTTGTCACAACAAGGAAGTAAAGAAATAAGCCTTTGCTTTCTGTTTTTTTATTGCAGTGCTTTGACTAATTGTCTGCCAAGGCAGCTCATTTTTACCTTTGACTCTAACTAGACGGCTTAAGCAATCAATAAAATCATTTTAGTTTACAAATATTTTGTTTTTACAATGAACACTTAAAAAACAAACATAATCTTTGAAAAATAACATAGAGTATTTCCTTGCCTTGCAGTGAGTACAATTTTGTAAATTCTAGGATATATCATTTTAGATGAGGTGGCAAAAGCCATTAAACATATTCTACAACTAATATTAATAAGGTTGTGCTATATTCTTTTCAAATAATCAGACTTGTGTTTCTGAATTTGCAAACATATTAATTAGCAAGATATACTGTATAAAATGGCATACTTCATATAATGTGAGAACTTTTGATTTTCTCATCTCATAACAAATTTTGTTATTTTTATTCAGTTCAGTTAGTTTTTCACAGTGCTGTGCACTGAGTATTGCCTCACATATTTTGAAATATAATGCACTAACAGTAAATTATTAAACTGTACAATAATATATACATTAAAATACAAATTACTGCGGTGGGTTGGCACCCTGCCCGGGATTGGTTCCTGCCTTGTGCCCTGTGTTGGCTGGGATTGGCTCCAGCAGACCCCCGTGACCCTGTGTTCGGATTCAGCGGGTTGGAAAATGGATGGATGGAAAATACAAATTACATTAAATGCATATGAATAGCACACATATCAGAGCAATATAAATTACATTATACATTAAAATTTATATGTATATAATATTAGCATTTTTACACATTTTAGTTGTTCTTTTTACAAGACTCAATTGTCCTGAAAGACTTAATCACTTTGATATACTTGCTTAAATATGTTATCATTTATTCACAGAATCAACAGCACAATGTGTTCATGTGACAAATGGGGCTTTACTGAAATTAAATTTTGTCAGATTAAAGGAGAGTGCAGGGAATTCTCCATAAACTGTTGAACATGATTGAACATTTTTGGTATTCTCACAAAGATAGACAGTATTTGAAAATTGGCACTCATTACCTGCTTTTTGTAGCGCACCCAGTTCTTTATGGTATGTCTTCACTAAAACAGAATATTGTTTCCAGTAAAAACAGATGAATATTGTAGATAAGAGCATGTAATTTGATGTTATTTGGTCAGCTTTTTCAGAAATTACAGTATTTAACTTTCTGGTTTCACAAGCAGCGAATGTACATGTATTGTTCATGCACATTGTTTCCTTAATCCATAGCCATTATACAGAAAAATAAATACATCCATTTTCAGCATCATCTGTCCTATTGGTGGTTGCAATTTCACCAATTTCAGTAGTTTATGTCTGATGTCTGTCTAGCACAAAAAATAGGACTTTCAGATGTTATCAGACCAGCTTTGAGATAATTTCATCATTGTGTCCTGAGTATTCTGCTTTGTGGGTTGGGTTGTGATTGGTATGGGAGGGAGAGGGTCCCCAGTGTCATCTTTACTAAGTGAGTGCACAGGTCACATCAAAAAACTTGTCTCCACCTGATGTCCATTTCTCTTTCTCTATAAATGAGCCTTTTGTGCCCCTTTTTTTAGTTTTAATCCTCATTTTTCACACTTTGAAATATATCTGCAACTTTTACAATAATATGGACTATACGCATAAAGAGTGCCAAATTAAATATCTGGAGTTAAATATCTTAACAGTTGTGATAGTAATGTGAATTGATTCTACTTGTAATTAAATAAAAACTATTAAGACTTTTTATTTATTTATTTAATTTTTTTTAGAAAAGATTAACTGGAAAATGAAGACTAAGTGTGTTTGTTCAGACACCAGAAAGGCTAAAGAACCAATTTCCTAAACGATAGCTAATCAAAACCTCATAGTCACAAAACTAAATTCCTAGTGTACAGAATGCCTTGTCTAAATTATGTTTATAAAAACTCAGGGAGAATTAAGTAGTTGAATCCAAAGCATCTTAAATAGTGATTACACAATAGTGTTGCATGCAGTAATGCTGACGGTTACATGCTGACCTCATTTCCAACAACCATTTGGCTGCAGGCATGAAACAACAATGCAAATTGATGATGTCCGCTTGAAAAGCTACACTCAAAATAATTTTCCACTGATGTCAATAAACTAATTATACAAATTAGTAACATAAAAAATGCAATAAAATTGCACAAACCCATGGGAGAGACATGTACACACCAAAATATTAGAATTACAATATCTACAATAAGGACTATCTAAAAATAAAACACTGTTGTTATGCTCAAAGACTTCTACAGACATGAATATGGATTTGTGATTAGTAAAGAATAAAACTAACTTGCTAAATAATTTTCTGTCTGGACATTAAAGCCATACAAAGTTCATCAACCTGATTCATCTAATTCCTCCAAAGCAAAATCAAGTTGAGTTTTGAATGTTCCCAAACCCTTATTCCATGTGTCTCTACTGTACTGTAGCTCTGTGTGAACAAACAATCCCTAAAATTTGTATGAATTTTACCCTTAAATTTTCAAATATGCCACTGAGTTCTTCTTGAACTTATTTTATAGTAGCCACCTCAATCCTTGGTATTCATTTTTTCCATAATTGTAAACACATTAATCATGTCACCTCTTTATTTCTGGTTACTTAAACTGAAAAGATTCACTCCCTTTAATCTTTCCTCATAACTCATTCCCATACTCAGGACTTATATTTATAGTGCTGCCATTTGTTTTTTACAGTCAGGAGACCAAAACTGCACATGAGTACTCTCATGTGTGACCTTATCAAATGGTTTCTGAATATCAGGATAAATAATATCATATGCACCACTGTGACTGTATCCTTTTGTTGATTCCTTATAGAATTCCAGCATATTAGTATAACATGATCATCCCCTGACTGAACCCATGCTGACAGCTCTCTAAATCATCTGTTCTTACCATGCGCTTTTGAATCTTCTCCTTAACAATTCCTTCCATTAATTTATCTGTGATGCCCGTTAAGCTTGCTGGCCTATTGTTACTTGGATCTGTTTGATCACCCTTTTTATACTGATGTTAATATGATTGTGATTTCTCCATTCCTTAGGAATTTCCCCAGCATGCTAAGACTTTCAAAAAATATGTGTCAAGGGTTTATATATGTAATCACTAATTCCTTAAGCACTCAAGAATATCAGGTTCTGGTGATTTGTTAGATTCCAGCCTATTTAATCTAAACAGTCCTTATCCCTCTTCAATTTCCAACGTACTCATTACCACCTTAGTAGTTCATGTTACTGCTGGTTATCCACTTCCTCACATGTAAAAAGCTAAGAAAAATTCAAGTTTAAGGCATTGTATGTTTTAATTATCCTGTTGTATGCCTGATACACTTCATTTTCTCTTTGAATGTTCTTTAACTAGTAATACTGGGCTCTTGTACCGTGTTAGTAATTATGGATGTAAAGTGACATCAAGCAGAAATTGCACCTTTTATTGGCTAAGTAAAAATATTACAACATGCAAGCTTTCAAGGCAACTCAGGCCCCTTCTCCAGCGTAGAAAGCTTGCATATTGTAACCTTTTTAGTTAGCTAATAAAATGTGTAATTTTGATTGACTTCTCATTACTTTAACTACTATCAAATTGAAAGAATTTATTTGGGTCATTTTTGACTTATCTATAATATTCCTCTCTAACTGCCTTTGAGCTTCTCTAAGATCTTTCTTGATGGTTGCTCTCATGCTCGCACATGCCCTACAGTTAACACTGGAGTCAGTGTTGCACACATGATATAGTTGTTCTTCCTTTGCAGCTTCTTTTTCATCTCCTTATTTACCCACTGCAGAGTTTTTCGTTTGTTTTTTCAGTTTCTTAATCATTTCTTATTTTTGCATTATACATAAAATGTTTTTAAATCTGTTCTACTACTGTTTGGCTGTTTATACACTTAAAAGTATATCCCAGTTTATCCCTGTTAGACTTTGCTGCATCTGTTCAAAAATTTCTCTACCAAAGTTTAAATTTAACAGCTTTAAGATTTCCATCTGCACTCTCCAATTTGTTTGCAAATGGTAAGGTATAAGATCATAGCTTCTTTGACAATAAAACACACTTTTGACACTCTGTTTGGCAAATACTAAACATCGAATATAACATAAGAAAGTAATAAAATGTAACTTAGGTATGGAAGCCAAAGCTTTTTTTTAGTTTTTAATGTGTGTGCATTAAGCAATTTTCTGTTAAATTTCAATGACCTGTTTTTCTTTGAAATTTTCCTAAAGTTTGGAATGAATTTATTTGGTCTGTGAAATTTCTTTTGCTCTACTCAATGCTTGAACCTTTGCCATTTCAGCAGCTGTACAATTTTGGAAAAATTGAAGATAAGCAGCTGCAAGTATTTATACATTTTTTCAAACAGAAAATTTTCAAAAATGCACCATGACGGTTTTAGGTCCTTTTAATCATTTTTTTGAGATCAGTATAATACTATGACACATGAAATAGAAATCCTGTTACATAGCTACCTATTGGTAAACATTAGTGTTGATCGGCTAAATTTGTTTTTCTCATCAAATATGCTGCATTCACCAGTGACCTTCTTTGCTGAATATTTTCCTGGACATTCACCCTGCTGTTGGATTAGGCAAACATTTTTTCCCCAGCACCCTATGATGCTTTGTGTGACCATCCTAACATCACAGAGCTGTAGCAACCATGTGCATTACTTTCATTCAGTTGTGGAATTGCTTCAAATATGCATGAAGTCACCATGTGATCAGTACTCCAGACTTCCAATCTGCATTCAGTATGTTTAAATAATAATAAAAAAAAAAGTGTAGTATTATAATTTGCCCATTATGTAAATATTTTATACTTTAACAAGAATATTATAAGTACTGTCTCTAGACATATACAGTAACAATGTGCACACTGCATGGCTAATTTGCATATATAATTAGCCATGCGTCCAGCTACAATCTCAAAAGAAGAGAAAGAAAACACATGCAATCCTGTGTTATAATAATACTGATAATAATAAATTTGAAAGATTTATTATTGTTTACTAGTTTATTAAACATTAATTTATACTAACTTAGTAAATAATTTGTTAAACGGTATTACTGTTTACTTTTAATCTTCTTCATTGAAGAAAAAAGCACAAAGCACCTGCACAAAGATCAGAAATATAAAAGACGTACAGCTTCTTCATGCCACTGCTAATGTGTGCCCCAAGATTGGAACTCTGTGAGCAAAATAACACTTATACTTATTGCTAGTTTATGAGCATTACTTGTACTTAATTTGTGGTTATTGCTCATTTATGTCTTTTGTTGTTTGAGGCACAGGGACACAGTGGTAGGCATAGCTCATATCACATTTTTGGCCACAATAATCAGTCCAATATAGTTGGCAGATGCTTCCTTAGCCCTTAGGAATAATTAAAGCACCATTATAAGCCAGTCAGAACAAGTTCAGCCCCTCCTTCCCATTTGACTTCAGTGTATTTTGTGAAGCTTGGCGAACTTCGCAAGCATTTCATTTATTGTGCTAAACACACAGTGAAGCAAACTTCACAGGGTTCGCTCATCACTAGTAAACATGTTACTGTGATCTAGGTACTTTATACTAAGGATCTTAGTTACATATTAAGATCGATTACATTTTAATACATCAAACAGCTAATGATTTGTGTCCCCATTCTTTTGTTATTTCATAATCCTTGTAGTAAAGCTGTAAATATTCTGAAGAGAAAAAATTGGATTGTATAGGGACTAGTATCACTTCCTCACTGTTTATAGTCCCCTTAATTTGATTCTTTAGTGAATTGTTTTCTGCGTGGAAGCTCCATTTTGCCTTAGTTTCTCTAGTTTTCTTCAGGGATTCTAGTTTCTTACAAAAAAACAAAAACAAAATGTGTCGCTGTAATATGAATATGATGAGTCCTGATGACCTGAAGTAACTTAGCATGCCAAGAAATCCAACGATTGGATAAACCACATAATCATGGATAAGTTTTCAATTTAATTCTATTCCAGAGTTCTATTGATTATTTTTATTTCCAAATGTTAATGGAGCTGTGAGCATTTTCAAACCTTTACTGTTCCACTGTTGAACATTTCCCATGAATACATAATGAACACAGTCAAGGAACGGTTTATCAAGTAAGCATATGAGTGCTAAAGTAATGAAGTGACCAGGTAATTCTGAAAATATAGTATGCAGTCTATTTCTTGTCTACATACTGTAATTTAACATATATTCTAATCTAATTATTCTTGATTCCTCACTGAAAATCTTTCTTTTTTTTTTTTAATTTGGTGGAACAAAACAACTAAAATTCTAATAAATTGTACTGTATTTTTAAAACTCATGTTGCAGTATACCTGTGAATGATGTTGAGGCAGCAATCATAATAAAATGATTTAGACCCTACAAGAACATTTTATAAAATGTTTATGGTTTTGTGATTGTAATACACATATTGTAAGTGCAGAAAGATAAATTATTATGCAACTTAAATCTGATATTTTAATATAATATTTCAAGATTCTCTGGTAACAAGTTTATTTTATTGTGACCTACACTAGATTTTGACTTATGTCCTGTAATGGTGGTTCATAATAAAATACTACATGTATTTTTTCCTATTTACCAGCATCAAAATGAACATATCTGTTCCCCTCATTATGTTAAGGTATTTGCTTTAATGCAAAATGCTTGAACCAGCTTTGACCTCACTGGAAATAAGACAAATGTTAATTTATATGTT